>NC_065590.1:103775274-104128274 GCF_024542745.1 Macaca thibetana thibetana
TGGGAGTGCCATGGTGACAAAGAGGACCAGCTTTGCCTCTTCTAACGTGGAAGCATTGACCCGGTGGCTGGGATCCTCGTCAGTGAAAAGACTGATGTCACAGAAGGGCAATGACAGAGCAGCTCGTTTCTTCCCCTGGGTAACTTCGTAGTTTCTCAGCTCAGCTGCATGGTTCTGCATCTGTTTGGATTTGTGACAGCTTTGTGCCTGCAGCCCCGCTGCCTGCAAGTCCTGTTCTCACCTGTGCTCAGAATCACCAGGGCGCTTGGTCAACGTTCAGATTCCCAGCCCCACTCTAGACTAACTGAGCCTTGATTTCTTTCCTGCTGCTGCCGCTCTCTCCTCCTCACCCTTCTCTCTTCCTTTAATGGTAAAAGGACCTGGTTGCTCAGGGTCACTGAAGCATCATAGGGTAGCCTGGCTTCCTTTTGATGAGGCCTGATCCAGAGGCTCCAGCCTGTCACTAAGCGTCCCTGACTCGCATTTCTGTTTCTTACTGTCCTCAGTGTGAGCTTTATCTTCAGGGGTCCTGTGTTTTTAGGGTATATCCCTAGATGGTCTGCCATACTTGGATATTCTTTAATTGGTTCTTTCCAGCTTTCAGGTTCGGTGAGTCTTAAGATCTAACATATAAAGTGTTCTCTGATATTCCCCTTTTCCCTCACTCTTGAAGAATCGGTTTGACCCTGTATCAGTCTGTTTTCATGCTGCTGATAAAGACATACCCGAGACTGGAAAGAAAAAGAGGTTTAATGGACTTATGGTTCCACGTGACTGGGGAGGCCTCACAATCACGGTGGAAGGCAAGGAGGAGCAAGTCACATCTTACCTGGATGGCGGCAGGCAAAGAGAGAGCTTGTGCAGGGCCACTCCCCCTTACAAAACCATCAGATCTCGTGAGACTTACTCACTATTAGGAGAACAGCACGGGAAAGAACTGCCCCCATGATTCGATTATCTCCCACCAGGTTCGTCCCACAACACTTGGGAATTCAAGAGGAGATTTGGGTGGGGACATAGTCAAACCATATCACACCCTCAGATCTGTTGGTGTATTAGGCCATTCTTGCATTGCTATGTAGAAATACCCGAGACTGGGTAATTCATGAAGAAAAGAGGTTTAATGGTTCTGCAGGCTGTACAGGAAACATGGCTCTGGCATCTGCTTCTGGGACGGCCTGGGGAAGCTTCCAGTCATGGCGGAAGGCGAAGTGAGAGCAGGCACATCACATGGCGAGGGCGGGAGCAAAGAGTGAGGAGGAGTGCCACGCTTCAGTGGCCAGATCTCAGGAGAACTCACTATCCAAAACAGCACCCAGCCATGAGGGAGCCACCCCCACGATCTGAACACCTCCCACCAGGCCCTGCCTCCAGCACTGGGGATTACAGTTCAACATGAGATTTCGGCAGGGACAAATATCCAAACTATATCAGGTGGCATTCCTGCACGTGTTCAGCTGGACGGGTTCTTTGGGTTTAAGGAGAAATTTATGATTTTTGTCCAAGGTTTTTGAGTCCTGATCTCTCCTACAGACAGCTTCTATCGTCTTTTCCGTGAAATCTTCCCTTTTCCACCCCCTTTTCAATTCCTGAGCTGGAACTAATTGATGCCTTTTCTCTACTCTTGTCTGTCTTTGCATGTGCATGCCTCTAATATAAGGCTTCACGTTATAGGATTCCTGTTACTTCTATTCTGTATTTATTTTTCTTCAAATTCCTTGACACCTTGCCATCCCTGACACATATTGTGAGGCCAAGGACCATTCACTGCTGTGTCCTTTTGATGCCTGGTGCTAAGCAGGTTGTTGGATGGGTGTATTTTAAGGAAAGTCACAAACTTCTGTAATAATTAGTTCTACTGTAGCAAATGTACTCACTTTTCACAAGTAAATCTTGTGATGTCCTATTGGGCATCTATTACATTTTCAGACAAACATCAGATTTGTTTCTGTCTGAAGAAGTCACGATATCCAGAAACCCCATGCCTGGACAATTCCGGGGTTTTGCTGCAAATTCCATCAGGTTTCCCGGTGTCCATATCAATGAGCATTGGGTCAAAACCCACAGCCAGTTTCGTCTGTCCCACCAGAGTCACAAAGAGTCAACGCCAGAATCTCCGTGGGCCCTGCTGCCGCCCTTGGGCCAGCCATCAAGTGGTGCCCCTCCCACACGGGTGGGCTTGTGTTGCATTTGCCTCTGCTCGGTTTGTGAGGTGTGGGGGTGGGCAGGGTGTCTGTCACTGCTTCGGATGAACAAAACATGCTGTGAGAAGTGTTGTGGACTCTGGATCGTAGGGTTTCCCCAGTCATCTGTTTCATTAGGGTTTCCTTAAAGTGTTTCTGTGGCACGTTGGTGGTGGTGGATCGTAGGGTTTCCCCAGTCGTCTGTTTCATTAGGGTTTCCTTAAAGAATTTCTGTGGCACGGTGGTGGTGGTGGATCGTAGGGTTTCCCCAGTCATCTGTTTCATTAGGGTTTCCTTAAAGCGTTTCTGTGGCACGGTGGTGGTGGTGGTTTTCACTGGACTTCTGTACCAGGAACGAGTCGTGTGTGCACCAGCGCAAATCAAAGCAAAGATGAACACGGTGCCCTGTTTCCCTCTTCTGCGTGCACCAAACTAGATCGAGGGAAAGATAAGCATGGTGCCCCGGGGCTGCGTTCCCCCCCACACGTGCATCCATGTGAAGAGAAACAGAAGTTAGTGCCACGGTGCTGCCTCCACTGTGCACTTGCTTTTCTATTTTCCTCTGTGAATTGTACCCTACTTTGCTTTCTGAGAATTTTGGTCTCTCTATAAATATGCATATTTTTCTTTTTTTCTTTTCTTTTTTTTTTTTTGAGACAGAGTCTTGCTCTATTGCCCAGGTTGGAGTGCAGTGGTATGACCTCAGCTCACTGCAACCTTTGCCTCCCGGGTTCAAGTGATTCTCCTGTCTCAGCCTCCCGAATAGTGGGGATCACAGGCACACATCACCATGCCTGGCTAATTTTTATATTTTTAGTAGAGATGGGGTTCCATCATGTTGGCCAGGCTAGTCTTGAACTCCTGACCTCAGATGATCCACCCACCTCACCATCTCAGGGGATCAGCAGTCCCAAAGTGCTGGGATTACAGGTGTGAGCCACTGCACCCAGCCTCGTCTCACTATATTGATTATGCCCCAATAATTTCACTATATTGATTATACCCCAATTTTTTTTTTTTTCCTTTACAGAGTTCTACTCATGTCTTTCTGATTTTTAGAGTGAAAGGTAGCTCCCCACTGAAAGGAAGAGCCGGTACTTCAGCCCTGTTCTCTGCTACCAGAGGCAGCTGGTGGCATTCCAGTGACTCAGTTAGTTTCCAGCCTCTGCCGGAGCCCTTGCCCACCCACTGCACAGACTGTGTCACCTTCTGCACAGTTCCGAGCAACGTGCTCCTGGGACACAGGGAGCTTACAGGGAGCTTCTGGAACGTGGAGTCTTTTTTCTCCCCCACTGCCAAGTGTACTGTTTGGGCTTCATGGGCAAGAGCTGTTAATACCCTATGCTTTAATTGCCCAAGAGAGAAGTATTACTATGTTTGGGGAAATGGCGGTTATTGTGTGGGACTCATAAGCACTGGAAAATCAGTAACATACTTAATAACTGTATTACTTACCATTTAAGTTCTTAGCTAAAGGACCAATATATATTTTGGCCGAGTGTGGTGGCTCACACCTGTAATCCCAGCACTTTGGAAGGCAAAGGCAGGCAGATCACAAGGTCAGAAGTTCGAGACCAGCCTGGCCTGGCCAATATGCTGAAATCCCGTCTCTCCCAAAAATACAAAAATTAGCGGGGCTTGGTTGGTGTCTGCCTGTAGTTGCAGCTACTCAGGAGGCTGAGGCAGGAGAATTATTTGAACCAGGGAAGCAGAGGTTGCAGTGAGCCGAGATCACGCCGCTGGACTCCAGCCTGGGCGGCAGAGTGAGACTCTGTCTCAAAAAGAAAAAAAAAAGAGTGTGTGTTTCTATTAGAACAAAGGGATCTTAGAGATGTAGTTTCCTAAATGTACAAATGCTGAGAAGGGCCCAGATATACAAAGAGCCCAGAAAGGGTTAGTGGCTTGCCCAAGGTCACACAGCCAGGAATGACAGAATCCAAATGAGAGACCAGGTCTCCTGACTGGCAGGTCACGTTCATGTCAGCACCAAGCCGAAGCGTGAAGCCGACTACAGTAGAAACTGTGTTTTCAGGGTCACTTGCTGTAACCAGGAGTAAAGAAAACCAGCGATACGGGCCCATGGCTTGTCCTGTCCAAGATCTGGTCCCAGGCAGTATTCAGTATTCCGCATAACTCTTAGGGAATTGCCTCTGAGCAGGTGGGTTTTATTAATGGATGACGTGGCAGGGAAGGCGTCTCCTGTCGTCTGTCCAGTGGCTGTCCAGGGTGAGAACGGGGGAGGTTTGCCATCAGTGGCCGAGGGCATCTCCTGCCTCTGGGGAAGCCACTGGATCATTTACTTTCCCTAGGAGGGTGGCTCTTGATTTTTTAATATCCAGTCTTATTTATGTGTGGTAGTTTTTATTTTTATTTTTTTCTGTGGAGATGAGATCTTGCTGTGTTGCCCAGGCTGGTCTTGACCTCCTGGGCTCAAGCCATCCTCCCACCTTCACCCTGCAAAGTGCTGAGATCACAGGTGTGAGCCACCGTGCCTGACCCTTTTCTTCTCTTTTCATTTTTTTTCAATTCTCAAGAGTTTTTGAACTTTCACTTGAGAAGCGCAGATGAAGTGGACAGCGCGGCGGCCTCAGCTCTGTACTCAGCAGCCTGGCCCTGGGCCACATGTGGCCACACCGTGGCATTTCTCTCCAAGCCCCAATTCTTCCAGAAAAGGAGGGAGAGGTGATGAAGTTCATCTTTACTGACTTTCTAATAAATTTTTATAACTCTTTATTCTAAATCTTTACAATGTCGTCTATGGCCTTAGCCCAGCACTGGTAAAATCAGCTTTAAAAATTTTAATGATGATTCAAAATATATGAGTTTGATCTTCATTATAAACGATTAACACATTAAAAAAATCCAATGTGGCATGAAAAGTTTAAAGTAACATTTAAGTACTGCTGACAGGGCGACCGTCTTTCCGGACCTGCCTAGCTGGTGTTAATGGCTCTTTCTTTTGAGCCCTGGTAATCTTTTGCACTCACCTTAGTTACAGTGTTTCTTTCTCACATTACTCGTTTTCGGAGCCGGCCTGTACCTGCATATGTTTATTCAACAAAACAGTTGTTTATGCTTTCAGGTGAGCTGGGCGCAGGCTGGTGCCCTGAGAACAGAGAGTTGAGGTACTGGTTCTTCTTTCCAGCTGGGAGCTGCCTCTCACTCTGGCTTGCTGCTGCCCTGCAGAGCGCATCTCTGGGGCAGGCGGTGGGGCTGCAGAGCTCGCGTGCCAGGACCAGGGGCTCCCGTAGGCCTGGCTGTGCCGTGCCTGACTGGAGTAGCCCGGGCCCTCCACTCTTCAAGCCTCGGTCTTTTCACCTGTACATTGTGGTTAATAGTAATATATTCTAGGGCTGTTTTAAGCATTAAAGCACTAAAGTGTATAAAATACTTCGCATAGTGCCTGGTGCAATATAGATTTCAGCCATTACTTCGTTATTTTTGCTCATGGCATCCTGTTTGAACAGCCCCGTGTTAAAGCAGTGCGTGAAGATGTGTACTTTGCGCTACTCTATGAATCAACCATAAAATAAGGGATGTGGGAAAATCTCAAGACTCATCAGGCTTGGCAATGAAGGTTAAAGACCATTTCTATTGCAGTGTGCCAGATTAGGAGACATGGGCTTGGGAGGAGCATGGATCCCCCTTCTGCCCTGTGCTGCTTGCTGGCTGGAAGGGGTGAACCTAGAGGAGCTGAGTCCCGTTGGAAAGCTGTGCCTTGTGTCTCCGTGAGAAGGAAAACAGCTTTATGGGGAGAAAGTGGGTCCAGCCAGAGGCAGAGCCTGTGAGGAGGCAGGAGACTAGGAGAGAGGGTCTGCTGAGACTTGCAGCCAGGCCGAGGGGCCAGCGTGGGGGCCTCGCCGCACTGTCCTGAAGATACACCCAGAAAACCGCTGGCTGTGCCTGCTGCCCTGGTGCATTTCAGAGGAGCAGATTTGCAAAGTAGTACATTTAAGTGCGTCCCTTTTTTCAGTGCTAATGGATTTCCTGATAAGTAGGAAATGTGAAAAATGCTGAGGAAAAAAATTGCCTAGCAACACAAAAATTACTTCTAATTTTCTGTATCCCCTTGTGGTCTGTGTCCTGTGTGATGGTATTATATAATCACATGCCATTTTATAGCCTGCTTTTAAAATTTAATACTCTTGTAACATTTTTGGTATTAATAATTGCTCTTAATCATAACTTTTAAAGCTATATAACATTTCATAATACACCTTTTTTTGTTCATTTATTCTTTGGGGCAGATTTCACAAAATCAAATTATTGTTTCAGTTTCAACATTTATGTAGTTCTTATTTACATATTATAATGAACCTTATAAAAGAATTGGACAAGTTATAACGTGGACCAATACTATCATAGAATTCCCTGTATTGGTTGCCATCACTTAGAAGAAGTTGGCTAATATAGTAAATATTATTTGGTATCATGAAATTCTCATTTAAAAATTTTTAAGTTGTTGGTTATAATAAAGAATGAATTTTCTTCATGTATTTGTTATTAGTTTTCATTCTAATGCATTTCTGCCTGTAAGGTATAACTATAACTTAACATGCATCCAAGTGCACACATCCAGAATATGCTACTGGGGGCGTCTTTACACACGCACGCACCAGTTCCCCACACCCACGTACCCCCCTCAACACCCACACCCAGGATGCGCCCACACCCTCCCACACACCTCCCACACTCCTGCACCTGCCTCACACCCACACACACGTGCATTCACACCCGTGTACACCCACCATACCCATGTACCCACAGACCCTCACACACACACTTACATTCACACCTGCACCTGTCTCACACCCACACTCCCTCCACACACACCTGCACCTCCCCCACGCCCACACATACAGAGGTGGGCCACATACCTGTGCTCCCACACATGCACACCCACGCATATACACGTGTAGACCATGTACCCATGCTCCCACACACAGGTGCACACCTGCACGCACACGCGCCCACACCCACGTGCACCCGTGTCACTGCCATGGAGGGCACCCCAGCAGTCCTCTAAGATTCCTGGAGTCTGGGCCAACTCCAGGCCTGCGGTGAATGGTCTCTGTCATTTGCCTGAGGTAATCGCACAAGGTGCTCCTTCTCGTGTCTGATTTTTCTCACTCAGCGTTGTCTGTGCGTGTGTTTTTGTTACTTGTCATTACTCTGAGAATTGCATTTGTGAATATACCACAACTGATTTACCCATTCTATTGTGGGTTTTTTTTTTTTTTTTTTTGAGACAGAGTCTCACTCTGTCACCCAGGCTGGAGTGCAGTGGCGTGATCTCAGCTCACTGCAACCTCCCCTTCCTGGGTTCAGGTGATTCTCCTGCCTCAGCCCCCCAAATAGCTGGGATTATAGACGCCTGCCACTACACCCGGCTAATTTTTAAATTTTTAGTAGAGACGGGGTTTCACCATATCGGCCAGGCTGGTCTTAAACTCCTGACCTCAGGTGACCTACCCGCCTTGGCTTCCCAAAGTGCTGGGATTGCAGGTGTGAGCCACCGCACCTGGCCTACCCATTCTGTTGTTGATGGACATCTGAGATGTTTACTGCTTTGGCTATCAAAAATATATCTGCTGTGAAAATTCTTGCACTTGCCTTTTCTTTGGTGTTTGTAGGGTCTATCCCCAATTGTAGAGATGTGGCATCATAGGACATATGTATTTCTGCCAAATATTTTTCTCAATATCACTGAGTAATTATTTAATAATTAATAGTATATTATAAATGTGTAACAGGTCCACAGAGGAAAAAAACTGTTCATAGGTAAACTTTCCTTGGGTGTGGGAAGGAAAAAGAGTACAGTAAAGTTTCACTTATAAAAACAAGTGCTGTGTTCATTTCCCTGGTTCTTAGATGTGTGATTTGTAATTGGAAGCTGTTCACTGGGAATGTTTCTGAACCTGCTGTGGGAACTGCAGCGGCCCCGAATGGAAAGGGCGGGCGCACATGCTCACCGGGCTCCCGCTCTGCGGCGGGCAGGCCGGCCATGTCTGTCTGCTCCCTGGCCCCAGCACCCGGCACTGGCGGCCCCGCTCTACTCCAGGGAGATTCTGGCTCAGCTCACACGGCTCTGGCACTGGCCGGGTATGAGTTCCATTCTGAGCAAGTCCAGAATGACTCTTCGGGGTGACCTTATACTGCTGTGAAGAAATAACTGAGACTGGGTGATTGATAAAGAACAGAGGTTTTTTTGGCTCACATTTTGGAGCTGTGCAGGAAACATAGCAGCATCTGCTTCTGGGGAGGCCTCAGGAAACTTCCAATCATGGCGGAAGGCGAAGAGGGAGCAGCCGCCTCACATAGTAGAAGCAGGAGCAAGAAGAGGGGAAGATGCCACTCACTTTTTGGTGGTGGTTGTTGTTGAGACGGAGTCTCACTTTGTCGCCCAGGCTGGAGTGAGCGGCGCGATCTCGGCTCACTGCAAGCTCCGCCTCCCGGGTTTACGCCATTCTCCTGCCTCAGCCTCTCGAGTAGCTGGGACTACAGGCGCCGCCACCACGCCCGGCTAGTTTTTTGTATCTTTAGTAGAAATGGGGTTTCACCATGTTGGCCAGGCTGGTCTCAAACTCCTGACCTCAGGTGATCCGCCTGCCTCATCCTCCCAAAGTGGTACAATTACAGGCGTGAGCCACCACGCCCAGCCCATGCCACTCACTTTTAAATGACCAGGTCTCAGGAGAATTCACTCTCGTGAGGACTGGACCAAGTGGGGATGGTGCTAACCCATTCGTGAAGGCCCATCCCCATGATCCAGTCACCTCCCACCAGGCCCCACGTCCGACATTGGGATTACAATTTGATGTGAGATTTGGACGGGACACAGATCAGACCCTGAGAGGAGCAGCTGGAAATAATGAAAGGACCATCTGAGGCTTGGGTGACGTGTAGGTGCTACTGGGTATTGTGGAGACAGTTTAAAAATAGCATTTAATGTTTGTTTTGATTGCAAACGTATTGCGGAGTGGGCCAGGCACGGTCAGTCTCAGACCTCATTAGGCAAAAATGTTAAAAGTATAAATAAAGCACAAAGAAGTAAGGGAAAACCACCTACAATTCCACCATGCGGACACCATTCAGGCACCTGCTAGTTTTTTGTTTGGACACGCATACTTTTTAAAAACAAACAAACTAGAATAGGATGTAGCATTCGTACAGTTTCTTTTTTATATTATCTTCTAAAATATATATTACATCGTTCCATGCCACTGAGTAGTCTGCAGTATACCGAATGGCATCATAATATTATATTACCCTCAAATACTGCAATTTATTTGAATAGTTTCCTATTACTAAACATTTAGGTGACTTCTAATTTTTTTATTACAATAATCAATGCGATAGTAAACGTACTTGGATATAAATCTTTTGTGCAGATCCATGAATATTTTTCTTAGTACAGATTTACTTTTAAAAGAGGAATTACGTTTTCTCATTGACTTGGGTATTGGTAAGAAATTAAATGTGAAATCATTTCAATTCCTCTAAAAGTTATCCTGGAAAGCATGGCGATAGTATATTTAACTTTCTTATGTAGTGGCTAAAATGTTATACCATTTAATGTCATAAGATAATAGGCACCAGTGGCTGTTGGACTTGTTTTTGAAAAGAGAATAAAAGCGTGTGAATATACAGCCCTTTCTTACTCTCTCCCACCTTAATCATGTCTGACATATGAGTCGAGTTCTGCCCACTATAGACAGAGTGGGCCAGGCACGGTCAGTCCCAGACCTAATTAGGCAGTCGTGGCCTGCTGCCCCTGCCCTCCCCAGCAGCCATGCAGCAGGCTGGGAGGACCTTGCTGATAGGGACAGCCCTGAGCAGCTCTGGCCTTGACACCAACAGTGGCTCAGTCTTAGAACCACTTGAAGACACAGCATTTGGTGCCTTCTTTCTTTAAGACTGGATGTGACCAGAGGGCAATCTTACGTAGCTTGCAATCTTAAAAATGTTCCACAGGGATTTTCTAACTTGTCTTTGGAGAGGAGTCCAGTAAGAAATTATAGAAGTACATACTGTTGGCATAATAACAATCAATTAAAGATGTATCTGTCATGAAATGTGCATGTGATTATTCTTTGTAATCATGACGTCTGATGAAGGTACTGAGGAAAGTGTTTGAGATCCTGATGTGCTCTTTTCTTGTATTTCTAGATCCACATCATAGATTTTGACGATGAAAACAACATTATAAATAAAAATGTCCTCCTCCATCAAGCGGGTGAAATCTGGCACATTAGCGCTAGCCCTGCAGACAGAGGCGTGCTGGCGACCTGCTACAACAGAAGTAAGTGCGGCTTTTCTAAGGTACCTGGTCACTGGAGGTAACTGGAGGTATTTCCTAAGACTGGTTTTGTATTGCTAATGGGTCGACACATGACTTAAAAGATTTAGCCATTAATGAAGGTGTTGCATACACAGAGAAGCTGTGATATTGTGAGTAGATGTTTGCAGAAATTATTAGAATCTTAAGATTCTAAGAATTGAAGCTGGAATCAGCTGTTCCAGGAACGTTGACCCCTTGGTCAGGGAAGTACGGTGCTGGAGATTCTGGCGAGGCAGACACAGGCGTCCTGATGCAGAAACTCTACGTTGCAGGGAGCAGCAGGGCTTCACCTCTTTCCTATAGTGTCTTGGTGACCGTCTTCCAGTCCTCTTTGGTAAGGGCAGTTCCATGCACACACGCGCGTTGCCTGGTGATACGCCTGGTAGGCTTCTTCCTGCCTGCTATTGGGCTCTCCAGGCTCTCGGGGCTCTGGGGCTCTGGGACCTTAGTTTGTGTCAATGCAGACGCCTGAGTCACTGAACTGAGGCTCCCTGTTCCCCAGTTCTTGTTTGGTCATCGTCAATGACTCCTTTCTGAATTCTGGCTCTATGGAGAAATATCTCCTAGGATCTCCTTCTTTACCATGTAAGCCAGAACAAATTCTTTCTAGTTTTTGATATGTAGTTTCTAAAATGTTGCCTTCATTTGTCCCACAGGCTGAATGACTGTTTAGATACTTTTATTGCATTCTGTCTGATCTTCCCTCTCACACCCTGGCTTCAGAATATTGATGTGTAGGGATTGTGTGTCAGGCTGGTCACCAGGACGTCCTGATCTAAAATTCTGCTTTCACCGAGTTCTGTGTATGTTTCCCTTCCCTTTCCCTCTCCTTTTCCCTTTCTTTTCCTTTCTTTTCTTGACAGAGTCTCGCTCTGTCACGCAGGCTGGAGTGCAGTGGTACAATCTGGGCTCACTGCAACCTCTGCCTCCTGGGTTCAAGCAATTCTCCTGCCTCAGCCTCTCGAGTAGCTGTGATTACACGTGCACGTCATCATGCCTGGCTAATTTTTATATTTTTAATAGAGACGGGGTTTCACCATGTTGTCCAGGCTGGTCTCGAACTTTTGACCTCAGGTGATCCACCCGCCTCGGCCTCCCAAAATGCTAGGATTACAGACGTGAGCCACCGTGCCCAGCCCTCCTTCCACTTTAACTTCACAGCCGCCCTGTGTCCACTCTCTGAGGGCCCTGCCTTCCACTTGGAGGGCACTGTGGCTTGTGGCTGAGTGTGGCTGTGCGCCTCCCTCCTGCCAGCGGGAGGTTGGGGATCCGAGAGCCTCCTTGTGTTTTGTCTGCTGTCTGTGCCGATTGGTCCAAGCTGACAATGTCTCAGCAGAAACACGTTTCTCAAGAATCTGTGGGTCTTCAGTAGATTTCCTGAGGCTTCACTTCCTCAGACAAGAGCCTAACTGCAGATCTTTTAGAAACGATCTCTGCCTCGGTCTCCTGCTAAGACAGCCAAGGGACTGCCCCCTTCACCCTTGACCCTTCACCTTCACCCTTCACCCTTGACCCTTCACTCTCTCTTCTGCCTGAGGATCTGTGAGATGCTTCCTCCGCTTCTTGAGAGACCCTTCCTAGGCCTGCACTCTGACCTCCTGATCTTCCCGAGGCTTTAACCACATGCAGTGTGGCCCATCCTCAGCCTTTTCTTAGGGGCACACCCTCCTGACAGTTGGCATATTAGTCCATTCTCACACTGTTATGAAGAACTACCTTGGACTGAGTAATTTATGAAGAGGTTTACTGGACTCACAGTTCTGCAGGCTTAACAGGAAGCGTGGCTGGGTGGCCTCAGGAAATGCACAGTCACCGTGGGGGTGACGGGGAAGCCAGGGCCTTCTTCACAAGGCAGCAGGAGACAGAGAGCAGAGTGGGAAGAGCCACACACCTTCAAGCAACCAGATCTTCTGAGAACTTACTGTCACAAGAACAGCAAGGGGGAAATCCACCCCGTGATCCGGTCGTCTCCCACCAGGTTCCTCCCCTGATACGTGGGGATTTCAATTCACGATGAGATTTGGGTGGGGACACAGACCCAAACCATATCAGTTAGGCTTTTCATTTCAGCGCCTTTTCCGGCTGGAGACGCTGGGCTTTTAGTTACTCCACCATCGTATAGCTCTTCCCGCATTTGCCCTCTTCTCCACCCTTGCCCTGTCCCCCCACCAGGAAACCCCCCGAGTGCAGGACCAGCCTCAGCACAACAGGAGCTGCCTCCACGACCTGCAGGGCATGGCCTTTCTGCCCCCTGGATATTCCGGGCACGCTCTGCTTTTTCTGTGGCTCCTCAAAAGCCTCCCAGCCTCTACCCACTGCTGGAAACCAGAGCTCCTCCTGCATTTCAGGCATTTATTACCGCGGCCCCTGCTTCCAAAGTCATTATACACTGCAGAGGAATTCCCACAAACACAGCGGCTTCCAACAGCACACGCCTCTTCAGCGGTATGTACTGGCTGTGGCTTCGTAGGGCCCTGGTCTCCAGGCTGCCATCCAGGCCCCTGCCAGGCTGTGTCAGGGCTCTCACCTCATGTGGCTCCTGGGGTTGTAGGATGCAGACTTGTCTCCTGGCTGTCTGCTGGGACCACCCTCAGCTGCTCCCAGCTGTAAGTGGGCTTTGAGTTAAACTGCCAAGTTTGTGGCAATTTGTAGGAGCAACAGAAAACTAACACAGTTGCCGAGCAATCTTGGTCTTGTTGGTCGTCCACAGGCATCAGTTGATCGCGTCCTTCAAGTTACCCTGGATCTCATGATTTTCAGTCGTGGCTTCCAGAGACTGACTCTTTCTGCCAGACTTCGAAGGCAGCATGGATCTTCTGTTAAGTATTTCCCTAATCTGTCAGCCTCTCGAGGAAGAAAGACAAAATTGTTCTACAACATTCATGTCTAAGTTCCAAGAATTCTGTTTTATTCCTGCCATAGGCAGAACTGAGATTTCCATCCTGCAGGGAAGGCTGTTTTCCAGTGAGAAATGCTGCGAGTTCCTGCTCTGATCAGGAAAGAGCAGCACAGCTACTTGACTCGTGCTTAACCTGGCTCTTTGCCCTTCGAAGCACGCGTGGCGCTGTGTCTCACCTGAATCGGGTCATCTGCAGCAGCGGTCGCGCCCATGGGGCACGCCGCCAGGCCCTCCGGCTTCGGGTGCCTCCGGAAAAGCCTAGAGTCACAGACATAAGCTTGCTCTGCATAACCCAGTGCAGGGAAAACGTTCTAGAGACTTCCTGTGTTTTGCAAACGTACTTGTGCTCTGTAGTTTTTGCACTTAGCTTGCCTCTAAATCACTAGGCTTCCACATTGCAATGAATCAAATATGAATTAAATCCAAAAGCACCACAAACTTAGATTAGACGACATTGCTTAAATTATCCCTTCATTATAACAAATCTCTTTGCAAAGATCAGAGTTGCACTGTATCCTCCTTGTCTTCCAATAGCGTTTTCTCCCATTGTGCTTTTCCCCTGCCGTTGCCTGGGCTGTTGGGAGGCCTCTTGCGGCGTTTACTGTGTGTCTGTTCCTGGTGTGCTGTTTATTAGGCTGTGCTTATAGAAAAGCTCCTGTTGTCTGCTGTCCTTGGAGCCCCACACGTGTTTTCTTTGTTTCTCCTCTTTTGTAGCCCTTCATTCTTTTTGTTTCCATTAGTGTGTGTGGTATTTTGGTGAACGGTTGGCATCTTTTAATGAAGAGACCGAGGGCTTCTGAGACACGCCTTTTGGCGCACACCCCGTGTGGGGCAGGGGCAGGCAGTGTGGGAAGTAGAACCGTAGGTGGAGAGGGCGGGCAGATCACAGGGCCAACTGGCGTGAGTTGTTAGGAGCACCCTCCTCTTTCCGGCAGACGGTTGCCCTCTTCTAAAGTTGCTTTCCGTGTCTTCCTTCACAGATGTCCTGAAATCCTTTTTCAGGCTTTTTTTTTTTTTTTTTTTTTTTTTTTTTTTTTGGAGATAGAGCCTCGCTCTTGGCTCTTGTCACCCAGTCTGGAGTGCAGTGGCACAATCTTGGCTCACTGCAACCTCTGCCTCCCAGGCTCAAGCAATCCTCCCACCTCAGCCTCTCGAAATAGCTGGGACCACAGGTATGCACTACCATATCTGGCTGATTTTTAAAAACATTTGTAGTAGAGATGAGGTCTCACTGTGTTGCCCAGGCTGGTCTTGAACTCCTGAGCTCAAGTGATCTGCCTGCTTCAGCCTCCCAAAGCACTGGGATTACAGGTGTGAGCCACTGCACCTGGCCTTCCATGGGTCTTATGGGGAGGAAGGGAGACAGCAGCCATGGAGACGGGGCCTCTGGGGACAGTGTCTAGAAACAATTCATTTGGAGGGCCTCACTCTTCTTTAGGATGTTGCTATTGGTTATTTGTCAGAAGCAACAGTGTTTACGTTCTGTCTTTATTGCTCCACACTGAATCTCTTCTAATCAGTGGAAGTCTGCAGTGTGGTAGAACTCTTGTGCACACAAGCACACGTGCTAGAATGAACATCACAAATAGGCAGAAGTGGATGAGCTCGTGACTTATTTTTTTAAATGCAAGCAAGAAACCCTTTCTCTGTACCCTTACTGTCCGTAAGCAGGGCGGTCAGGATCGGCAGTGTTGAGTTCCCCGTGCACAGCTGAAGGATCTGGAGGATCTGGTGCTCACAGGCAAAGTCTCCTTGAAGAGTGATGTTCTCTTCACATTGTCTTAGAAAATGATAGAAAATTTGCATGACGTTAAAGTATCCTAAAAAGTCAAACATTTTCAGATTAAACCATACATCCATATCTCCTAGCTTAAATCTCTATCCATGCAAGGAACAAGTGACAGATTGCCATCGATTACTGATAGGGATTTATACCTGCTGCTGATCTATTTTCAGTTATTACCCGTGATGATTGTGAAAAAGACATTCTTGGAGTTGGTGAAAGGGGGAGTTGTAGCAGAATAAACTCATGGAATGTTTTCTACATAGATGATGAAGATTTAAAAAACAACTTAACTCTCCTTTCTGATCATTTTATAAGAAAAATGCATGTCTATGAAAGCAAAAGGAGTGACTGTGGCCAGGGTAGAAGCTGTCTCGACGGGACTGTACGTACTTGGAACAGGAGAGATCTCCACGGTGACTGGTCTGTGGGAGTAGATTGCGGGTCGGACACGGAGGTGGGGACGTGGCAGGTGGCAGGCTGGCCTCCGAGGAGCACGCAGGCCTCCACACACAGCAAGTAACAGCACAACCTGCAGGTCTCAATCGGACCTGGAGCCACGAGAGGCTGTGGTGTTGCCACCTGAAAGACGCCTGGTCATGCAGGGAATTAACATGAGTGATATATTTCTCTTGGGATTTCTCCCTTCGGAGCTGCCGGGTACTTCCAGTCACCTCCCTCCCCAGTTTATGTGCACTTCAGAATGTGCTGCCAGCAGGCCTTGACCTTTCTATGCATCTCACTTCCTAAATTTAGAACTTGTTTCACCCAAGGTTTTCTTAAGGTTCATTGAGAAAAAAGCATATGTTTCAGATAAACATAAAAAAAACCCAACTTTGCTGCTTTAATTTCTAATGTATGTTTCTGAATTAGGGTACACCATGTACGCCTGCCTCTGCTCACACAGCCTCGTGATTGTGTGCCTGCCTCTGCTCACACCATCTCATGAGTGTACATGTGCCTGCCTCTGCTCACGCTGTATCATGTGTGTGTGCCTGCCTCTGCTCACACCATCTCATGAGTGTACACGTGTCTGCCTCTGCTCATGCTGTATCATGTGTGTGTGCCTGCCTCTGCTCACACCATCTCATGAGTGTACATGTGCCTGCCTCTGCTCACACCATGTCATGAGTGTGTGCCCCTGCCTCTGCTCACACTGTCTTATGAGTATACGTGCACCTTCCTCTGCTCACACCACCTCATGTGTGTGTCCCTGCCTCTGCTCACACCATCTCATGAGTGTGTGCCCCTGTCTCTGCTCACACCGTCTCGAGTGTACATGTGCCTGCCTCTGCTCACACCGTCTCATGAGTGTGTGCCCCTGCCTCTGCTCACACCGTCTCGAGTGTACATGTGCCTGCCTCTGCTCACACCATGTCATGAGTGTGTGCCCCTGCCTCTGCTCACACCGTCTCGTGAGTGTGTGCCCCTGCCTCTACTCACACCATGTCATGAGTGTACATGTGCCTGCCTCTGTTCACACCATGTCATGAGTGTGTGCCCCTGCCTCTGCTCACACTGTCTTATGAGTATATGTGCACCTGCCTCTGCTCACACTGTCTCATGAGTATGTGTCCCTGCCTCTGCTCACACCGTCTCATGAGTGTGTGCCCCTGCCTCTGCTTACACTGTCTCATGAGTATGTGTCCCTGCCTCTGCTCACACCGTCTCATGAGTGTGTGCCCCTGCCTCTGCTTACACTGTCTCATGAGTATACGTGCACCTTCCTCTGCTCACACCATCTCATGAATGAAATGTGTGTCCCTGCCTCTGCTCACACCGTCTTATGAGTGTGGGCCCCTGCCTCTGCTCACACCATCTCATGAGTGTACATGTGTCTGCCTCTGCTCACACTGTCTCATGAGTGTGTGCTCCTGCCTCCGCTCACACCATCTCATGAATGCATACCTGGCTCTCCTCACACTGTCTTGTGAGTGTGTGCATACCTACCTCTGCTCTGTGTCTCCTGGGTGGGTGTGTCTGCCTCTTCTCACACTGTTTCATGAGTGTGTGCCTGCCTCTGCTCACACCGTCCTTGGTGACACTCTGTGTGGTGGCCTCACAATCAGCAGAGGGCACCAGTGGTCTGGCTTTCTGTCCCCTTTGCTCTGGACCTTCCATTGTCTCCCCTTTCGTGTCTTCGTAACCATGTCCTAACTTGATCGCTTATACTGGTGCAAGCCATTTTTAAAACTTTCATCCACTTCTCTTACTGCTCTCTCAATATTTTCACAGACTTTTACACCTTGTTTGAAAAACACATTTGCAGAGTGAAACTAACTCCTGCATTTAGCTGAGGTTGTACGCATTGAGTGGTGGTCACTCCAGAGCACTTTGTGGGTTTCTATAGAAAAACAAGAATGGAATTTAGTTCCTCACTCCTAAACTTCAGGAATTCGCCGAGGGGAACCTTGTCAATATCTAAGGACCTCTGACCCAGGGGAGCCCAGGCTGGTGCCTCGAGATCATTAGAGAGTGGTCATGGAACTGTGACCCAGGGGAGCCCAGGCTGGTACTCCAAGTTCATTAGAGAATGGTCATGGAACCCTCATCTGGGGGAGCCCAGGCTGGTGCCCCGAGATCTTTAGAGTGCTGTGGGTGGGCTCTGTTCGAGGGTAACCCAGTCTGGTTGCCCCGAGATCTTTAGAGTGTGGTGGCTGGACTCTGATCTAAAGAAACCCAGGCTGGTGCCCCGAGATAATTAGAGTGCTGTGGGTGGGCTCTGTTCGAGGGTAACCCAGTCTGGTGCCCCGAGATCACTAGAGTGTGGTGGCTGGACTCTGATCCAAAGAAACCCAGGCTGGTGCCCCGAGATCATTAGAGTGCTGTGGGTGGGCCTGTGATCCAGGGGAGTGCAGCCTGGTGCCCTGAGATTATTAGAGCACAGTGGGTGGTCTCTGATCCAAGGGAACTCAGGCTGGTGCCCCAAGATCACTAGAGCTTGGTGTGTGGGCTTGGATGCAAGGGATCCCAGGCTGGCACCTGAGATCGTTAGATCGTGGTGGGTGGGCTGTGATCCAGGGGAACCCAGGCTGGTGCCCCCAGATCATAAGAGTGTGATCAGACTCTGATCCAGGGTAATCCTGCTGGTACCCCGAGATCATTAGAGCATGGTGGGTGGTCTCTGATCCAGGGGAGCCCAGGCTGGTGCCCCGAGATCATTAGAGCATGGTGGGTGGTCTCTGATCCAGGGAACCCAGGCTGACCCCCTAGAACATTAAATGTGGTGGACCCCATGTGATGAGCAGGGGGTAGGGGTGGCACCCCAGGTGGAAATGGTCCTTAGAGAGGGATGTCTCAGTGTGAGGCAGACTCATGTGCTTCCCGTCCGAGGTAGTCCTGCTATGACAGGTGTGAGCACAGATGTTTGGACCTGGAGGTCTGAGTTCCAGGAACTGGTGCCAACACACCAGCTTCCCACGGCTTCCCAGGTGACGTCCCTCTGCATTTGTGCCTTTCTGTAGCTCTGGCCCACTCCCCACTCTCTCTCTTGTCTATACGTTGGGAGCTCTTTTTTATCCTTAGAAATGGAGGCCAAGGTGGGTGGATTGCTTGAGCCCAGGAGTTCAAGACCAGTCTGGGCAACATGACAAGACTGTGTCTCTACCCAAAAAAAGGAAACAAGAAAAATTTAAAAATGAACTGGGTGTGGTGGCATGTGCCTGTGGGTCCAGCTACTCAGGAGGCTGAGGCAGGAGGAGCACTTGAGTCCAGGAGTCTGAGGCTGCAGTGACCCGTGATAGTGCCACTGCACTCCAGCCTGGTGACAGAGTTAGACCCTATCTCAAAAAGAAAAAAAAAAATACAGGATAGCTCATCCATGGAGTTTAACAGCAAAACACGTTGAGTATACAGAGATTGAGAATAAAACCACGGTTACATGGTTAAGGAAGGGGCACTGGGAATTGTAGGTCTGAGGATGCAAAGTAGCAGGTATGTAGGATGGAGAAGGCCAGAGACCTCATTTACAGCGGGGCTATTGTTGATTGTCTTGTATCATATTTGGGATTTTCGCTAAGTGAGTGGATTGTAGCTGCTCTTGCCACAGAAAAAGAGAACGAGTAGCTGTGTGAGCTGATGGATATGTTAACTCATTTCACTACAGTGACCTTTTCTCTCTGTATCTCAGCATCATGTTGCAGACCTTAAGTATAGACAATAAAATTTTTTAAAAAATGAAAAAGGGCCAGCGCATGACTCACACCTGTTATCCCCACACTTTGGGAGGCCGAGGCGGGCGGATCACTTGAGGTCAGGAGCTCGAGACCAGCCTGGCCAACATGGTGAAACCTCATCTCTACTAAAAATACAAGAATTAGCCGGGTGTGATGGTGTGTGCCTGTAGTCCCAGCTATTCGAGAGGCTGAGTCAGGAGAATCGCTTGACCCCAGGAGGCAGCTGTTGCAGTGAGCTGAGATTGCGCCACTGCACTCCAGCCTGGGCGACAGAATGAGACTGTCTCAAAAAATAAAAATAAAATAAAGCAAAATAAAGTAAAGTAGGTAAAGTAAATTAAAGTAAAATAAAATAAAATAATAGAACTATGGCATATCCACCGCCTCCTAAAAGCCCCGCTCTCCCCTAGCTCCCCGGGGTCCCAGCCTGTTTCCGTGCCCCTGTGTGGCTGCTTCTGCGAGAACACTTGTCTCCCTGTTTCCTGTCTCGCCTGCTGACTGGAAGCCCCTGGCAGGGCTGGACGCGGCTGCTTGCCTCTGTGCCGAGTGCCCTGGCCTGCAGAGGCCGCGCAGCTTCAGCTGCTCATCCTGGCACCGTCTTCCTCTGAAACATGACCCCATTTGAGTGATCAGCCATTTTGCTACATCATAGCTATTCAGAACATAGTGACAGAGTGAGTCGACTAATTTGAACTATGTTGAAATTATCATCTCAGTGAGATTTAGGAAGATATAGTGGATTTTTCTTGGGAACAAGGCTGCTGAGGTGTACTGAATAAATGAGTAGGAGGAAACGTAAGAAAATGACAACTGAGCAGCTAAATTCATCTGGGTCTGCGTCCTCAGGGACTGCACTGTCCTGGAAGTGAAGTGTGTGTGACCTGGAATGGGTTCCTTACCCTTTCTCTGTCTCGCGTCCTCTGTCACACTCTAGACGTGAAAACTTAGCACACCGCAGGGAGGCGTTTGTGAATGAGTGAGACCCATTGTCAGATGGCACTGAAAAATTAAAAAGGGAAGCTAAATGTCAAGTGGTCCAGTTATTTTCCCAGCCTTTCTTTTACCTCCTTAGGTGGGCATGGTGGGAGCAGGGCAGTGGTCTTACAGGGCTACCGGACAGTAGAGGGGCACCAGGTTTGGTGGCTGGAAAACCTAGACTTTCTGCTTTTCCCTCTGGTGTTTACTGGCTTTCTAATCCTGGACCAGTCAAGTAAACCTCTGGAGCTTTCACCTGTAAAATGGACACAGTTAACTAACACTGCTGTTAAATAATGAGAAAACATGAGGCTGTTGTGAACAGATTTGTCTCAGACTTGGGTCTATGTACCCTGCAAGGATGGGACTCCAGGGGTGTGTGCAAACAGTCCTGAGCAGTGGGCTCTGAGCATCTGGAGCACACCGTATGCCCACTCCAGGGCACCTTACCCCCAGGAGAGGTGGGCAGTGCTGCAGCCATAGCCTCCTCTGCACTGGGGAGCAGCCACCGCAGGAGCCCCTGGCACAGGCAGCAGAGCCCACTGGGAGCATTGGGCCAGCCCAGGAGCCCATCCGCCCTCGCGGCTCGCTGACCGAGCCTTCCCTTCCATGATGGGAGCTTCTTAAGCAGGGCACAACACCTCCTGGGTGGGTGGCAGGGTGCCGGGGTGCTTGAAGCCACAGGATAAGGGTGGTGTGTCTTTCTGTAGTGTCACTTCTATTGGATTTTAAGTAATGAAAACGTGATTTGTAGCCTCAAATGAAGGTGGATATGTTAGGAAGTAGAATGCAAACTGTGCGGTGATCTCTCGAATGAAACATGCGGCTTGTGGAGGGCCCCTTCAGAGAAGGTCCCCAGACCTTGCTATGCAAACCCTTGGCACTGTGTAAAGGATGCTGTCACAGTAGGATGTGCCTTCTCGTTCCTCTGCCATTGGTGCGGCTCCTTGAAGACAAGGACAGAAGCTCTGTTTTGGGGGTTGAGAGTAGGGAGGGTGGCACAGGGAAGGTTTTGTGCTGAAATAGGCCCCTTTCACTGGGAGGCCCTCGAGTGGGAGGGGGCCCGCCCCAGCTCCTGTCACCACTTCCCTGCCTTGACTTTCCTTTGCCAAATCGAAAGGGTCACAGAGGACAGGATGCTGGTTCTCTGTGAAGACTTTTCACCTTGGCTTTTCACCTCCTTTTCCCCTTGGCTCCTCCGCAGTGGGAGAATTCCTACTACCTGGAGACGCACCTCCCACTGTGACCCGTGAGAATCAGGCGTGCTCTGCACAGGAGGGCCCCACTCTGGGACACCTCTTGGGGCTGCTCGGTGATGCAGGGTGATATTTGGGGTGGTCCTGACCCCCGGCCCTTGCAGGGAGCCCAGAGGTTGGCCTTCTCATCAGCTTTCCTTTCTGGGCTCAGTTGTAGCTCTCTTTCCCTGGGAACCAGATGGGGGCAGTGCTCTAGCAGGTCACTAGGTAGGGCTGCTTATGATACAAGATAAAGAGAACTGATCAGGCAGTTGTGTCTGGACTTAGGAGTCTGACCCTAACCCCCTAGAGGCTGCTCTTTGGCCTTGCTGAGGACAGCGGTCCTGCCAGATCATGGGAACCTGGAAGCGCTGCGTTTCAAGTTGTTACAGCGCCTGTGAGGCCTGAGGCCCTAAAACCAAGGAGCCGCTGACCCCAGCCTGATAAGGGTCGGGCCCTTTCCCTGAGGTGCTGGAGGTGTGGCCGTGGCCGCTTCGGAAGTCTGAGCACGCGGGCTGCCTGCACTCCCTGTGGTGTGACTGGGGACCACGAGGCTGAACCCCGGGGATCTTCCAGCGGGCCTCCCGCCTACTGTGTCATTCCACTGATCAGAGTTGAGGATGTCCTGAGAGACTGATTATTAGAGCGAGGAGTGGTCACGAAATGCTTCACAGACAAGTGGTGCCCTGGGCAGGGTCGCCTTTCAGAAGGTGTTGCCCTGAGCGGGTGGGTGGCCAGGGGCTGCCCTGAGGCACCTGCCCTGAGCCTGAGTTAGCACCATGGGAGAATCCCCCCAGGACAGACGGCTTCCCAAAGCTGCAGGACCCGTATGTGGCCGTGGCCGGGGAGTCCAGCCTGGAGGGCAGCATCCTGAGGAGCAGCAGTGGGCACGTGGAGGGACGCCGCCTAAGCACTGGGCCACTGCCCGGGAGGAGCCGGGAAAGCCCGGTGGGTGCCGGGAACAGCGTAGCCGTGTGTGCTGCTCACCGTGGGCTCTGTGGGTGTCCCCGCAGCGGCCGTTAATCATGTCCCTGGGGCAGCGAGCTGTCATGGGTGGGTCCTGCGCTCCAGGGGCTGGGGACCTGCTCTGGCTTTCACAGTGCCACGTGTCTCTCGTTCAGTGCCTGGGGAGGAGGTGCTCCTGTCTCTGAGCCTCAGTTTTCTCATCTATGAGATGGGAGGAATTCCGTCTGCCTTGACTACTTTAGACTTTGTTGGGATTCAGAGAAGGCCGTGTGCGTGACATGCTTTTGTTATGTGATTTCTGACATCGTTGATCTGTCCCGTCATTGTTTTCACACTGGCGCTGTAAATTCAGTTTTCTCGCATGTCTGGGCCTTGACTCTGAACCTTCCAAGACCGTTCAGCCTCACCCTTGCTGCCTGCTCCAACACAGCAGCAGTGGAGCGCCCCCGCCTCCGCCAGCAGGGCCCAGCGCTGCCCGTGCCACGCACTGTGCTGCCTCCGTACGCGGGTTGGTTCATTTAGCCCCGTGATACTAAGCAGCAGACACTGTTGGAAATCCCAGCTTTTCAGATGAGAAAACAGGGTTCATAGAGGTTGCCTGGAGGCCAGATTCAAACCTGGGCCCACCCAGACTCTGCTCTGGGTGTCTTCACGTCTTGCCACCTTAGCTCCCAGACCTTCCCTCACACGGTAATTCTCTGTAAGGGACTTTAAAACTCCTCCTCAGGAGAAGGCTGCTCACGTGGCAGGTTTCACGCAGGCTGACAACATGGCGAACGTTGGCCGAGGGACCACGTCCATCATGGACCCGTGTCCCGAGGCTACAAGGAGAAAATGCAGAATGAAGACCTTGTCACAGGCAGGGCTCGGAGGAAACTTATGGAACTCATTACTCTCATCAATGAAGGAGACTAAAAGTAGGAACAGATGAAAGGCAGGGATGTCCTCATGGTGTCAGATTTGTCGTGGGAAGCCAGGGATACTGGGGACAGTTCCCCAAACCTTCCAGGCAGATGCCACACCCACGTCACCTTTGGTGTCCCCGCCAGAAGCCTCGTTTCCTGGCTGGGGGGACCACTGGTCTAACCAGGGATTCCACGTCTTGAGCCTAAAACTTTTACTTTCTGGTCTTCTGACATGCCTATATGGAATCATTGCCAATATGGAATGGAATTTTATAATTTTTATCATTCTGAGAGATTATCCTCTTCAGTGACTAGGTTTTTTTTAAAGAAAAACTCGGAGAGAGGAACTGTAATAGAAGATTAGCTTATCTGCCAATTTCTGAATCTCCAGAAAGAGCCAGAGGTTGTGAAAACTTTACTGTTTCTGCATTTTCATAACGTTTGTTGCTGTTAGTTTATATATCGGCAGTGGCGACAGGGCCGCCTTGCACGTACGCTGAGGCATCCCAGCCAGATCACCCGCTCGCTTCAGCAGCTGCGGGAGGGACGGTGCTGATGGGGCCGGGGCCCTGCCTCAAGCTCCCTAATGAGCACTGGCCCGGGGGCTCTCCATTTTGCTGATGAAGGGACTGGGGCATTGTCAGTGACTTTCTCAAGGCCACAAGGGCAGTGCGAGGGCGGATTTGGGATTCTGGCTTTGGGCTCCGCCTCCAGGCTGTGCTGTCTTCACTGTGCCCTGTGGTCTCTGTTCAACCAAAGGCAGATGCGCGTGCGAGGGACTCTGTCAGTGGAAATCATCCCAAGGCTGTTCACCGAGTTAGGGCGTCCACAGTCAGTTCTGGATGAAGAAGACCACGGGATTGCAACTTAGGAGGCTTAAGTTTTGCCGTGATTTTGCCAAAAATCAGTACTGTAATCTCTGACACTTGAACTTTCTAGGTTCCAATTTTGTCATCTACAAGAAAGGAAACTTAACCGTGGTTATGGCTAAGACCCTTTTCTGTTTCCTGCTTATTTGCCTTTCTGAAACAACTTTTGAGCTTCTGTTGTGATTGAGACAAAACAGTAAGTACTTAGGACAGAGAGATGAGAAGACTCGGTCCCAAACTCCGGGCAGCCACTGTCTAATGGGGCAGACAAGAGAGACACAGCCAGTGTGCCCTGGTCAGTTAGTGCAGTTTCAACACTGCTTTAGGGTCTGCACCGTGACCGTCAGCCCTAAAGCCAACGCACCACGGACGCCCTGCCGGGGGAGGACCCTGCTGAGCTCACCGGGAAGAGCAGATTTCAGAATCCCACTCTGGCTCCTGATCCGACAGTGGAATATGCCACAGGTCATCTTCCCGTGAAGTGAGGGTGGAATTCACCACTGATCCCTCGGATAAGATGCTTTCGAGAATTGGCTTTTGGAATCCTTCATTGTGAAGAGCAGCCTGTATCATTTGAGCTCGTGTGTGGCCGTGGGCGGCGTGACCTTTGTGGAGATTTCCGCTGCTGAGGAGTCCGTGGATGAGGCAGCGTCTGTGCCTTCTGTTCCCTGGGAATGATGTCTGAGCACCAGCCTGGTCCAGGACGTGCTTCTTAAGCTGTAGAAAGAAGGTGCTGAACTAGAGGGTTCCTCAGATTTCTTATAGCTTCGAGGTCCGGAGGCTGTCTGCTTGTAGGAAGAACTGTATCTTCCTCCACAGATATAACAAGAAAGTCAAAATACAATTGTTCTTGTTTAAAGATGCATTTTCCCCTTGATCTCTGCACCCAATGAGAAGAAAGTGGCATTTCTGAATTATTACTTTGCATGGTGAAAATAAGCTGAAAGAAGAAGTGGGTTTTCCCTAGAAAGTAGTATTCTTAGGCTCCTCTTTGTGAAACCAGAATTCTGAGAGCAAATGACCGAGAGTCCTCTGAAAGAATTGAGTACGCGAGAGGCGGGGGAGAAAAGTTAGAACCCATCAGCCTCATTGTCAAGTGCACGCTTCAAGACGGGGTGGCGGGGGCAGAGGACGCTCTGCTGCACACGACATGCTGATACTTCTGATGCGTGCCGGCTTGTGTGTCTCCGGTTACAGTTTACTTCCCATTTTCTGTGTTAAAAGATTGACTACTTTCCTTTTTTGAGGGTATAGGTGCTCAGCTGGGAAAGGTGAGAGTTAAATTTTCTCATGATGCTGGTGCCAAGAAATAGCACCTTGAAAAGAGGAAGAAATCAAGACATGATCTCCAGGGAGCTGTCATTCGGAGCACATCCCTGAGAGCCCTCCCCGGGCAGCAGCACGCTTTGGGTGGAGCCTCCTGCCCTGTTCAGATGTGTCATATAGAAACACCTTGACAATGCCAGCCCGTCTTTAATTTTCACACCATCTCAAGTAAAATATGTTTTGAAATGAAAACATTTTGCATTTTATTTTAAGCTTGTTTTTGGGGCTCTCATTTTTTTAAGACTAACAAAAATAGAGTTGGTTGACCTATCTTCTCTGGAATAGCTGTGCACTAACCAAATTGTCAGCTGAAGAGGGTTTTGCTTTGCAGGCATAAGCCAAAGTTGAGTGTGTCTGCTGAATTAACATCAGAAAGGGTTTCTTTTGGTCCTTTTTCTTTTGGGATTCCTATGGAAATAGTTCAGTGGGGTCACTTCGGCGAGAGACAGGAAAACGGCATGAAATATCAATTCACCCGAGTTCTGTTTGTTGTGATTTTAGGGAACAAGTTATTATTTCAATTCAATAATAAATACTTCCTTTAGGGTGTGGATTGCTAAGTCTTATTTGCCGTAAACGGTGAGTTTCATTGCTGCCTAGTCTAATAAATAGCTCATTTGTTAGTGATAAATGCAACATAGCCCAGCAAAGAGAGCGGCTGTGCCCTCCCACCTTAGTGCAAGAAGAGGAAGCAGAGTTGCTGGGGGCTACCTCCGGGACTTTGCGTGCAGGACCTGGAGCACGCAGGTGCAGTGTCGTTTCCAGGTGTGGTGGTGTCCGCAGGTGCAGTGTTGTCTGCAGGTGCGGTGTTGTCCTGCCTGCAGGTGTGGTGTTGCCCACAGGTACAGGGTTGCCTGCAGGTGCGGTGTTGTCTGCAGGTGTTGTGTTGTCCTGCCCGCAGGTGTGGTGTCATCCACAGGTATGGTGTTGTCTGCAGGTGCGGTGTCACCCGCAGGTGTGATATTGCTCTGCCCGCAGGTGTGGTGTCACCCGCAGGTTGCCTGCAGGTGTGGTGTTGTCTGCAGGTGTTGTGTTGTCCTGCCCGCAGGTGTGGTGTCACCCGCAGGTGTGGGGTTGCCCGCAGGTGTGGTGTTGCCCACAGGTGTGATATTGCTCTGCCCGCAGGTGTGGTGTCACCCGCAGGTGTGGGGATGCCTGCAGGTGCAGTGTTGTCTGCAGGTGTTGTGTTGTCCTGCCCGCAGGTGTGGTGTCACCCGCCGGTGCGGTGTTGCCTGCAGGTGCGGTGTTGCCGGCAGGTGTGGTGCCACAGATGCAGTGTAGTTTGCTGGAGGGAGGAAGAGCACACCGGGTGTGAAGGACAGAATGGCCTGGATTGCAGCCAGTACTTGGGCATGGAGAGTGATGAGGAAACCTCAGAAGACTGGAGTTTAGGCCCCAACTCCACTGCTTGTGGTGGGTCCTTGGGCAGGTCATTTACGGTTTTCAGCTTCCATCATTTTCATCATCCTTATTTTATACATGAGGGAACAGGATAATGATAACGACAGTGAAGGTGATGACAATGACAGCTCCCATCGAGTGCTCGTGTGCCAGGCACGGGGATCAGCGCTTTCTGGGAATTATCAAGTTGAATCCTCTGTTCCATTGGCCTTTCCCCACGAGGGAGTTGTTGCAGTGACCCGCCGGGCCAGCAGTGCTAATTAGGAGCGCACAGCGCACTTCCAGGGCACCTGACCTACGGCTACAAGGTTTCAAGGATGCTGCTTCTGGGGCACAAATTTGTAAATATGCCTTGTTATGTAAACAAGTTTTCTTCTTGCTGGTTTTTGTCACGCAGGATGGAGATGTAACTGTCGCCTCTAAATGACACTGGTAATGAGGCTCAAGCACTGGAGTTTAGAGGCCGATGAGATTAAAGATCTTAAACACTTTTTTTCTGTCTTTAGAAGTAAAATTAGATTTTATGGACCCAACTATTTTGTTGCTGGGGTAAGTTCCAAGTATCTGAATTCCTTCTTGTCTTTTTAGGAGACATCATAGAATCCTTTGGCATTCTTCCTCTAGCTCAGAGTCCCACGATTGTCTTTGTAAACACGTTGCACCAGGTCTTCTTCAGGGGACAGGTCGCAGGTGAGCGCAAAGGTGTTTCTGTAAACAAGCACCCCTCCTGAGTTTGGGGTGCACGCGTGGGGATCAAGGAATGGCACGTCAGCAGATGTATTTTGGCTTTGGAGTTTGGAATGGCGTGTGAGGAGAACTCTGATTGCCAGGACACAGCTGAGCATTGCAGAATGAGAGTCCTGGTTCTGGATATGAAGGACTTGAATAGCAAGGGGCTTCAGACAGTAGAGAGCACCTGTATTTTTTATTTAGTTGTGTATGGAAACGAGGCATGGCCTGGAATAGTGGGCTGTTTTTTGATCTTCCTTTCTCCGAGGCCGACTCCTGTGTTGTTTCTTGCGTTCCTTACTGACTCTTGAGATCCCGTTTGTATCATCTCTCCGTCCTCCTTGACTTTCGGTGGCACCTCCAAATTCAGTGTCATCTGGAAATGGAATTAATGTGCTGTTTACGGCTCCTTCCAGATCGCTAATGAAGATGTGAAATAAGACTTGGTCCCTGGAGCAGCCCATGACGGCTCCTCACGGCGTCCCGCTCTGTCGTTTGCCAGTGTACTTTGTTTATGGCCCTTTCTCCAGGTTTCAGCCCACGAGGGGGTGCTTAGACAAAGCCCAGTTTGAATTAATTTTTCCAGTAAGACGGTAAAGAACACGGGGCCAGCTCCTCCCTCAGCCCCAGAGGTGTGCTGTGCTGTCTTCTGCGGCCTGCTGGTCTGCGCCCTGCCCTTGGCCCACAGCCGCTTCGATGCGGCAGCAATTCCACTTGGAGGTGCAGAGAGGAGCCATTAGGAGCCATGGCTGTGCGCCTGAGACCCAGCAGGAAGCAGATGTGACCTTGAGATGATGCCCCGTCCGAAGTGCTGCGCATCCTGTTGGGCAGGTGCTGAACCCATGTCTCAGGCGTCCTGGGCGACTGAAGCAGAACTCTGTGAACTGGGTGGCCCAGGCGATGGAAGTTAATTTCCTCCCAGGTCTGGAGGCTGGAGGTTCGGGGTCAGGCATGGCAGGGCTGGTCCTCCTGAGGCTACGCTCTGGGCCTTGTGTGCTCCTGGGGCTCCGTGCTTCACCCCGTGTGTGAGGCACACAATAGGCCCTCAGCTCGGTCAGCACCTTGTGCGCTCCTGGGGCTCCGTGCTCCACCCCGCGTGTGAGTCACACAGTAGGCCCTCAGCTCGGTCAGTGCCTCATGTGCTCCGTGCTCCACCCCATGTGCAAGGCACAGAGTCCTCAGCTCACACGTGCACTATCTCTGTGCGTGTGACTCTTGGTGGCACCTGACAGCACGTGGTCTGTTTTCCTGAGGCGTTTTGAGCCTCTCACTGTTGGGACTGTGTCTAGACTATGGCAGGAGGTTGGCGTGGCTGGGGAAGGTGTGGACCAGGTCAGGGGGCTGGGAGGCCGAGGAGCCTGGTGGCCTGCCTAGCACCTGTTCTGCAGCCGGCTTTGTGGTTTGTTACTTGAAGTTATCTGTATGGCAACCCTTTGGGGGAAAAAGTAGTAATTAAACAGCTTCCTTGTGAAAAGTCAACGTGAAGACAGAAAAACTGGGTGGAAGTTGAAAAGCAGTGAACCTGAGGAATGGACCTCATAGAACGTGTGAGTGTGGCCTGTGTGGTGGGAGAGAGGCAGGATTCTGTCCAAATAGTAATGAATTTGCAACATCAGGTATAATGGCTGTCTGTGGATTGCCTCATAGGAAGTTTGTGTGAAGTATGGGACTTAAATGTACCTAATCAAGGTCTATTTCAGGCATTAAATACATAAATAAATAAGTACTTTAGCCAAGCTGGTGTGCCACAGTGGCTTTGCAAAAACGTGGTAAACAGATGGTGAGGAGATTGTTCCTCTGGGCAGGTGCTGGAGACTCCAAGATAAAAGCACCAGGGTAGAGGGGTCCTGGGTGTGGTGGAGGGGGTGGGAGTGGGGATGGTGATGATGAAGATAATGGTGGTGGTGATGATGGTGGTGTGGATGCTGGTAGGGAATAGGGATGGTGGTGGTGAGGATGTGGGTGGTAATTGTGATGATGGTGTTGTAGATGGCAGTGGTGATGGTGGTGGCAGTGGGGGATGCGGATGTTTGTGGCAATGATGGTGGGGTGGAGATGGGTGGTAGTGGTGGTGGTGAGGATGGTGGGGGGTGTGGGTGGTGGTGATGGTGTGGATGATGGTGGTGATAGTGTGGATGGTGGTGGGCATGGATGGTGGTGTGGATGGTGGTGGTGATGTTAGGGGGTGTGGATGGGGATGGTGGTGAGGATGGGGGTGGTGATGGTGTAGATGGTGGTGGTGATGTTGAGGGTGTGGATGGGGATGGTGGTGGTGATGGTGGTGGTGATGATGGTGGTAGGGGTGTGGATGGTGGTGGTGAGGATGGTGGTGTGTATGGTGGTGGTGATGGTGGTGAGGATGGTGGTGGGGGTGTGAATGGGGATGGTGGTGATGATGGTGGTGTGGATGGTGGTGGTATGGATGGTGGTGGTGAGGATGGTGGTGGTGTGGATGGTGGTGGTGAGGATGGTGGTAGGGGTGTGGATGGTGGTGGTGAGGATGGTGGTGTGGATGGTGGTGGTGATGGTGGTGGTGATGATGGTGGTAGGGGTGTGGATGGTGGTGGTGAGGATGGTGGTGTGGATGGTGGTGGTGATGGTGGTGAGGATGGTGGTGGGGGTGTGAATGGGGATGGTGGTGATGATGGTGGTGTGGATGGTGGTGGTGTGGATGGTGGTGGTGAGGATGGTGGTAGGGGTGTGGATGGTGGTGGTGAGGATGGTGGTGTGGATGGTGGTGGTGATAGTGGTGGGCATGGGGGGATGCTAGTGGTGATGATGGTGGTGTGGATGGAGGTGGTGAAGACAGTGGTATGGATGGCAATGGTGATGACTGTGGTGGGGTACAGGTGTTGGGGGCAGGTGGCAGGTGACGGTGGAGGCACGTGAGTAAATGCAGCACGAGGGGATGCAATTTGCTGGAGAGCAGCAGCAGAAGTGCTGTGTGGACATGGCCAGGGCAGGTTCTTGCCAGGGAGGGCTCGGGGTGACCAGCCCGCTTGCTGCTGGTCCTGAGAGTGAGTAGCAGGTCACCAGGCAGAGCCCGTGGGGCACACCTCAGGCCTAGGTGAGAGCATCTGCAGGTGTGCGTGGCTTGTTGGTCCAGTGCGGCTGAGGCGGGTCCTGGGGAGAGGTTAGCTGGAGGCCGGCCGGGGGAGAGCTTTCTTCAGGCAGTCAGAGGGGCATTGGAGCCCGGAGCCAGAGGAGTCCCAGGATCAGGCGGGTCCTTCAGAAGGCTCCCGGGGGATTGGGAGGGGACAGGAGAGAGGGACGGAACAGGCTGGCCGGTCAGCGAGACCACTGAGGACCCCAAGCCCGGCTCCTGCTCCTCTTCTGCCTGTCACAGAAATGCTTGTCACCCTCTGGTCTTGGGACAGCAAAGTAGTCTTTAGAAATAAAAGCTAAGTACTATGAAAATACGAAAATCCTCAACATATGGGTAAAATTTCAGGAAGACCAAGAAAGAGAGGATAGCCTTAAAAATAATAAATGTCCACCCATGATGGAGAATAAACGTAAAACGATGTGACAAAGATTGATAAATTAGGACTGTAAAGTCTGTTGTATAATCGGGGACGGGCTTAGCTCAAGCAACCCTGGCCTCAGGAAAAGGGGCTGAGTGGCAGCTGGCATTGGCGGCAGCCCGAATCAATCTCCTGCCTCGGTGCTTGGGAGCGAGTGGCCCGCATTAGAACTGGGATGAATTTTTCAGCAGAGGAAGGTGAAATGTCAGGAAGACTGTAGATCACGCTGGCGCAGAGTCCTCGGGAAATTAGAGCCATGAAAAGCTGCCAGCGCGGCGCCCTGATGACATACGGCCGGCGTATGTGCTCTGCATCCCCCGTTGCTGCTCCCTGGGCAGTGGGCGGTGCTCTCTGGGGAGCCAGCGTGAGAGGAGGGCTGGGTCAGCCAGTGCCGCCCTCCCCGGGTCCCAGCAGCTCAGGGCCATTGACCCAGGCCCGCAGCTCGGGGACAGCCCCAGCTGCTGCTGTGACCCCCTGCTAATGAAGACCCTGGGGTGAGGGTCAGACACACATAATGAGCCCTCCTGCCTCTGCCTTCCTCGCCCTCCCTGATCCGAATCCTGTTTTTTTCTTCGTTGCTGCCCAGGCCCCAGCTTGGGCCTTGAGTTTCTCGTGGGAACAAAGACAGTTTGACTCCTACAATGACTTTTCTGAAACATGGATCCAGACACTCACTGTGCTTCTCAGAAGCTAGGGCGATAAAGCCCAGGCTCCTTCCTATGCTCCTGACAGTGAGGAGAGCTGTAAATGGCTGTACATTTAGGCAGATGGGGATTTTCACCCTGGCCCCAACGTTTATTACCCCTGAGGCCTTCAGCAATTTGTGGCTTCTCTAAGCCGGTTTATATCCACATAAATGGGAATAATCCTTGTGGGAGTCCGGCGAGTGTTCAGTGCCCGTTCACCGGGAGGACTGGGCTCTGCGTCCTATTGTGAGCTGGCTCCAAGCCGCCTTTCCACCCTCGCCTCCTGCCACGCCTGTCCACGGTGCTCAGGTCTGTGTGTGCCTTGAATCCCCCACCCACTTTTCTAACTCTCAGGCGGCGTTTCGTGCTGCTCTCTCATCCTTCGATCTTCTTCCTCCAGGTCTCTGCCTCTCAGAATCCATGTCCTCTCAGGGATCAGGTGATGTCCAGTTGGGTCCTCACTGCTTTTAACGCGCTCAGCATCGCTTCACCTCGCAGGAGACTTTATGGGAAAGGGGTGGGCGGCTGTCTGGCCCCCAGTGGGAAGAAGTGGAGCCCTCATCACAGCCCTGTCACTGTGGACTCTGAGTCGGAGGCGGTCACCCAGCCTCACTGGGTCACTGGGTCTCCTCGGGGCTGATAGGTAATACATGTCCTGTACCTTTCTTGTAGATTTGTGTTGAAGCTGAAGTGCGAAGTGTGCATCGGAAGTAGGGTTGCCCGATAAAACACAGGGCACCCTGTTAAACTCTAATTTCAGGTAAACAAGGAATAGTTTCCAGGGTAAGTAAGTCCTGTGCTAAGTTTTTATTTCTCAATCTGTGGGTGCACCTCCATATGAGGCTTCGTTAGGTAGCATCCATTCCAGAATGAGGCCCACAGCGGTGGTCAGGCCGTGACGTGCTCATGTCACAGACCAGCAGAGGCAGACAAAGCAACTTAACCATCAAGAATCTTCTCAAGCCTGGGGCACCAAAGATCTTGTTGAAGGGACCAGCGGAGGCTCTTCCCCCTCCCTGCTGTTATCCCCTGAGCACAGAGGCAGTGGCGTCGCAGCTCCTCCTCCCTGTCCCAGCCTCTATCTCCTGAGCACAGAGGCGGTGGGTGTCCTGGGTCTTTCTGCTTGCAAAGCTTTACCTGCAAAGCTAGGGATAAAACTTCAGATTTAAGAGACCAGAAACACGCTGACAATGATGAGCAGGCCTGAGTGGTGGGAGGGAGCCTTGGGAGGACCTTGGGAACCCGGAGATGGAATATTGGACAGGGTGTATTTTGGAGGCAGTGACAGAAAGTCCCATCATGGGGTCTGAAAAATGAACTGCGCACCTCAGACGTGAGCCTCATCCCCACAGCAAGCACACAGAACCTTGCAGGGACTCTCTTTGCCAGAAAACTCAATTTTATACCACAGCCGCCTAAAAAGTAGTGCAGCCTTAGCCTCCATTGACCAAGCTGTGGTCAGTGGGAATGGCGGGTGAAAGGTTAGAGCACACCTGGAATGCGGTCTCAGTGGCCATCGGCAGAGCAGACAGATGGGGACTGACATGGCTGCAGGTCACTCCATGTGCAGAGTGATGGACAGACTCGGGGGGCAACTTGAGGAAATTTGGGAGAGTCCCGAGACTCATCTTCAGGCATGTGACAGAGGGATAACTGTGCTTTGCGGCTCCAAGCCGGGCAATCTTGGGTCAATGGAAGCTTCAGGGTGGAGGGTGTCATTTGTATGTCAGCACGAGAGTGACCGCCAGGTCCTCGTGTGGCTCCGTGTGCTGCTCCAAAGAAGGCCAGGTCCAGGTTCCCACAGGGTTCAGCAGAGGCTGCGGACAACCCTGACACTGCACAGGGACCCCAGTGTCCCAAGACTGGAGCCCCTCCCACCCCTGGTACCCCAGGGTGGAGCCCCCCGCCTAGCACCCCACAAATGGAGCCCCCCAGTGTCCCAAGACTGGAGCCCCCTCCCACCCCTGGTACCCCAGGGTGGAGCCCCCCGCCTAGCACCCCACAAATGGAGCGCCCCAGTGCCCCGCGACTGGAGCCCCCACCACAGCATACTGCGAGTGGAGCCCCTGCACCCTGGGACTGGAGCTGCCCCCTACGCCTTGCGACTGGAGGCCCCCGGTGCCCTGTGACTGGACCCCTAGCCCTGTACTCTGCAGACGCCACCTCATGCCCTCCTGTTTCTGAATGAGGGATGGTGGGTGAGACAAGAGTTAGTGGGGAGAATGTCTGGCCTGTCTTAAGCCTCAACACTTTTTGAACTAAATGAATAGAAGGAAAAGAAACTGTTGTAAGAGAATGCCACACGTTCTCCGATTTAAAATATGGCACTGCCTTGTGTATGTTCTAAGTGTGAAAAAAGCAAAGTCCTTGACCTTACGGGACTTGCTTGTAGTAGCCCCCTCACCCCCATAAAAATCACGCGTCATTACTTTCTAAAAATCTTTTATGTTTTCATGTGAAAAGAAATCATTTCCAGAATCTCAAAAGATACAAAACTACTAATTATCGTATTTTTGAAAATCACATATTTCTAGGAGGAGATCAGCTTGAGAGTGTGTAACAGGACCAAGGAGAAGAAAATTCTGTGGGATTTTTCTGGTCTGTCAAATAGTAAAGCGTAGAAGGTGGAGGCACTTGTGTTGCTAGAGACCCTTCCACCTGTGCGCATACTAGGCCTAAGTAAATAGTAACCTTATCTTTGCATAGTGCCTGTCAGTTTTCAAAGCACTCTTCAGGCTGTTGCAATGTGGTATTTCTGGTAGTCGTCTAAGAGTGGGCATCTTCATATGCTCCATTTTTGTAAACAAGAAAGTAGGAGGTTCGGAGACATTGATTTGCTTAGGGTCTTGTACGTAACGTTTCGGAATCAAGTTTCAAGAAAAATTTATTTTTTACCCAGCAGTTATTTCCCCTAATATATGGAAAACTGGGCTGATTTGTTTATTTGAAAAAAAAAATTGATTGATTTGGGGGGAAGAATCATAAAATATCAGTGTAACAAAGTTTAGCATATACAATAATTTTAAATATTTGTATACCATTGAGACATAGCATACACAAGTATAACTGTACCCTGAAGATTCTTGTGTTAAATATAAATATAAAGCCGTCTTACTATAAAGTTTAGATAAATTTTTAGTTTTAAATGATCAAGACTTTTAAAGCACTTGAGAACTTATTGGTATTTCTTCTCTCCCTAAGAAAAATATTAGAAAGAGAAGATCTTTATAATACCGTTAGTATCTGTTTCCTGTTGTTTGGAAACCATCTGTAGTCTTCAGGTTCTAGAGGAGAAAACAGAACAGATAGCTATTTGCTGTAGTCAATCTTGGGTGACTGTGGAAACATTGTTTTCTGACCTTGGCGCTGAACCAAGCGTGCACTCGTGATATATAAACAACTTTTCAGCTCCTTTTTCTCTAACAGAGTGTGGTGATCTTGCGGCGGGCACATACCCTCAGGGGCTGTTCTCACTTGTGTGGGGTAGTGGCTGTGTTCTGGTGTCTGCAGTGGGGAGACATGAATATTCCAGTTTGGAGCAGCGCAGGGAGCGCCCCTGCCCCGCGCGTACACGGGGAGCGCCCCTGCCCCGCGCCTACACGGGGAGCGCCCCTGCCCCCCGCCTACACGGGGAGCGCCCCTGCCCCCCGCCTACACGGGGAGCGCCCCTGCCCCGCGCCTACACGGGGAGCGCCCCTGCCCCCCGCCTACACGGGGAGCGCCCCTGCCCCGCGCCTACACGGGGAGCGCCCCTGCCCCGCGCCTACACGGGGAGCGCCCCTGCCCCGCGCCTACACGGGGAGCGCCCCTGCCCCGCGCCTACACGGGGAGCGCCCCTGCCCCGCGCCTACACGGGGAGCGCCCCTGCCCCGCGCCTACACGGGGAGCGCCCCTGCCCCGCGCGTACACAGGGGCACTGCCAGAGCCTGCAGGGAGGATCCTGCCCACACCCATCTCTTTCCTAACCCCCGGCTCTGCTGCCTCTCTCCCACATGGTTACCTCCTTCAAACAGGTAGTAAGGGGGGTGTTAAAACAGAAGGGAGGTGTGGACCGGTCTCTTCAACCTTCACTCCCATTGGGAAGCGTCTGTCGTTTTGGGGTCTCGAGTCAGTGACCCTGGTCCTGGTCGAGCGCCAGCTATTTTAATGCACTCTACTCCCACCACCCTCCCGCGCCTTTTTTCCTTTCCTGGGATGCTCTGGGTTTTGGGAGGTGGGATTTTCTGTAGACTGCATAGGCCGTATGGAGCTGGGTTGTGTGTTTATTCCCTCTGCCAATCTCTGTCTTGCAATTGGTATACTTAGACTATTGACCTCTGAAGTATTGATCTCTTAGGGCTTAACTCCGCCATGTTGTTACTTGTTTTCTGTTTCTCGTTGTTCTGTTTCTCTTTCGCCTTCCTGAGTTACGCAAACATTTTTAATACTCCATTTTGATTTAGGTATAGTGTCTTTGAATACACTACTCTGTGTAGGTGTTTTAGTGCTTGCTCTAGATATTACAATATACGCATGCTACTCACCAAACCCACAGTTACTGGCATTTTACTACCTCGAGAGGAATAGAGCAGCTCTGCTTCCATTGAGGCCATCTCCGCCCTCCCACTTTAAGAATATAATTGTCTGAAGTGTTTAATCTCTGTACATTGACCATCAGATGTGGTGGTGTAATTTTTTTACCAACCATCAAATGTGGTTTAAGAAGCTCATGAGGAGAAAGGTGTCTATTGTATTTATTGGTTTTCGCCCATTCCGTTGTTCTTTTCTTTTCTTTTTTTTTTTTTTGAGACGGAGTCTCGCTCTGTCGCCCAGGCTGGAGTGCAGTGGCCGGATCTCAGCTCACTGCAAACTCCGCCTCCCGGGTTTACGCCATTCTCCTGCCTCAGCCTCCAGAGTAGCTGGGACTACAGGCGCCCGCCACCTCGCCTGGATAGTTTTTTGTATTTTTTAGTAGAGACGGGGTTTCACCGTGTTAGCCAGGATGGTCTCGATCTCCTGACCTCGTGATCTGCCTGTCTCGGCCTCCCAAAGTGCTGGGATTACAGGCTTGAGCCACCGCACCTGGCCCCATTGTTCTTTTCTTTCAGAAGTTCTAAGCCTTTTTTCATTATCATTTCTTTCTGTTTGGAAAATTTTCTTTATCCATCCTTTGAGGTTAGGTCTGCTTGTGGCTTAGTTTTCCTCCTTTTGAGAATATCTTTGTTTCCCTTTCATTCCTACGGATACTTGCACTGAATATAAAATTTAAGGTTGACAATTCTCCGAAAAATTGAAATATTTGAACAATATTGTTCTACTTTGTTCTGGTCTCTGGTTTCAGGTGAGAACTTGGTGATCCGGTTTGAATGAAGAGCACAGGCTGCTTTCAATTTTTGTTCTTTGTCTTTAGTTTTCAGAAGTCTAATCCTGCCATGTCTTGGAATAGCTTTCTTGGGGTTTATCCTACTTGGGATTTTCTCAGGCTCTTGAATCTGTAGGTGATGTCTTCCCCAAATTCGAGGAGTCTCCATCCATTATTTCTACAAATGCTTTTCAACCTCACTTTCTTCCTCTCTGGAGACTGAGGCCATCTGCCACTGTCCGGAGTTCCTGAGGCTGTTCATTTTTTTTTCCATCTATTTTCTCTCTGGTCTGGTGTTCAAATTGGGCATTTCCCATTGTTATGTCTTCAAATGTATTCTTTTGTCTGTCGTATTTATTGTGCTGCTATTGAACGCATCCATTTGGTTCTTGTTTATATCTTTCATCTCTTCGTTGAACTTTTCTGAGTTTTTCCCTTTATTTGTTTCAAGAGTCGAGTCCCTCATGGAAGCATCTGTTTGGTGGCTGCTTTAAGATCATCCTGTCCATCGACATCTTTTCTCATTCAAATTGTGATTTCCTGGGTCACATTTCAGCCAGCAGTCACCCTGTTTAGGTTTGGTGGCTGCTTTAAGATCATCCTGTCCATTGACATCTTTTTTCATTCAAATTATGATTTCCTGGGTCACATTTCAGCCAGCAGTCACCTTGTTTAGGTTTGGGGACTGGGTCCTGGCCTCCTTCCGTGGGCTGTGGTTCCAGTGGCAGCTGTCAGAGGCCCACATTCTGTGCAGGTGGGCCTCATTCTCTGAGGCCTCCGTGGCCACACGCGGCCGATTGCGTTGGCCAGCACTGGAATGTTCTTCCTGGGGCTGGTGCAGCTCTGTTGCATGTAGGAGACGCCGACAGCATTCCCAGGCCTGCTCTTTTAAAAACTGATACAGCACAGTGTACATATTTAGGAGGTACATGTGATATTTTGATACGTGCATACAACGGGTCATGATCAAATAGGATAATTGGGATAACCAAATGGCTAATGTATCTTTCCTTTGTGTTGCGAACATTATAATTCTTCTCTTCTACTATTCTGAAATACACAGTATATTTTTGTTAACTCGAATATCCTACTATGCTATCGACTATTAGAACTTATTCCTTCCATATAACTATGTTTGTACCATTCACCAGCTTCTCTTCATCCCTGCCTCGCTTCTTTTCCCAGCCTCTGGTAACGGGCAGTCTACTCTCTCCCTTGAGGAGAGGCGCGTTTTAGCTGGCACATGAGCGAGAGTGGGGATGCCGTCTTTCCATGCCCGGCCTGCTCCTGAGGCTGTTCGCGGGCAGTGGGCAGGGTGGGGCTCTTGTTTCCTGGCTGCTTGGTGCTGCTACTGCAGAAATGGGACTGCTGGTTCTATTGCAGAGACAGTCTCCAGAGGCCTGCTTTCTGGGACCCCAGCATGGTAGGGCTCCTGCATGAACACTGTCTGTGCCACTGAGGAAGGGAGGCACCCACCCCCGTGCCCTCTGCCTCTGGCTTGGGGCCTGGAGATATTAGGGCAGGAGCCACTGGGTCCAGGGAGACACTGGCAGGAGCTGCTGGGTGAGGGCTGGGAGGGGCTGTCTGGATTGACAGATATTGGAATTCAGGCCGGGCACAGTGGCTTGCTGTAGTCCCAGCACTTTGGGAGGCTGAGGCAGGCAGATCATTTGAGGTCAGGAGTTTGAGAGCAGCCTGGCCAACATGGTAAAACCTTATCTCTACTAAAATACAAAAATTAGCTGGGCGTGGTGGCGGGCACCTGTAATCCCAGCTACTCGGGAGGCTGAGGCAAGAGAATCACTTGAACCCAGGAGGTGGAGGTTGCAGTGAGCCAGGATTGTGCCACTCTACTCCAGCCTGGGCAATAAAGTAAGACTCCCTCTAAAAAAATACAAATAAATAAAAAATAAAAAGGTTGGAGTTTGAAACCACATATTTATGTAAATCCTAAATAGTAAATATAGGAAAAGGAGTTCTCTTTTTTGACTCTATAACTAAACAGTACAGTTGATTTTGAACAACATGGATTTGGATGGGGGCGGGGGGGTCTACTTATGCATGGATTTTCTTCCGCCTCTGTGAACTCTGAGGCAGCAAGACCAACCCCTCCTCTTCCTCCTCAGTCTGCTCAGTGTGAAGACAACGGGATGAAGACCTTTATGATGATCCCTCTTCCACTTAATGAACAGTCAATATATTTTCTCTTGCTTATGATCTTCCTAAAAATGTTTTCTTTTCTCTAGCTTACTTCATTATAAGAATATAGTCTGTAATGCATATATCATACAAAATATGTTAATTGACTCTGTTATCAGTAAGGCTTCCGGTCAACAGTGGGCTATTAGTAGTTAAGTTTTTGGGGAGCCAAAAGTTATACACGGATTTTTCAGTTGTGTTGTTCATGGCCCAACTGTAATTTCATCAAGAAAGCCAACCTTCCTATGACAAAAGGGAATATATAACACCAAAAACAGTGGCCAGAGAATAAGTTAAAGAATCTTAGATAACGAATCCTGCGTAAAACACTCACCTGGGAAACAGAAGCGGGGCGGGGGGGAAGAGAACAAATTCAACCAAATACCCATAGAAAGCCAGAATGTGGGAAAGGTGTATACAGCGCTGTCCAGAGGAGCCAAGGGAAGGGACGGGGCGGGACCCAGGCCACCGCCAGCAAGATGAAACGATGACTTCGGGCCTCTGTCCCGCAAGCTGAGTGCGTCTGCGCTGGGTGCCCGTGCAGGTCACCACAGTTCCGTTTTTGTGTGTCAGTGAGTTCGGCACAGTGTTGTTGGTAAAAGGTGTGGCTTTGCATCGTAGTGGGCTCACACCCAAGTGACTGCCTCGGAACTCAGCAGAAAGGGCGAGGCAGCGACTGGAAATTTTCAGATCATAGAATTGGTGTGATGATGGTAATACGTAAGAAGGAGTCATCTTGTAGGAAAACACAGAATAAATACGAAATAAAGGAGAACAAAGCCTATGAACCACCTGGGAGGAGGTGAGAATTGATCAGAAATGGATGTGACAGACATTTAGAAGACTGTCTGGATATACACATAAATGAGAGGGGGTGAGTCGAAACCGTCAGATCGCTTTCAGCCCAGCTGTGGGAGAGATTGTGGCGGTGCCGTCAATGATGAGGGCCTTTCTGGAGGGCGGGCAGGTCCCCCTTTGTCTGTCTTTCTCTGTCCCCTGCACCTGCTCCTCCCCAGGGTTGTCAGGCCTCTGAAGGTGGCCCCAGTCCCTTACTCGATGGGGGCACAGGACGGGAGTGGAGGGTGGAGCTGGACGGAGGGTAGAACTGGACGGAGGGTGGAGCTGGACGGGAGTGCCGGGTGGAGCTGGATGGGAGTGCAGGGTGGAGCTGGATGGGAGTGCCGGGTGGAGCTGGATGGGAGTGCCGGGTGGAGCTGGACGGGAGTGCAGGGTGGAGCTGGATGGAGGGTGGAGCTGAGCGGGAGTGGAAGGTGGAGCTGGACGGAGGGTAGAACTGGACGGAGGGTGGAGCTGGACGGGAGTGCCGGGTGGAGCTGGATGGGAGTGCAGGGTGGAGCTGGGCGGGAGTGGAGGGTGGAGCTGGATGGAGGGTGGAGCTGAGCGGGAGTGGAAGGTGGAGCTGCAGGTGTCAGGATCACATAGTCTTGGTTGCTGGATGTGGAGCAGAACCGTGTCTTCTGATGAGGTTACCTGGGTGATTCTGAGAAACGCTGGGAACCCTGGACACTTTGTTCCTCAGCCCTGGCCATCTCAACTCCGATCTCTCAGACCACCTCTCCGCACACAGCGCGCTGTTCCCTGGACCTCTCCAGCCTTGGTGGCGCGCCGTGGGGTTTTGGGAAGATCATCTCTGTGACTTCACCGCTGCCTGTCCTCGTGCCTGGGCGTCTCCAGCCCTTCACATGGATCCTTTCTGTGGGGACTTGGTGACCGTGTCTGTCTTTCTACATCAGAGTCAGCAAATCACAAAATGGGGATTTTGTAACAGGAAATCTTCATTTCAAACCATGAAACGGTGACTGTAAATCGGAGTTTTGAGTCATAGGATTCTATGAGACTGTTCATTATTCAACCCAAATTATATAATTATATAAGCTTTTTAACCGTCTTCCTTTGAAAGCGATGGGCTCTTCGGGGTTACCCTCCTCTGTTGTCTGTTCTGGCCGAAGTCAGCCTGCTGTGAGTCCCCGTCCTCCGCGCACCCGACGGATCCCGCCGTCCGCCAGCAGAGGGCGCGGCTTCCCGGCCCGGAGGCCGCCCGTGCCACGTGTCCTCTATTGTGTTCCCGTGCGGGGAAGCGCTCGGAAGTCAGGTGGCGGCATCGGCGGGTTTGTGGCTGCCCCTTGTCTTTGGAGTAGTCTTCCTGTGCTTCGGGAAAATTCCTAGGTTATTAGTCCCACTTCCCAACGTGAAAATAAGAAATCGATTTTCCAGTTTCGCTGTGACCTGGCTCTGGGGGCCCGAGCATGTGGGTGAGACTTTGATTCAGAGGTGGCAGCGTGAGGGGCCAGCGGGGGCTGCCGCTGCTGCTGCGAGAGGCAGTTGAGGTGGCAGCAGTGCCGGTGACTTCCAGGTGGCGGCCGGTCCCTGGCACGCAGCAGCCTAGGGCAGCAGCAGAGCTGTGGGGTGGCTTCCTTTGTGCTGAGTGGCGGCCACAGAGACTCCGCTGCTGGGCCATTGCCTGGTGAGGCTCCGGGCTTGGCCCCCAGACGCTCCACATAGCCTGGCCCTCGGCTTGGCTGGTGAGAGTGAGCTTCCTGGTGCCCCTCTTCTTCCACTGAGACCCTCACGTTGATCTCCTTTTCTGCTTATCAGCCAGAGCCAGCTTTTGTGAATTGCAACTATAAGTGCAGCAAATACATGTGACATTGGGCTATGTAAGGCCCCAAACTGGGGATGGTTACCTAGGTGGGCACGAGGGCACTGGCTGTCACCACGACTGAGTGCAGCTGTGAGCCGGTGCCGCTGTCACTTTCAGCAGTCTTACTATTTAATCTCCACAGCTCTTGAGTCACAATTTCGGTTTTACAGATGAAAAAAATGGAGTCAGAATTCGCGTCCCTGCCGTGGCTGCCCAGGCCCTCCCTCCCGCTGACCTTGGCCCTGGAGCTTCTGCCCTTTTCCTCTCTTCTGTTCTCAGTATTGATCCCTCTCTCCTGCGTGCCAGACGCCCTGCTAGAGCGCCTCGAGCTCAGCCGTGCAGACACGGCTGGTCTGGCCTTTGGGAGCCTGTCCTGTGATGGGGAGACAGACACAAAGCAAGCAGTTCACCCGGAGTGACAGCGACAGGGCGGCGGGGGTTCCAGGATGCGGGGAGGTCTGTGGATCCGCACTGGGCCCGGACTCCTGGCCACGGCCACCGCAATGGGGCACAGCCTCCATTTTCGTGACATCACGTCACTGCCATTGCTGTCCCTCATCCAGCCTGTCACCGTCCATCAACTGCACTCAGGATCAGCTTGCTGAAGCCCAGCAGCAGAAGGAGAAGCAGCCAGCGGAAAAGAATTGGGGGGGCAAAGAAAGGAGACTGCGGTGCTGGGAGGATAAGGCAGCATGAGAAAGTGAAGGACTTGGACTTCAGAAGGGGGATCATCTTTTAATTGCTTGAAACTGCAGTTTGCCACTCACCACACAGATTTTATTTCCATTTAAATTTTAATTAATTGTTAATATTTTAATTTTTTATAGAGACAGGATCTTGCTATGCTGCCCAGGCTTCACCAGAACCACAGAGTATCAGGCAGAGAGACTCTGATCCTGTGATTCATTAGACATTGGGCCAGAGGCACCCTCATTGCACTCAAAGCAGATGGAGTTTAGGAAATTGGGTTTTTCTTTTGGCTGCATGCAAGAAAGTTTTCAGATGGCTGGATCTGGAGACCCCAAGTCGCTGAGGGAGTATTCTATACACAGGTTTCTTGAATTCAGTTCCGCTCTGGAGGTTTTGCCCCTGCTGGCATGGCCTCAGGAGCCCTGTAAAAAATGTCCTGTGAGCTTCTGCTTTATCACCTCTGGCAGTCTCTCCGCCTTCGGAGACCTCATGGTGGTCCTGTCAAATCCTAACTGGTGGGCTGCTCCACCTTCTGGCCTCCTGACCCTTGTTTTAGAAGTGAGAAGCCCAGATGTGAGTTCTGAATTTGTTTTTATTCCCTTGTGTTCCTGATAGAAACACCTGCCACATCTAATGCCTAAGACATTTTAAATGGTGGGTTTGAGTATCCGCAGGTATCAAAGATGACTAACCATCCCTTGCCACTTTTCACTTTATTTTTATCGTACTGTGTTATTTTATCACCTTGAGACTGTATTTAATCAGTCTTTGAAATAAAAGTAAGAGGTCTGAGTTGTCAAATATTATAAGACCAGAAACACTTTTCTCGTTTGGTTTTGTTTTTAACACAGTTCAGGTGTGTTTGGCCTCCATTGTGGGTCCTGAGTAAGAACTAATTACTCAATAATGAGCCTGGTCTGCTTGGAAGAAGAAAGGGCATTCTCTGACTTAGTGACCTGGCCTGGGAGAGTCCTCAGTGTTCAGATGGCTGTTCCCTGGCAGGCACATGGAGTGAAGGCCAGTTCTTGGAGTCCCCGGGATCTGCCTCCGTGCTTGTTGTTGTGAAGGGGTCAGAAAAAAGATGTGTGTCTGTTGCCGTCTACTGCATCTCACTTGGAACTGAGTCACTCATCCCGGAAGCTGCATCTGAAAAGCGAGGCTCATTGCAGAATCTCGTGCAGATACAGAGGAACTTGCATGCCTGTGAGTGCTGACCTCTGCTTGTGCAAAGAAACTGTCATTTCCCAAAACATTTTTGGAACTCTTCTTTCAAGAAATGCTCTAAAAGTCAGCTTCAGGGCCAGGCGCGGTGGCTCAAGCCTGTAATCCCAGCACTTTGGGAGGCCGAGACGGGCGGATCACGAGGTCAGGAGATTGAGACCATCCTGGCTAACACGGTGAAACCCCGTCTCTACTAAAAATACAAAAACTTAGCCGGGCGAGGTGGCAGGCGCCTGTAGTCCCAGCTACTCGGGAGACTGAGGCAGGAGAATGGCGTAAACCCGGGAGGCGGAGCTTGCAGTGAGCTGAGATCCGGCCACTGCACTCCAGCCTGGGTGACAGAGCGAGACTCCGTCTCAAAAAAAAAAAAAAAAAAAAAAGTCAGCTTCAGTGCCATCTGAGAAAATCTCTCTGCTGTGTTTTTGTGGGATACTTTTTGGCTCCTGATAATTTAGCCCTATGAATCACCTTTTTCATTCATCGGGCTGGCCTCTGAGATTTTTGACTATTTTGAGAACTCAATTGTGCCCGGAAAAACAAGATTTCTCGTAATGAAGAACACACAGGAGCCTGTGCTGTCGGAATTGGCGCCGTTAGGAGTTCCCAGGCTCACTCGCTCCCTCGCTGATTAGAACCCATGACATACATGCCCTCTTGTAGAAAGCACGCCTGGGTGACAGCGGGTTTACAAACGCTTTTGGATCATTAGGTATTTGTATGATTGGGACTTTCCAGCATCATCCGGAAAGAAATGCATGGTGTGCAGCTTCTTGTTTTTGTTTTTGGTTGATTGATTCTTTTTCATGGAAATCGTTTTGGCAATAAGGCTGTTTGATAGGGTATTAGCACGAAAGCCTGTTTGACCCTGAAGTACAGCCTTAAGAAATGGACACATTGGAGAGGGTGTGAGGCAAGGATGTGGCCGTGGACATGCAGGTGGCATTGAGGTGAGACTGCTGGGAGCCTGGTACAGGCTCTTTAGGGGACAATGACGAAAGCACTGAAGAGCAGAGGAGGAGGTGCTTGCATCCTGAGGCCGAGGCACTGATGAGAAGGAGAGGGGGTGGGCCTCTGTGAAGGCACTAGATAGACCTGTGCTGGAAAGACCGGGAGCCATTCGTATGTCATCACTGTCTAGGCACAAAGGAGAGTGCACGCGCTACAGGGGAAACTGTCGTCTTAATGTGCCAAATAGAATTTTGGAGCCTTTTGACATCTTAAAACTACTTTTCCGTAATACAGGACGTTCATTTTGCAGTCATGAAAACTGAGAGGTTAAAAGTCGTGTTTGGGATTTCAAAGGTTGAATTATATGAAATTCCTGAAATTTGACCCTTTTTGACCTATAAGAATGGCAGTTTCATATGGTTCAAACTATTGATTTAGTGATCCAGCCACAGCTGTCTGCACTGGAGTTTGCGCTTTGCCAGGCTGCATACTTCATTGGGGAATCTTAGGGTCCCCGTCGAGAGGCACCTTGGAGACCAAATAGTCTGACTTTTGCATCATAAATTTGCTGACTCTGGGCTCTGAGCACTTGAGTGACTGGCCCAGGATCCCTCGACCGTGAGTGGTAGAGCTGAGACTGGGAATGAGATCCTTTTCACTCAATGCCTAGAGAACCAAGCTTTCTACAGACTCTGTCAAAAGAGGGAATGCGGCCTGGTGAATGACACCTTAGAGACATGTAAGATTGCATGTAAACTGCCCAGGACGTCTGTCTTCCATGATTTGGCAAAACCTAAGAAGAGCATAACACAGCTAACACATATGGCCATAACACAAAGAGTGTGTGTGTGTGTGTGTGTGAGAGAGAGAGAATATTTTCCTTTCTGAAGTTTAAAACATACACATAAATGGAAATTTCAGCAGGCTATAGTGTCAAAGTCAACAGTATGATTTGCCTATTGAAACAAAAAAACAATATAATCCAAGGACTCTCTTTTCCTAAGAGAAGGAGATATTCATAACAAGACCATGCCTGGTCAGATCACATTCATGTGGCATCCAGCTCTCAGAACACCATCAGCAGAGCCTCAAGCAGAGCCACCAGGACAGTGAGCTGACCCAGGGCCGAGCACTGCAGGACGAGGGGGCAGTCCATGGAGGCTCACGCGGGAAGCCCTGTGGGGAGACAGACACAGCGACATTCTCAGCAACAGCTAGGACTTGTGATGAATCTTGGCCAGGTCAGACGATGTCCCCTGGAAGGCTGGGCTTGATGCCTGCAGCTGTCCCAGAGCTGTACGTGTCTTATCCCAGGAAGCATTTGTGCCAACACTGGAATGCCTTCTTATGGGGGGCGAGTCTTCTGACGGTGGTTGGATAGAGTGTGTTTGGGGGTTCCTTCCCTCTCATGGAGAGCCCGAACACCTTAGAGAACGCAGCCCCTCTTTGGCTGCTGTCAGTCCTGGTGTGGAGCGTTGCTGAATACCTGAGTGGGCTCTCGGTGTAGCAGATCAAGAACCCCACGACATCTTGTCGGGGGAGGACATTGGAATTTGCTTGTTGTGATCGCAGGACACTCAGCCAGGGGGAGGATCATTATTACAGAACCAATTTACCAACACCATCAAAATAGTAAGATCCTAGATACTATTAGGATGACTTTGGAGGCCATAACTCCCTTCTGGTTAATTTTATCTCTTTCGAGGGCACGACGACAGATGAGATGGGCCCAGGGGAAGCAATAGATGTAATCTGACACTAACTAGACTTGGATTCTCTCCCACATAACCCAGCCATCAATAAAACGGCAATATCTAGGCTAGACCAGTGGCTTTGAAATCTTGTTTTAAAGCTACAGAACCCCTTTTCACAAGTGACAAGGAACCCCAATATATAAGCCTGTAATAGACATATAAATAAAACCCCAGTATGTGAAATGGGTAAGAGCGGGGCTGCAGTGGTTGAAGGGGCGGGCTGTGTGAATCTCAAGCCTTTCTCTGCTAACAAGCATCTCTTAAGGGAATGAAGGGAAAATACAATACATAGAAGGAAATGTAAAGCATTATCCATGAGTCCCAATTGTCTGAGATGGCAGATCTTTCGGTGATGATCCCTGCTCTGCCCCACAGGCTCAAAAGTGCCTGGCACATAGTAGACACTGAAAAAGTATTTGTTGAATGTAGTGAATGAGCAAATGAATGAAGGGTTTCTCCTAAATCTACTTAAAAAGCAAGACAAAACTGAACCCAGGAGGTGGAGCTTGCAGTGAGCCGAGATCGAGCCACTGTACTCCAGCCTGGGTGGCAGAGCAAGACTCCGTCTCAAAAAATAAACCAAAAAAAACACACACAAAAAAACAAAAGACAAAGATTTTCATGGTCTAGCAGAGGGGTCAGGAAACCACAGCCACAGCTAATTCTGGCCCACTACCTGGTTTTGTGAATAAAGTTTTACTGGCACACGGACGCACTCGCTTATTTCCATAATATCTGTGGCTGATTTTGCTCTACAGAGTAGCTGTGTGGCCTGCAAGACCAAAAATATTTATGACCTGGCCCTTTACAGAAAAAGTTTGCCGTCCCTCGGACTAGAATGCAAGGGAGAACCTGGCTGTTTCCCCTGGGCATGAGGCTGAACTGGGAGGTGGAACCTCGTAGCTCAACTCATCTGAAACTGGTTGAACTCCGCTGTGGAAGGGACTTTGAAAATCAGCTCATCTCCAGTCCTTATTTGACTGTTAGGGCAAACGCCCACCATCTGCTGAGCCCTGTGCTTACTACTTGCCTCGCCAGCGATGTCAGATGTGAACGGCTGCCTCTGCACGCTGCAGGTGAGGCAGGTGTGGCTGAGACACTCACTTCATGCCACTCAGCAGTTGGCTTTCTTTTATTCCCCACTGAAGCATCAGCCTTTCCTCGCCCCCACCCTCTTCGTTCAGGAGTCAGATTCCATCGATGCTGTTTTCACAGTGTCCCACTCACCTCTTTCTTTTGTGGTCACCAGATACATGCTGAGCTCCTAGCATGTGCCACACTGTCCCAAATGCTGGAGCCGCAAACACAATGAAGCCCCACCTAATCCCTACCACCCAGGAGCTCATGGACAGAGGGAAGTGATTCTGGTACAGAGAGAAGCGTTTTAATTGCCACCACTTGCCTGCCAGATGGGTGCCGGGAGAAGTAGATGGCTTCCAGGAGAGGCAGGAGAACAAGATTAACCCTCAAATTGGAAACCCCTAAAGAAACGAGTCAGAGATTCGGAGAGGCTTGGTCCTAGACAGCTGAGGTGGAAGAAAGGTCAGAGCCCCGGGTTCACATGTGAGGACAAAGATGCCCAGAGCTGGATGGGCAGTGTGTGGGTGCAGAGTGGGCAGGCTGGATGGACAGTGTGTGTGCAGAGAGGGAACAATGTGTGTGTGGAGAGAGCATGGGCTGGATGGAGGGTGTGTGTGTAGAGAGCATGGGCTGGATGGAGAGTGTGTGTGTAGAGAGCATGGGCTGGATGGAGAGTGTGTGTGTAGAGAGGATGGGCTGGATGGAGGGTGTGTGTGTAGAGAGCATGGGCTGGATGGAGAGTGTGTGTGTAGAGAGGATGGGCTGGATGGAGGGTGTGTGTGTAGAGAGAGCATGGGCTGGATGGGAGGGTGTGTGTGTAGAGAGAGCATGGGCTGGATGGAGGGTGTGTGTGTAGAGAGCATGGGCTGGATGGAGGGTGTGTGTATAGAGAGCATGGGCTGGATGGAGAGTGTGTGTGCAGAGAGGATGGGCTGGATGGAGGGTGTGTGTGTAGAGAGAGCATGGGCTGGATGGGAGGGTATGTGTGTGTAGAGAGGATGGGCTGGATGGAGGGTGTGTGTTTGAATATCAGTTCAACGGCACAGGTCAAAGCCGGGTCACGAGTCAGCTAAGCTGGTTGAAAGCCATCACATGGTTATAATTATTCCTCCTGTGGGATTCTCCTGATGAACAGTATTACTTCTGCACAATAAGATTATCATTTATGACTTTAAATGTATTTGTTAAATGGTTATATATAATGTTTTGTTTATTGCTTTTAAAAAGTTCAAGATTGAAAACAGTATTTGCACTTTGGATATCATCAAAGAATTGTTAAGGCTGATGTTTGTTGAAGTGTTTGGTCTGTGGTGTTCAAATAGCCACTATTCCATTTAATTAAATTTAAGAAAGAAAAATCTTTCTTTTTGAATAGCGTGTGGTTTCTGTAGCTTCACAGAACGTTAAGGGACGTGTTTAGACATTAACATGTTTGGTGACGGACAAATTCAAAGTTGTCTGTAATCAAGTTGAAGATGACGTGATCATTCCCTTAAAATCATAACATCCAGCCTCTGCTTCCCGGGGGCGGGTCTCACCTGCAGCATATGAAGAGCGTTTACCTGCTGCTGCGGCCACCTGCATCCAGCAGCTGTGGGGACCGCTCCTTTCCTGCAAACCCGGGAGGACGTCACCACGTGTGTCCAGGGTGATGGAGAGGAGTGGAGCAGAGCTTATGGGGTTGAGGTGCCCGTGGGGACTGGTCCAGTCATTGCTGATGGGCCCGTCTTTGAAGCAGGTCTTCTGTGTGTTGTTGTCGCAGCCTGAATGGCTGTCTGGGTGCCAGGACCCCCCTGAGCAGTGCGGGTTCTTCCTGGGGCATGTGACTTTGCCGTGAGAGGAAAAGCAGGCCACATCTGATTGGTCCAGGCCCTCCCCACACATGGACTTCAGGCTATACCAGCATTTCCCTCTGTCTTCCGCCACGCCCCTCCTGAAGCCTCCCAGGAGCCTCCTGGAGGAGCCACAGACCCAGTGAAGACGCCCTTTCCCAAGCCTGCTAGCAGGTCCTGGGAACCTGGTTAGTGTGCTGCAGGCTGGCTTAAGGGGAGGCTCTTATCTGTGCTAGAATGTTGCTGAGTTAAGCTCAAGTCACCGCACAAGCCATACCACGCTATTGATTGTGGGGTGATAGTCGAGATTGTTCTGTGATGGAATGAGAGGAAACAGAGGAAGACTTGTAGGCTGGCAGAGGACTTGGGAGGACCCACGTGGGTACAGAAGAGCTCAGGCCCGGGCCGGTGTCTGCACGGAAAGGCTCCGTGGGGCCGGGGTAGCAGGGCTTATTTCGTTTAATGTGGAAAAGGAACATTCTCTCTCTCCCTTTCTCATTTTCTGCAAATGACAGTTTTTTTTAGACCTAGCCACTAAAGTTTATATTTAGTTTTAGTTTTTTTTTTGCAAAACATTTTTGCTCTCTGCCTCATATCTCATTATTTTCAGTAACAGTCGAATTCATTATAAAGAAATCGACATTATTTTAATCTTCCACATACTACTGGCATCATTTTGGCAGAAGTTGCCATAATGTAGATGAGAGCTTTTTGGTGGTGGTTACCTGTTCATCACACGAGGCTGTGTGCCTCAGGCAGTGCAGACGTCAGCATCAGACATACCTGGATTTGAGTCCCAGCTCTGGCATGGAGGCTGTATGGCTTTGGGGAGGTCTCTTAGACTTAGACTCATTCCTTGTGAAAGAGGGACAGCAGCACCTATCTGGAGATCACTCTGGGGATTAAGGAGAGGTATTCGTGAGGTGCACAGAGCCGGCCGTCTGTGAGCTACAGGGGGCTGTCCCCCCCACAGCGTGGTGAGCATGGGGGAAGTATCTGGACCTGTCGTGAGGTGCACAGAGCCAGCCATCTGTGAGCTACGGGGGGCTGTCCCCCACACAGCGTGGTGAGCATGGGGAAGTATCTGGGGCCTGTAAGGCTCATGGTCTTTATTAGACGAGTATTCTATGAAAGGCCCTTGAAGATGACAAACCATTAACATAAATGACCGGTCAGCCACTTAATGGACTGGGTCCCAGTCTGGCCGCGCATCAGAGTCACCTGAGGACTTAGGGAAAGTTCCAGTGCTGCAGGCCTCACCTTGACCCAGAATATTTCCCAACAGGGCCCCAGATGTTAGCAGGTTCATTCCCGAGTGATGTCAGCATGCAGCAAGAATGGGAAACTCTTCAACCTTCCTCACAGAGCACAACGTGTGTGGCAGGAGGGTCAGCAGACATAGGCTGCCATGTGGCCCCGTGGCGAGCACGTGTGCATGGTGCCTGGAGTGGATGGCCCAGCGGGGCCCCTGATGGCCACAGGACCAGGACACAGACAGGCTTTTGGCTGACAGCATCCAGCTGTGCCACTTGCTGTGACATTGCTGTGGTCATGCGAAGGTGACCGACTTACCTTTATGTAGCATTGTGTGTCTCCAAGAAAATCAGGAAAACGGCAGTAAGGTTGATATTTGAGAACTTTGGTTTGCTCTTTAGAAAGTGGTAACAATACAATGATATAAAAAGGTAATAACTTCCACGTCCATTATACAGATTAAATGAAAGAAAGCATGGAAAGTGCCTGGGTGAGTTTCTTAGCCACACTTCCTCAGGGCATCACCCCATAGATGACTTGAATATGTTCCCTACTCAAGACAAATGGATGCAGATTGAATTTAAAACCACTTTTTTCAAGAGGTGTGCTTTGTATTTAGATGAAACTATCTTATAAATTATGACTTTTTTGATATAATTTTGATCTATATCATAATGCATTTAACAACTAGTCATCTCTCTTAGACTCCTTTTGAAAGCAGATAGTTTTGAGTTCCAAGTGTTCAGCACCCAGCATAGTCTAAAACATGGATTCGGGTACACGGCAGAACCATGTATGCAGCCCGCTACGTGGATTCGGGTACACGGCAGGACCATGTGTGCAGCCTGATACATGGATTCGGGTACACGGCAGGACCATGTGTGCAGCCTGATACATGGATTCGGGTACATGGCAGAACTGTGTGTGCACCCCACTATGTGGATTCGGGTACACGGCAGAACTGTGTGTGCGGCCTGTTACGTGGTTTCGGGTACACAGCAGAACTGTGTGTGCAGCCCACTATGTGGATTCGGGTGCACGGCAGAACTGTGTGTGCGGCCCGTTACGTGGTTTCGGGTACACAGCAGAACTGTGTGTGCAGCCCACTATGTGGATTCGGGTACACGGCAGAACCGTGTGTGCAGCCTGATACATGGATTGGGGTACACGGTAGAACCGTGTACTCTTCATATAGGATGATAGCCCACTCTGCACTGATGTATGTCCTAATTACAACAGAATTGAATTCTTGACCTCCAGTTGTGTGTGTTGTGATACTGGGTGTATCTGTAGCTTCATTCTGGGTGTTCTTGCCCTGACCCCCGGGCATCGCTGCTGCCGTGACCCCCGGGCATCGCTGCTGCCGTGGGGCTGACATCCAGCCTCGCATCTGAGGTATGTTCCTCGGGGTGTCCTCATCGATGCCAGCGGTGGGGGAATCTCTTAGGGACTTGGGCAGAAGCCAGATTAGACCCAGTTTACTTCCTCATCAGAAAACGGAGGGCTGGCCCGTGGAATGTGACGAGTCCATCCCACTCTGGCCTCTTTCTCTCAGTCCCGGCCTGGAGCACCAGGAGATAAAGCAGATTTTCTGTGTTCCTGTTGCGTTGCTCGGGCTGCGACAGAAGCACTGTCTGTGTGTGCTGACACGTGCAATCTGATGGCAGTTAGTGCTGGTTGATTCGCGAAAGGCCCAGATGACCGACGGTCCATGTCGTGGGACCTCTCCTGTCACAGCGAGTGTGCTCAGCCCCACTGAAGTGGTCAGGCGCGGCTGCCTGTGCAGTGAGGAGAATGTGGTCCCTCGCTGCCACACCCCCGCCACCTGCCCCCAGCACCCTCCTCCTTGGAGAGCCATGGCGTCCCCTAAATTCATGGCCGGATGAATTCTACGGATGGCCAAGTGGCAAGATCGTTACAAAGACTGAGCCTGTGTTTTTTAAGGAAAAATCTGTAAATAGGTACAAGCTACAGCTGGTTGCTGCCGCCACTTCTTCAGGGAGATTTTTCTCTTGATTGTGGCTTAGGTTCCTGGGAACCTTTGACTCTCCCAATTCCAATCCTTCCTCGTCCAACCCGCTGTCACATTTTAGTGGTAAAATACCATCTTGAAAAAGGACTCTTCCTTTTGTGTTCTTTTGCATTTAAAAGGTGTTATGCGTCTCATAATCTTTTGTGTACTTCATATAACATGTGGTAATTACGCATCCACCACCCTTCATTGTGCATCTTCTTCTGCTCCAGGCAGCATTCTAGGCCTGGGGGCTGCATCCGGGTGAGCGAGACGAGCCACTCTCTTGTGCCAGGCACTGCCCTGTACACTGGGCCTGTAGCATCCACCAGCTACACACCTTGCCCTTGTAACCTGCAGGCTTGACGGGGGACAGACAATGCTAAGTACAAAAGAAAATGTGTAACTTGTGCAATGGGATAAAGGAGAAACAAGTGGCTGAGAAGGAGATGCCAGCCGGGTCTTAGCCAGGAGCCATGGCAGGACCCATCAGAGGGCATCGTGTGGTCCTGTGAGCGACCGTGGCAGCTGGAACTGGGGCACTCACCCTGGAGGCCATGACAAAGGACACAGTGGTCATGATGAGAGGCACGGATCAAGGTAGGGCCAGTATCTTGTGTCCTGAGCAAGTGTGTAGTGCTGATGCTGCCTGTTGAGATGGGAAGCCCCGGGAAGGATGAGGCTGGGGAGCCGCTGGCATTCAGGTTTGGACACTAAGTGTTAATTGCATATCATGCGTCTATGCGTCTGCTGAAGCTGGTGCCTCTGGGAGCCTGTGTCGGGGAGGTGAGCGTGGGAGATGTGAATTGGGTGCTGTTGGCACACTCTATGGGATTCAAAGCCCTGGGGCTGATTTTAGACTTAGTGCACATAGGGAGACAGGATCACGGATGGGTCTGGGCATGCCTCGTTTACAAGCCGGGAGGGAGACTGAGGGAGCCAGCACAGAAGCGGAAGCTCGGGAGGCTGGTGTAGAGTGGGGAGCAGGGCATGGCTCCCAGGGTCCCATGGTCCCTCAGTTCGGTTTTGGGTCTGCCATTGCCCTTCTCCCACAGAGGACGAGACTGTTCCTTCTGTCATTTTTGGAGGCATTCGAGATCCGACAACATACTCGGGGTCCCTGGGTCACACGCACCATCCTCTGGACAGAGAGAAAGAAAACCCTGAGCTCGGCATTCTTTGTTTTAAAACCACAATTTAGAGGATCACCCAGAGAGAAGAGAGTGACAGCGAAATGATTGAGAAGAAAGAGACAGGAAGAGCGAGCCCTGAGAGGTCCAGGAAGCAGGCGGCAAAGAGGTTTGCCAATTAATATGGAAACGAATCCTCCCTTGTCTCCCCTCTCCCCTGAAACCGGTGGGGAGATATTAATAGAGCAGTTCTGTTGCCAGGAAGAAAGCAAATGGGCAATTAAAACTCCAGAAAGCTGAGCAGTGTGTGTGCGCCATGGATTTGAAAGCCTGCATTTTAATTGCGGGAGATGCAGCCGTGCAGGCACTTGGAGGCTGTGTGCAGGGTGGGGCTCCACTGGGGGCCTGTGGCTGCCTGGGGGGCCAGGGCTGCTGGGACCTGTGTTCGTTGCCAAGGCCACCACCCGGCCCTCCTGCCCTCCCATGCAGGAATGGCTGGTGCACCAGAATCTGGTTTCATCCCCATTCCCCTGTGTTATGGCTGCTGCGTGTGCGCGTCTGTCCTCTGTCCCAGGCTGTGCGCCATCTGATGCTGCCACGTCTGACGGGGCCCGCTGAGCAGTGTTTCCTGGGCTTGGTGGAAGGTCAGGCTTGTCTCGGGATCTTCACGTTTGGCGAAGTCCAGAGGTGGACACCCGAGGAACGGGGAGGGCTGTTGCTTAGCAACAGATTCCAGCCGCATCTACCCTGTAAGGGCCACGGTGACTCCCTGGTTTTGTCCCTGGCGGTGCTTTTCTTCCTGGCTTGGGTTCCTACATCATTAATAACTGTCGTTCACTCTGCCACCAGTCAGAGAAGCAAAAGAACTTTCTGGACACCCCAGCAGCCCCAGCCACACGACACTCATGTTCAGCTGTAACGTGGTATTTCACGTCACCTCCTTGTTCGCCCTGTGGTCACTTTTGAAGAACTTGCATAGTTTCAATGACAATGTCCTAAACTGCTAGAGTCCCAAAACTTGCTTTGGGTTCAGTGTTTGGATTTCTTTCTCGTCTTGAGGTACGAGGGTGGCCTGCGTTTTGGAAGACCTCCAGGCTAGCAGAGGGGCAGGGGTTGGAAAAAGCACACCTGCTTCCAGAACAGCATCTGAAGGGCGGCAGGACAAGCATGTGCCGAGGTCCCAGGTGGCGGCGGGAGACTGTGACCCTGCCTCACCCGCTGCTCCCACCCGCCGCAACGCCACTCCGTCAGGATGTACCCCGTGACAACCTTACCTACAGCAGACTTGGGCTGCAGGGAGGAGAGGGAACCGTGTGAGGGGCCACGAAGAGCTCTCATGGCACTTACCCCTTGGTGCAAGCAGCCTACTCCTTACTCAGTGCTTGTGCACACGACCTCGGACCCTCCACCGCCCAGGTCCGTAGGGGCTAGAGCGTGGTGAATGAGCTTTCTGGAGCATGGTGAGTGAGCTTTCTAGAGCGTAGTGAATGAGCTTTCTGGAGCATCGTGAACAACCTTTCTGGAGCATGGTGAAAAAACTTTCTAGAGCGCAGTGAATGAGCTTTCTGGAGCGCGGTGAACGAGCTTTCTGGAGCGTGGTGAACGAGCTTTCTTGAGCATGGTGAACGACTTTTCTAGAGCATGGTGAACAACTTTTCTAGAGTGTGGTGAACGAGCCTGGTGCTGCAGCTGGGTCTAGGTATGATCTGCTCCCCACCGCCCCCTCTGCCAGCCGGCACTCTGGTGTGTTCTTGGATGGTGGCTTCAACTCTCCAAGCCTTGGTTTCCTTGTCTATATGTGAAATTGATAGCTCCGCCTCTTGGAGCTGCTGGAGGATGGACTCGGCACGTGGGGATGCAGGGGCTGGCTTGTTCCTCCGGGGCATTGGTGCCTGTGCTCTGCCAGTCGCTGTCTCAGGTGCTCTGTGGCGCACTCTGGACTGTGAGATCCCTGCTCCCCCGGAGCACACCGCCTATGACATGTGACATGTGCTTCTGAAAACGCTTCCAGAGTCACCAAGGTAGACGCAGCCGAGCCTGATGCCTCAGCCTTTCCCTGTCACGGACACCAAGTGTCCCTCACCCCTCGGTCCTCCCATGTCCCCAGGATATGCCTGGTAGAATGGTCCCCACCCCTGGGGGTCCTCGGCACTGCTCCTTCTGGGCCCACTCCTGGGGCTTCCTGGAATCTGGCACTTGACACCTGGAGATGAATGGAGGCCATGTCATGGCAGCACATTTTACACAGGAACGGTGTGTGCATGCATCATGCACAGGCAGACACAGTGACAGCAGTTGTCGAATCACCCTGGGTTTGTAAATGAGGCCAACCTATTTGTTTTTATTAGCATAAAAACAACCTTTTGTGCTGCCTGTGAGTTCTGAGGGTGGGGATTCAGGCAGGGGTAGCAGTTGTGGCTTGTGTCTGCTCCACGTGCCCGGGGGCTTAGCTGGAAAAAGCTGGAGTCCTGGGAAGGTTTGTTCACTCCCAGTTGCTGCAACTAGCGTTGGCTCTCGGCTAGGAAGATGGAGCCACAGCTGGAACACCTACAGGCGGCTGCCCCGTGTCCTCAGGGCAGGGCACTGCTTCCAAGGTGAGGGTCCCAGAGACAGTCGGCGACTTCTGCTCCGTGCGAGGGTCCCGGAGACAGTCGGTGGCTTCTGCTCCGTGCGAGGGTCCCGGAGACAGTCGGTGGCTTCTGCTCCGTGCGAGGGTCCCGGAGACAGTCGGTGGCTTCTGCTCCGTGCGAGGGTCCCGGAGACAGTCGGTGGCTTCTGCTCCGTGTGTTAGTAACTCTTGTGCAGCGTCAGAAGCTTTGCCTCCGCGTGGTCAGCAGAGCTTTCTTTGGACTCCAACACTTTAATTCTTACGGAGCAAGCAAGAAAGAAAACAAGCAAACTCTTGTTTTGAAGCTAGAAGTGCTTAGTCCCCAACACTTGGTATTTAATTGACCCTGAGCCTTAACAGAAGCAGAGGCCGTGGGGCCGTGGCCGTGGGACCATGGCCGTGGGACCGTGGCCGTGGGGCCGTGGCCGTGGGACTGTGGCCGTGGGGCCGTGGCCGGCGCTCGCTCGCTGCAGCTGGGCAGGCGGTGGGTGCTGCTGCTCCTGTTCACCACAGCCGGGGCTTGGGGGTGGGGGTGGGGTGGGGGCGCTGACTCTGTTTCCTGGCCCCCATTCTGACCCCAGCCCTGACTTTGAGGTTTGCTCCAGGGTGTGCTCGGAGCCTGCTTCTCCCCTGCCCTGTCCCAGGTCCTTCCTCCTGGACTGGGGGTCTCTGGTTTGTGTGGAGACAGAGGCAGTGAGGGCCGCAGGTTCGCTGACCTCGGGGGACTGTCCGGCCTGCCCCGAGACGGAGCGTGAAGCCGTCTTTCATGAGGACATTTTCCGTGGTGATTTGACGTGTCCCTGTGTATTTAACCAGTTCTCCGTTGGTGACCACTGGCTTTCAATATCTTGCCCTTGTACAACACTATTGAAAATCCATACCTACGTGTCTGTTCTTTCTGGGGGAGAATTGCTGGGTCATGTGGTTCTGACGCCCGCTTTCCCTTCTCAGGGCGACCTCACCGGGACCTACCCCAGGCCGTCTGCACTCTCTCCTCCCACAGCCACCTTCTCTTCCTCTGACTCTGCTGCTGGCGGCCCCCCTTTCCCAACTATGCGCTCCTTCCTGCCACAAGCGGAAAGGCAGGATAATGACACGGGGAAATGGACTGGGAGTTGGGCAGACCTGAGTTGGAATCCTGGCTCCATTGGAGTTGCTGTGTCCTGAGAAGTGAACTGCTCTCTGCCCCCGACGTTTCTCATCAACAGAATGGAAATAACAGCTGCTTCATGGAGTGAGATTAGGTTGGCTGAAGAATGCAAAGTGCTGGCACGTAATAGAAATTGAGTACATTTTGGTTCTGTTTCCCTTTCCGCACCACTGTCCATGGTCTGCACACAGCTCAGGACCTGGCCTCCGGCCCTGTCTCCATGCTGCCTGGCTTACGTGCAGCCATGGCTCAGCCTTCTGTGCCTGTGGGCTCTCCCATTTGTGCACTGTCTGCTTCCTGGCCTGTGTCTTGGGGAGACAACCTGGGGCCTCTGTAGCGCTCCCTTGTATTTCCTCAGGTGGTTTTCCCTTTTCCTTTTTCTTTCTTTTTCTTTTTATTTTTTTGAGATGTAGTCTTGCTCTGTCTCCCAGGCTGGAGTGCAATGGCGCAATCTTGGCTCACTGCAACCTCTGCCTTCTGAGTTTGAGTGATTCTCCTGCCTCAGTCTCCTCTGAGTAGCTGGGATTTACAGGCAGCCGCCACCATGCCTGGCTAATTTTTGTATTTTAGTAGAGACGGGATTTCACCACGTTGGCCAGGCTGGTCTCGAACTCCTGACCTCAAATGATCCTCCTTCCTTTGGCCTCCCAAAGTGCTGGGATTACAGGTGTGAGCCTCTGTGCCCAGCAGGTTTCCCTTGTCTTTTCTCTCCCTCTTTAATTAGTGGTGCTCACTGGTGTCTGGCCCTCCTGCCCTTCTGGGCGTCCTTTGCAGCTGGGGGAAGGCATGGCGAGTTTTGGCCAGTGTGCCTGGAACGTGGCACGTCACTTCTGGGTGTGAGCTCCTGAGTCCTCTTGTGCCATTGCAGGCAATGCTGAGGCAGCAGCTTCCATCTCCGCATGGGTTGCAGAGTGAGGAGATAGGAGTGGCCTGGCCACCTGCCAGGAGGGGTGGCCGGGGCGGGAGCTGGGCCTGGTTGTTCAGAGCCCCTTGGGTGCCTCCATGTTTGTTGGCGCAGTGTCACTTGGCTGCTCGGACCAGCGCGCTGTGCTGCTGGTATAGGGAAGGAGGCCAGCCTGGCGTGGTGGTGCTGAGAGGCGCATCTGCTGCATGGACCCTCTTAGGATGCCCCTGCCCAGGAGAGCCTCATCACTGTGATGGCAGTGGGAGCTGAGGGGTGGGGCATCTGGCCTTCCCCTGATTCCTCAAAGTGGCAAGGACTGGGACATTTCTTCTCCAAATGAGGACTGCAAAAATGGGGAAGACTAAATTGGGTTGGGGGGCGTTGGAAGTGGAATAAATAAGTGAAACAAAGCCGAGTTTGCATTCCGTAAAAGGACAGATCACCCCTAGGTATGCAGGGCGACTGCACTGCTCTGTGGCTGACAGGCATTGTCTAAAAATAGTGAGAGCACCTCCTCGAAGCTAATTCTTTCCTCCTACTCTGTGCATTTTGTTTGGGTGGTGAGAGTGGCATAGTCATTAATAAGGCAGCAAGGCAAGCCCATTTGTCAGTGGGAAGAGCGGGGCCTCTGGACCTGCTCCTTGTTCCTGGAGCACAGAGAGCACTAATGGGCACCCGCCGGGCACAGCCCCTGCAGCGTCGAGGTTCGGCCAGCACGGCGACAGGCGCCGGCCTGGTGCAGACTCGGGAGCGCACACTTCAGTGGCTGTTCCCTGGGCAACGGAGTCGCCGCCGCCAGCTGGCTCTGCCCCCAGAGCCCATCAAAGCACACACCCTGCCAGGAGCCGGCGCAGCAGCCCGTACGGCCATCTGTAGGCACCGATGTCGGCACGTTGGCAGTTGGGTTTCAAGGTTAAACACGAGGGAATGAACGGGAGACTGACTAGACAGAGACCGTAATCTGGGTATGTTTAGTATGCACCAGGTGGGAGGGAGTGGAGAGGGAGCGCAGGAAAGGAAGCGCGGGGCTCACTGAAGCCTGTGGGGCTGTGTTTTTTGTTTGCTCCACAGAGAAGGCTGGAAAGAGATTTCATCACTTGGTCTGAGGGTAAAAGCATGTTCCGTCCAGGGCAGCTGCTAGCCATGTCCACAGAGCTGTCCGTCTTCAGGCCTCTGTGCAAGCTGCACGGAGGGGCAGTGTCCCCACCAGATGGAGGCCCGGGGCTGCTGATGGCTGCCGACATGAACCCAGCGGGGAGCTGACTTGGCTCTCCTGTTGGCTGGTTTGTCCTAGAATTTTCATAAACTTATTTATTTGATCTTTGCAGGGATTCCCCCTTCACGTGATGGCTGCACCAACTGGCTCTCATCAGTGAACTTTTTTGTAGCATTGAATATAAATTTCTCATTTCCACATACCCAGTGTCCCTTTTAAAGCATCCTGGCATTTGAACTTGGTATTTCCACCTAACACTCAGTTCCATTCATGTGAGCCCCTCCAATGCTTAAAAAGGGTCACTACCCGCCGGACACGGTGGCTCACGCCTGTAATCCCAGCACTTTGGGAGGCTGAGGCAGGCAGGTCACGAGGTCAGGAGATCGAGACCATCCTGGCCAACACGGTGAAACCCCGTCTCTACTAAAAAAATACCAAAAAATTAGCCGGGCGCGGTGGCGGGCGCCTGTAGTCCCAGCTACTCGGGAGGCTGAGGCAGGAGAATGGCGTGAACCCGGGAGGCGGAGCTTGCAGTGAGCCGAGATCGCGCCACTGCACTCCAGCCCGGGCAACAGAGAGAGACTCCGTCTCAAAAAAAGAGAAAAAAAAAAAAAAAAAAAAAAAAGAAAAAAAAAGAAAAAAAAAAAAGGGTCTCTACCATCCTGCAGAAACTTTGGTTTTAATCTCTCATTTTTTAAAAAACTATTTTTTGTTTCTGTTTTTCCTCTCTGATCTATCTATAGGAATTTGAAATAAACACAGTTACATTTGAAAAGATATGGAAAATTCAAATAATGTATTTCAGAATCAAGTTTCAACATAAAATTTTAATTTGGGATGGTTGGACGGGTAAAAATAAGAATATTCAGCATTCCCCGTTGTCATGTAATTAATGTCAATGCTGTTTTCGCCTTGACCGTCTGAAGGGAGCTGGTTAGGACCTACCGAACCCTTCCAGGCCCGTGTTCCTGTGTACGTGGGTGTTGCTCATGAGTGTCGTGTGATAATAGTGACTTTCTGGAGCCGCTGACTACATTTCCAGATTTTCCCTCAATTTTTTCCTCTCACCACTCCAATCGCTCTCTTCTCTGTGCCTTTTTCCATCATTTTGCTTTGCTTTACCTTTTCATGAAACAGATGTCAGTATTCCCAGGCGCCTAATCCCTGGATCTGTTTACCTTTCATAATGAAGACTTCCGTCTTTTGAGAAGTGCTTGCTAACTCGCCCTACGTTCTCGGGAAACGTGCACTCTCGCTGGATTTCTATAAACAAATCTCCAGCCTTCCTGGAGGGACGCCGAGAAGCAGGGTAGGTCCCGGCCACCACAACCAGAGGGCACTTTTGGGCCCAGAAGAGAAATCTGACTTCCCTGATTTTCAAGTTGTTGAGCGGATGTTTGTATTCACTCAACAGTGGGAGCCAGACCTTGAGTACAGAAAGACGAGGGAGTGTGGCATCCATTCCAGCCATGAAGGCAAGGACAGGGTGCTGTGCCCAGGGAACATGGCTTTATGTGGGATGGGGGTGGGTATGGTGCTTGGGTTCGCCCGGAGGACCACGTAGAGACAGCACCCCAAGCTGGAGGCCGGGACAGAGGATGAGACACCAGAAGGAGGGAGATCAAGGGGAAGAAGAGTGTCCAGCAGCGGCAGCCACACAGGTGGCACCTGGAAATGACCACAGGAGGAGGCGCGGGTGGCACCGGCTCCTCGTGCTAAGACCTCCAACCTGGGCGGGCAGCTTCTCATGTCCTGGGTCTGAGAGGAGCTGCCTCTCCTTGAGTGCCCTGGAAGGCACAGCTTTCAGTGTGGCACTGGCCATGTCCCCCTGGGTGCCACCACCTCTAGGAGCCACATCGTGGAAGCCATACCAGTGACCTGTCATGGAAGTGAAGGAAAGAGTTTCCCCTGAACAAAACAGTCTGCTGATGTTAAAATCAGAACGGATACTGGCAGCTGACTTAGACAAGGCAACCTCATTTGCTCGCAGCCTTGAGCCCTTCCCGTCTGCAGGCGTGGTCAGGGTTGTGAGCAAGTTGGCCAGAGCCCCTCTTCCCCTGGAGCAGGTTAGATTCAAGGTCGGGGAGACAAGCAGGGAGGCAGGGCCAGTCTGCCCAGGGCCACTCACCTGCAGCCCACCCTGTTCTTCATGCCAGGGTGTGGCTCATGTGTGAAGCCTGAGATGCCACCTCGAGGCACCTGGAGGATGGGAACGAGGCTGGGCAAGGAGCTGGGAGACCAGGTCCGAGTTCCTAGGCCGGGCGAGGTTTTGGGAGACCGGGTCCGAGTTCCTCTGTGTTTGTGAGGGAGCGTGGAGCCTCCTTGAGGTATTGTTGACTTGTCTGTAACTGTGGGTAACCACCAAGGTGCTTTGCAACCTGTGAGGCTCCGGACTCAGGTGTAAAGGGGCTACTCAGAGCGGTCAGTGTGGAAGGAAGAATGTTTTGGAATTACTGCTGCATCCCCCTTTTCCCTCAGTTAAAGAATCAGAAAGGCATAAACCACAACGCATCCCTTTCCTCTTCTAAGGTGATTACAAGAAAATGGTGAACCAGAATGGGCTCCATAGAAATCATACAAATACATAAAAGTAGAAAGATAAATAGTAACATTTATTTTTCTTTTCTCTGTCCTTACAAAAAGCTACTTGCAAAACTGCAGCTGATAGACTCCAGGCTGCGCTATGGTGACTAGTAAGAGGATGAGGTCCTGTGCCTTCTTTTTAGCCCGAGACATGGATATAAGTGAGAGGTGTTTGATTGCAGTGAGTCGTATGGCGTGTGACGGAACGCAGCTAAACTCCCCAGGTTGTGTATAACATCGCATCCCGGTGCTGGTTCCCCTCACAGCTCTGTGCATTGGGTCAGAAGCAGCCTCCTGCAGTCGCACAGATGAGCAGGCTGCTGTCCCGACCCTTGTGCCTGGGCGTTCACCATTCCACACCTTCTTTAAACTCACTTCTGTTGAGTGTCTACCTTATCTCCTGGGCTTTGTGATATGTGCATTCATTTCCACCTCATTTAATATTTTAAAAATCCCCAGAAGAGAAGCATTGATATCTGTCTACATTTTGCAGTTAGGGAGACTGAGGCTTAGGGACTGTAAGCAACACCTTGCCCAGGATCCCAGCCGGCAGGCCACCAGCGGGGACTGCGACCTTGCCTGGTGTGATGTCCATTTGGCCCTGCATCCCTGTATCCCACGCTCCCTCGCTGGGCTCAAGGTGACAGACTATTCCCACCTCTTCCCAGTATTTACTGACAAATACGTTTTTACAGATAAATTGATTGAATATTTTTATAAGAGAGCATTTTTGATATTTCAGTCTGGGAAAAAATATTGGAAACCTAAATACATCAGTCAGAAAATCATCAGATTTCCAAAGAATGAAGGGATGAAGATTTTTTGGAGTGAGGGGTGTTAATTAATTTCTGACATGATCGGTTGCCAGGTGTATAATGCTGATTTTTAAAAACTACCTCCTAAGGTGCTACGTGCCACCTTTCCTTTAGCAAATGCTGGCAAATCCACGCTTTCCTGTTTTAGTGAGAACATGGGTGGCGAGTCACCGTCCGGAAAGTAGTTTGATGTCGAGCAGACGTCACTGTTTCCTTCTGTAGGTATAAAAAAAAAGACTTGATGTAGTCAGAGCACAGGTGAACTCACGTATCAACCAAGGTTTCTGCTGTCTGCCAGACTGCTTCTGTTGGCTGGAGGTGAGGCTGATGGGCTGGTGGGAGGTGGGGCGGTGCCCCCCGTGACTCCTCCCTGCACAGGGGCAGCCGTTGTGGGGCTTATGGGGGTGCTGGGCAGACATGGCCTTCCGTCTGCTTCATCTTCCGGGCCTGCCTGAATCCTGTATGTAGTTGGGTTTGGAGGCGGGCCGACCTCACTGATGATCTGGGGCCCTGAAGCAGACTCAGCTGGAGGGGAAGACCCCTCCCCTTACAGAAATGGCCACAAGTGGAGCCTCCAGTAGCGCAGGCCAGGCCAGGCCAGGCCAGGCCAGGCCGACCTCAGGGGTCGGAAGTCATGAGGAATGATGAGGCTGAGCTGAGCCTGGCTGCTTCCCAACCTGCTCCTGCCAGGATGCTGTAGGGACTGGGGAGGACGGGGCTTGGATTAAGGAGAGATGGTGCCCGGGCAGAGCAGCTCTGCACGGAGGGAGGGCATTCTGTCAGAGAGCTGGCAGGCCACAGGTGAAAGGCAGGTTCCCCTGGCTCCTGCAGAGAAGTGGTAGCTTGGAGGAGGCAACATGGGGCCCATGGTCCAAGGGCAGGGCATGTGGGCAGCGGCACCAGCCGCAGCCTGTGTGTGGTGTGGATGGCAGCAGCCGATGGGGCAGGATGCGGGCATGCAGGTGGCCTCTGCCATGTACCTGCATCTCCCCGTCCTCTCGTTTCCATCTCAGACTCCCCTGGGCCTCTGGGGCCTGTGCCTCGTACCTGGAGTCCCCACAGACAGACTGAGGGAGCCTGGGGACAGTGGTGGGACCAGGTGAAGTTCAACCACAGGTGCAGACCCTCCTGTTCCCAGGGATGATTAGGGAGGGAAGTTCCCTAGTGAGAGGAGCAGAGGGTGGGTTGCGGCCCTGAAATGGGAGCACTGGTGCAGCCCTGACTGGCTTGTGCCGCCTCATTCCATCAATGGCTGGAGAACACAGGCACGGGCCGAGGAAGTGCCGCCCAAGGGCTGGAGTCCACCGTGAAACATGCCTTCTCTTGTAGCTCCCTTCTGTCCCCACCGCAGCCTGAGAGATGCACAGACGGGGCAGCAGCGTTCACAGCAGTCAGGGCCCTGAGCCGAGGCTGCGCAGCAAGTAAAAGGAGGGCGGGGTGAGATGCGGCCGACTGCAGGCAGTGCCCAGCAGGGACCCCACTCGTGCCCCGGGCTCCTCAGAGTAGCAGGTGGGCGTTACTCAGCCTACTCAGGTGGTTCTCACTTAATTAACAAGAAAAGGAACCCAGTGAACACCTGGGGGAGTAGTCCCCGGGGCCTGGGCTGTTACCAGGATAAGTGAGTTCATATTTGTGAAGCACGTAGGTGAAGACCACAAAGGCAGGGCGAGGTAAATGTTGGCAGAATGGTCTCGCCACCCATCACCTGGTAAGGTTTTGAAGCTGTTCATCTTTGATATGGGGTCAAGGCATTTCTGCGGACCTGAGTATCCCGCATGTAAATCACCCTTCTTATGTAAATTATTCCCAGCAATGTCCTCTACAGTTTCCAGCTGTAGTTTCAATGCACTGGATGGAGAACAGAAGACACGTGTGGAGCCGTGTGAGTGGAGAGGCTCCTAGATTTCTGTGGTTTCTCCCCCAACGTCGCACTTTGTTTTGCCTGCATCTAAATGGGCAGGGTTTTTAATAATGTGTTTTTACTGAGACTTCCTAACACATTCAACTTAGTTTTCCTGGTACCTTCTCTTTCTTTTACGTTTTTAATTAGAGTATTGGATTACACAGTACCCGTAACTGACAAACACGTTTGCTCCCTGGTGACTCCTCTCGTGGTTTAAGGTATTACTCAAAATATAAAGTGTAAATTTAGACATTTCAGTAAATTAATCTATCATCATAGGTGTTTGCGTTTTAACCTAATCATATGGATGCTATTATTTTTAATATTACTCATGCTTAGAGTTGTGTTCCTTGTTAAAACAACCAGAACTTAGAGAAAACTGTGAACTCAGTGCACATGCACTGAAAACGCCATCCGCTGATCAGTTACGTCTGCAGATCTAGAGGAAACCTTTCCAGAGCATCCCAGCATAATTCTAGGGATGCGGAAGAGCAGCCATATTTACACTTTTTCAAAACCAGTTGACATGGAGGTAGTGGACAGTGAGCCGGCCACAGCCTGAGACCAAGTGGCACATGGGCCCCTGTGCTCCCAAACCAGCAGGAAGACACATAGCTTTGTGTGGAGGCCCAAGGGTGCTGGGTGCAGCAGGAAAGAGCAAGGTGACTGGACTCCTGACCCTGTTAGAAGAGCAATCTTGCAGAAAGACTGCAGCTAAACTGGATGTAGTCCATCTCTTACATGGTATAAGAAAACATTATAAAAGCAGTATTTTTCAAGAAAGGAAATTTCAGAACTGTGGATAAAAGTATTTGTTCAACGTAGGCTCCCACATCATCCCTTCTCTGTCTGTAGATGAATATTTATGCATCAGAATAGCTAATTATGTTACCAATAAATCATCAAAGAGTGATTTTTAAAAGTTTTTGATATAGCATTTGCAACAGCAAAGAAGTAAACAGTCCACTTTAGATTGATTTTCGCCCTAAATGGTAATTTCTAAAAATCGAGTACACTTATCTCGACAATCTTTCTGTGTTTCATAGCAATGCCTATGAAATTGAATGGTTTCTTCACTTTAATGCGGTCCTTTCGTTGTCTACCCTACTGTTTTGTAAGTTTTTAAAATACTTACTTGCTTAAGGTCATTAGTACAGTGGATGCAATAGAGTAGAAAAATACAATCGACTTTGAGTCCGAAGCCTTGAGTTCTATTTTTGCTCTGCCGTTAGCACTTGTGGGACCTGAGGCAAGTTACTTAGCTGTCATGGTAGCAATTTTCTCCCGTGACCTCTATAATAATCTTCCTGAGTGTATAGTCTTTGGCAGCTAGATCATTTAACTTAGCAGTGTTTACACTGTAGGCTTTCAGCACATCTTCAATTCTGCCTTTTCACGTTTAGCCATTTTTTACTGCCTCTCACAAGGGTGTGTTATTGTGAAGATGCAACTTTTTCCTAATCTTTCATTCTCTCTTGGTGGTTTTTAGAAATTCTGATATTGATGTGGAGTCTCTTTTCCATAAAAGGGGAACATCAGTTAAAAAAGAAATATGATTGTTTAAGACTAATTCTTTGAAATATATTAAGATTTTCAATGGTCTATTGTATGGGTTAATTTTTATGTTTCATTTGAGAAAAAAAATTGTGTTGTGTTTGATTCTTTTATAATCTTGCTATTTTAAATTTTTTCTAACTGGTTCTATCAGTTATTGAAAGATTTAAAGTCTCCCACTATGATATTGGATTCCTCTATTTTTATTTGTTCTGTCAATTTTTGCTTTATATGTTTTTTGTGTAATTTTATTTAGGGCATACAAGTTTAGAATTTTTTTTTGTTTTTCTGAACCTTTGTATTATTAAATGGTGACCTTTGCTTCTTTTTCTCAGATCTATTTTGGCAGATATCAACATGGCTAAATCAGTTTCTTTTGTTGCTTGATGTGACATTTTCTGTTCTTTGCCTTCCTGTGTCATTAAGTTTTAGGGATATGCCTTATAAACAATGTTTGCTGATTTTAAAAAAATTCAGTCTAACAATCTCCAGCCGATGTCCATTATAGTTACTGTGAATACTGATCTACTTCTAATAATTCTTGTCATCTTTCTTTATACTTTTCTTTGGTACTACTTTCCTTCATCTCACTTTATGCTGTTTTGGGGGGTTTTGGTCATTTCTTGTTCTCTTGAGTGATTGTAAATCTTGTTTTTGCTCCATTTCTCTTCCTCTATTGTTTTAGAAGTTATATGCTCTTTTTCTACTCATACCATGTTGTTATTCTTGTTATTCATATTTAACAGAAATCTGAAATTAATTATTCAGTATTTCTCTATTCCAACAATATGAAAACCTTTTAAATCTATTTTCATCCCCCTTCTATCTTAGATATTTTGTTGGCCAGTATTTTAATTTTACCTTTGGGTATTTTTATTAACCTCAAAAGTAAATATTATTATTATCATTAATGTCACACATATTTAGATGTTTTCTAGATTTTTGCCACTTATTTCTCTTAACTTTTTTTTTTATTTTTAAACTTCGAATTTGAGACCTTTCTTCTGGGATCGCTTTATTTTCCAAGTATGTCCTCAGAAGTTTCCTTAGTGAGGCTTTTGGAGGTAAATTCTCATGGTTTTAAAAATATTTCATTTTATTTACACCCCAAGTAGGATCTCATGGCTTGATTTACCTTAACATGCCTTTATTTTTGAGTAGCCGACTGAGCAGCTCTGGCCTGACGCATGTTGTTGTGTGCTGTCTCTGGATTCCTTTGTTGCCCTTGGGAAGTCAGCTGCCCAACTGTTGAAAGCACTGGAAACCCGTAACATTCTGTGTTTGTCTTTGGTGTTCTGCGTTTTTGCTACAGTGTGTCCAGGAGTGGATATATTTTTAATTATGGTTCTTGGAGATAGTTGTGCTTCCTGAGTCTGAGAATTTGTTTATTGATACCGTGCCTGCTGTCTTCTGTTTTTCGTGTGCACCCCACTTAAGGGTACGGCGAACCCTCTCAGCCTTTCTCCCACATTCCCATGCCACAGTCTCTGCTGCGTCCTGGGTTCTTTCTTCACATCTTTATTCCAAATGATTAATTCTCACCACTTATTTCCAATCTGTTAAATTGCCAACCGAGACTTTCATTTCAACAGTCATAATTTTTACTTTTAGACACTTTATTTAATTTTTTTAGGAAGATTCTTGGTAAATTGTGATAGTCTTTTGTTGCCTGCTCATAACCCGGCTTTTATTTCTTTGAACATTGCGATTCTAGTATCTGAAGTCATTGGAATGCTAATTTGCTCTGTTCTCTGGGCCTGCCCTCATTCAGGCCACTGTCTTCATGGGTTTGTCCTGGGTCACAGGCTCCTATCAGGCTGCTCTAAGTCTGTGGGGCCTCCAAGGGGCTGGCCTGTGGGTGCGTTCCTCCAGAGACGATTCTCATTTGTTTCAGAAAATGTCCAGGGTGGCCCAAAACCTAGGACTTCGTTAAGTTAGATTCTTGGCTTAGGATTTCGTGGACCATACCAGTAAATTCAAACTCAGACTTTTGTAAGGATCAATGCAGTTTTCAGGTTCTCAGCGTAGACTCCATTTTTTTATAAGAGCCATAGCTGAGATAAACAAGTGTTTTTTGTTTTTGACATTTTTCTATGCATGCCAGCTGGAGAATAATGTTTTCTAGCTCATTCCTGTAATGAGGATGTGGGTTTTAAGGAGCCTGGGTTTTTGCAGAGGTCCTAGTATCCCCTCTTTACCTTTTGTGGACCAAAAGCTTACTTTCCTGTTCCGTGTGTGGCCTTCAGGTTCCTAACAGAGGCCAAGGTTGAAGGGTAACCATGGTTTATCATTTTGTTTTCAACAACAGCTTTACTGTTTGCTCTCAGTCATATTCTTCACTTCCCTGAAAGCATAGCTATGCCTTTAAAAATATATCTAAGTATTTTAGAGAGCCAGGTTTTTTTGTTTTTTGTTTTTGTTTTTTTCAGAATTAGCTGTATTGCTAGAATCCAAAGTCCTAGAGTCTATTGATACATGAAAGAGAATGTGAACAAAGATACTGTAAGGTAAAATAATCCTAAACCTTTACTTCCATCCCTGGGCTTCCCATAACAATATCACACTGCCTGGTAGCTGTTTTCGCCTAGATAGCTCTGACATCTCAAAAGCAGCACAGTCTAAACTGTGTTCTCTGAATTACTCATGTCAGTGGATGATGTCGCCAGTGGTGTAGAGTCTAGGAGACTTTGTCAGTCAGGGTCAAGAAACCACTCTAGATACAGGCGCACCTCATCTTATTGCACTGGGCTTTGTTGTGCTTCTCAGACATTGTATCTTTTGCAAACTGAAGGTTTGTGGCAACCCTGTGTCCATCAAGTCTATTGCCCCATTTTTTCAATTACACGTGCCAACTTTCAACAGCACGTCCCACCCTGTGGCACATTTTGGTAATCTCACAATATTTCACCTTTTTTCATCATTGTTGTATCTGTTGTGATGCTCTGTGGTCAGTGGTCTTTGATGTTCCTATTGTAATTGTTTGGGGGCTCCACGAGCCGTGCCCATGTAAGATGGCGAAGTGAATCTGTGTGTGTTCTGAGTGCTCCATCAACTGGCAGTTTCCCATGTCTCTCCTTTTCCTCAGGCCTCTCTATACCCTGAGAACGATGATATTGAAGTCAGGCCAATTAATAACCCTATAGTGGCCTCTAAGTGTTCAATGAAAGGAACATCTCTCACTTTAAATCAAAAGCTAGAAGTGATTAAGCTTAGTGAGGAAGCCAAGCCTCAGCCAAAAGCTGAGGTAGACCAAAATCTGGGCCTTGCACACCAATTGGCCAAGTTGTGAATGCAAAGGGAAAGTTCTTGAAGGAAATTAAAAGTGCTGCTCCACTGAACACACAAATGATAAGAAAGCCAAACAGCCTTACTGCTGATAATGGAGAAAGTTTCAGTGGTCTGGACAGACGATCCAAACATGCACAACATTCTTTTAAGCCAAAGCCTAATCCAGAGCAAGACCCCAACTCTCTTTATTCCGTGAAGGCTAAGAGGAGTGAGAAAGCTGCAGAAGAAAAGTTGGGAGCTAGCAGAGGTTGGTTCCTGAGGTTGGAGGAAAGAAGGCATCTCCACAGCATAAGAGTGCAAAGTGGAGCAGCAAGTTCTCCCGAAGATCTGCCTAAGATCAGTGATGAAGGGGGAACACGTCAGAACACTAAACAACAGATATTCAGTGTCAGTGAAATGCCTTATATTCGAAGAGTATAAGCCATCCAGGACTTTCATAGCAAAAGAGAAGTCAAAGCTTGGCTTCAAAGCTTTAATGGACAGGCTGACTCTCTCATTAGGGGCTAAATGGAGTTGTTGACTTTTAAGTTGAAGCCAATGCTCATTTACCATTCTGAAAAAACCTAGGCCTCTCAAGAATGATGCTACATCTACTCTGCCTATTCTCTATAAATGGAACAACAAAGCCTGGATGACAGCACATCTGTTCATAGCATGGTTTAGTGAATATTTTAAGCCCCCTCTTGACACCTACTGCTCAGGGACAGATTCTTTTGGAAATTACTGTCCATTGGCAATGCACCTCGTCACCCAAGAGCTCTGAAGGGGTGGTACCAAGAGCCGAATGTTGTCTTCATGCCTGTTAGCGCAGGATTCATTTTGCAGCCCATGGATCAAGGAGTAATTTCAACTTTTAAGTCTTATTATTTAAGAAATACATGTCTTAAGGCTGTTGTTGCCACTGACAGTGATTCCTCTGATGGGTCTTGGCATAGTAAATTGAAAACCTAGAAAGGATTCACCATTCTAGATGCCATTAAGAACATTTGTGATTCCCAGGAGGTGGTCAAAATACTGACATTAATAGGAAGTTAATGGGGGAAGTTGACTCTGGCCCTTGTGGACGACTTTGAGGGGTTCAAGACTTCCATGGAGAAAGTCACGGCAGTTGTGGTAGAAATAGCAAGAGAACTAGAATTAGAAGTGGAGCCTGAAGTTGGGACTGAATTGCTACAATCTCACCGTCAAACTCGAATGAATGAGGAGGTGCTTCTCAAGGATGAGCAAAGCAAGTGGTTTCTTGAGATGGAATCTACTCCTGGTGAAGATGCCGTGAACACTGTTTAAATGATAACATAGGATTTAGAATATTACATAAGCCTGGTTGATAAAGCAGTGTTAGGGTTTGAAAGGACTGACTCCAATTTTGAAAGAAGTTCTACTGTGCATAAAGTGCTGTCCAATAGCATCACGTGCTGGAGAAATCTTTCATGAAAGGAAGAGTCAATAGATGCAGAAAACTTCATTTTGGTCTGAGAAACTGCCATTGCCACTCCATCCTTCGGTAGCTGCCACCTGATCAGTCAGCTGCCATCAACACTGAGGCAAAACCCTCCACCAGCAAAAAGATGACAACTCTCTGAAGGGTCAGGTGATTGTTAGTATTCTTTAGTAATAAAGTATTTTAAAATCAAGGTATTCCCAATAGCTTTTTAGACATAATGTTTTTGGACACTTACTCGACTGCATTATAGTGTCAGTGTAACTTTTACATGCACTGGGAAACCAAAAAAATTCATGTGACTCTCTTTTTGCCATATTAATGTTATCGTGGTGGTCTAGAACCAAACCTGTAATAAGTGTGCCTGTGTTCCAGAAAGCGGGGATTTCATCCAGGGAGGAAACACAGATCTTAGTTACCATGGGAAGCAGCTGCCACCCCCGCATGGAGACGCAAAAGGAAAAGGTAATAAACCTGGAGCTTGGAGGAGGTGCCCCGCAGAGCACACACTGGCACACGCCGACACACACCAGGCCCTCTGCAGGAGCATTGGCATCCGCAGAGCAGGTCTTCTGAGAGCCTCTTTGGAGCTGAGACCCTGCGGCGAGCATCCATGTGGGCACAGATGGGCTTGCACCCTGCTCAGCCTGAGCCCCGACATCCCCTCTTGTTTCGTCCCCGCTCTGTGCTTTCCAAGTCCTTGTTATAAGGGCAAAATGGAGGCTACTGCCTCTAAATCAATACAGACTCATATCTCTGCCCATCTGGACAATGTGGACAGCCAAGTGTCCTGCTCAGAATTTTGCCTCCTGGTATGATTTCTCTTTACCAGTTTTCGTCAGAGACACTTCTTCAGGGAGCACTTCCCATTGCTGCAGCTCATGAGGCCGCGCTGTGTGCAAGCCAAGGGTCGGTGCTCCCGAGCTGAGGGCTGGTGCTCCTCTTCATTCGCGGTGCTGGGGAGCTTCCCAGGAGAACAGAGGCAATGCAGCGGCGCCAAGGCAGAGGGAGCTGCTACCCGTAGTTATGCCACCTGCCTGTGCCTCAGGACCTGCTTGAACACAATTTTGTTTGGAAGAAGTGAGATTTCCATGCAGTGACTGAGTGCGATGATTGAGTGTGATGATTGAGTATGACTGCTGCTTCTGCCTGCGCTTAGGGCTTGATGTCAGACCACACGCGTTTTGTGGTGTGCAGTGCTCAGTGTACAGCATGCCCACATGATGGAGTGGGTAGGGAAGCCAGGAGCTGTGTCCAGACAGGAGAGAAGTTACATGCAGAAGGGACACTGCTTGCCTCCCACGCCTCACTGGCTGGCCTGTGATTCTCCCATGGGCCCCCCAGAGGCCCCACACAGCATGCTTGTTCACCCCGACATGGGGTGCCAGTGGCCATGCAGGTCTTCACAGCCCGCCATATGACAGAGGTAGGCTTTATGTCATATGTTACCTCACAGATTCAAAAAGCCCCACCAAAGTCGGCCTCGTGGTGGTGAAGATGCCCCCATCTGCTCCACATCACCAGACCTTGAGACCTCCCTAAGCCAAGGGGAGCCGGCTTACTTCCCACCTGTGTGCACCTGTGTTGTTCAGGCATCTGAGGTGCCCGATGCTTCCTGGTCAACAGACCCCAAGCGCATGCTGTCCTCAGTGTGCTTTCTGTCCTGTGATTGAGGTCTTTGTGGATGAGGTCAGGCTGTATTGGTCTGGGCAGGAAGTGGAAACAGCAGGTGAAACAGGGAAGTTTAGTATAAAGAAGCGCTAAGTGTGGTAGAAGAGTCACAGGCGTCAGGTATTAAGAAACTCCCTCAGGTCACCCCGGACAGAGCAAGAGCAACTCAGGAAGGAAGATCTTGGCGGGGCGCAAACCTCAGCCCACCGTGCAGCAGAGGTGGCTGCTCTGGCCAGGCTGGAGCTGGTCCACAGTCGCTGGATTGGCAGGAGGCTGTCCTCTGGATTGCAGGTGGGGAGTAGGTGGTCACAGCTGACAGCATGCTGTGCCGAGGGTGTGGGAACCCTCTGGGCTGTAGGCAGGGTACAGATAGGCCCCACGGGTGCCTTCAGAGGGAACCAGGACACTGGCATGGGCTCCAGGCCTCCCGGAGCTGGTGTGGGCAGGAAGTCTTGGGGGGCCAGTTTGGCGGGATTGAGAGGCTCATGGAAAGGCTATCACTGGACTGAGGTGACGGGGTCACAGAAGGACCAAGGGCCCAGTGTTGGGGCCACGCTTCGCTGCACACACTCACAACCACTCCAGGACTGTGGCGCGGAAGGCCCTGCCTCCTGCAGTCTCCCTCCAGGGCCTTTGGCTGAGAACAGGGCGCATCTCCAAGGAGAGCAGCCGAACAGTCTGTGCTACACAGGGCATGGTCTGCAGGGCGCCTTCAGCACCTGAGGCGGCAAGTGGGTCACTGGCACAGGTGGATGGAGCCAGCCAATTTCTTCCTTAAAGGGCCAGAGAGTAAATATTTTAGGCTTTGTAGGCCATTCGGTCTCTGTCTTATATTCTCCTCTGTGTCCTTTGATGTCTTTAAAAATGCAGAACCACTCTTAGCTCACGGGGTGCAGGCCAGATGTGCCTGATGGGTACAGCATGTTGGCCCCAGGCCTGAGTCTTGATGTAGGTCTGCAGCAGGACGTGAACAGGTACTGCTGGCCTTGCCAGGTGACAGCGAATGGCTTCCGGTGGCCCTTCACATTGGTGGTGTAGACCAAATTGCTAGATCAATCTTTGCATCAGAAGCCAGGGCCTGCATTCTTGTGTAGACGTGCTCTGTGACAGCAGCGTATCTGAAATGGCCGTGTTGGGGTTGCCCACCTGATTAAGTTTACGATCATGCACTGTCATTCTCCGAGAACCCTCTGCCGCTACGCAGGCCAAACAGCTGGGTTTGGTGGGGTGTGGGCAACGGCAGCACCCGGCATCTTTCCCAACCTCCATGGTGGTCCTAACTCTCCATCCCACCAACACTGCAGTGCTGCTTTCGGTGGACTATTTTCACGGGTGAGGGAATGTCCCGGGGCGTCCCTCTGGTCCTTCCTGTCATCACTGGCTCTGTAGCCATGGAGTGGGTGCTGTGTGGTCGTCCTGCCAATGCCAGGTCCGTCTAGTCCAACGCACATGCGGGGATTGGAGAAATAACCGCAGGTTGGATACACTGACCCCACTGGGTTCTCTGAGGTGGACTTGGGCCACAACCTCCAGGTCTCTGCTTGGGGCCGTAGACCCTGTGATGTGTTGGGTCCAGCAGGACTGGCATTGATTCAGGGTCTGGGGTAGTTCCCTCTCCCCATGGTCAGCTCTCCTATAAAATAGCCATGGGTCCTTCCCCAAGGGGACCTGGGTTCCCCTAAACCGAGGGGCCATAGGCCTGTGAGCTGGCTTAGGTGAAGAGCTGAGAGAGGCCGCACCTCTGCACTGTGGTCATCAGGCCAGCTTTCTGTCTCTGCCCTGAGCCTTTCTGGCATGTGGAGTTGGGGGCTGAGCAGCCTGCCTGTCTTTTTCTCCCTTGGCCTCTGCCGCAGCTCCATCTGGTCTAGACTGCTCTGATTGGCATCTCATGCCTGCGCCCACTGTATCTCTGGAGCTCACGGCCGGCGAGCCCCTGACACCCCCACTTCTCAACACCCTCTTCCTGTTGGGGCAGCAGCCTGTTGTGATGCTGGCACCACGTCCTGCTGCCTCCTGGCCAGCAGAGCTTGTCAGAGGCGCGGGTGCCCCTCACGAATGCCTGGAGGATAAAAGACCTGATGTCATCCTTATCCTGCTCATCAGCCTTGCCGCCTTCTGCAGTCAGTCTCTGCCCCTGCACACTCAGGAGCTGCAATCTGTACATGGTGCCATCCCTAAGGCGTTTAAAAGGCCATCGAGGAAGATATTTTTAGGCCCAGATTTTCAGGCATCCTGTCGTGCACCCCGAGGCATACCTGCATCAGGTGAGCGCCTAGTGAGGCTGTCGTTTGTCCTCATCCCTCCTGCTCAGCTCCTACCAGACTCAGAGATGGCTGCAGGCTCTAAAAATAGCCCCATCTTAATGTACTGCTTGTGCAGCCTGGAAGCCTCCTCCTCCTCCAGCTGGGGATCAGATTAAGTCCCCCAGGCAGGGCATTGTTCACCCTTTAGCCGGCCTGACTGGAGCTACTATTCATGCTCACAAAGGCTCTAATCTCCTTTGAATTCCTGTAAGCCTTTTGCCTGGTAATCCCTTCCAGCAGGCAGCACAGGCGGTCACGAATATGCCTCCATCCCTTCATTTTGCCCTGATTATCTCTTTATCTCTTTAAGGGTCTTTAGCTTTTGTGTTAACATGTAAAAAGTAGGTAGTGGCATCAAATTGGCTTTAAAGACACAACTTGGAATTTTCTCTTTCAAAGCAGGGGGCTGTTATGGGAGTCAGGAGGCTCCATTCATTCTGGACATCAGTGCTAATGAGCCGTTTGAACTTGGAAAATCAGTGGCTTCACTGGGCCTCAGTTTCCTCATTTGTGAAATGAGGGGGCTGTGTTCATTCAGCATGATATCGGAGTTCCCTTCCAGCCCAGGTATCCTGTGGTTCTCTGACTTCTGTCGGCACAGACGTGGTGTCTGTGGGCAGTGCTGCTGTGGTTTGTGCCATAGGCCTGGTTTTATGTGGCAGCCTTAAGCCCTGCCCTCTGCTGGCTCCTACTCATTGTGATATTAATTCGGCACAGGAAGTTACATTTTCAGGACCCCAGTTCAGGAGTGTGTGAAAAACATAGATAAAAGATGAAATGCCTCCCTGCTTATTACAGCATTTTCCTTCTAAAGATCAGGTTTTCCTTCTTAAAAGCTCCTTAGTTTCTTTGATGGCTGCTGGATGTGTGTTGAACACTCTTTTGGGATCCAACAGCTACAGAAATCCTCAGAGTTTCAGAGCCGATGAGTGTGTCTCCATGGGTGCTTCTTCCTTAGTGCTGTTTACCTTCCATTTCATCTGCCTCTGAGGATATGGAGAGTTTCTGGAGGTACGAATGCCTACCGTATTTCCTGAACCCCAAGCACACTCCTTATTCAGCAACGTGTGCAGCTCTGTTCATTTCTTTGGGTGGCAATGCCAGAGACACCTCCTGTCTGCACACACCTCTAATGTTCTCTAATCTTCCTCAGGGTGATTTCTGGTGTTCACATTCTTTACTAAGGCATTTTGAACTCATCTTGTACCCACCAGATTTTCAGACTAAATTCTAGAAGGGCAATTTTATAATCTTTTGGAAAATCTAAGTACATTTTTCATACACTAGAAATTTCATTAATTTTATTTTCCTTTTATTTACCAATTTTTAGAAAAATGCATTGAGGCCAGGTACGGTGGCTCAAGCCTGTAATCTCAGCACTTTGGGAGGCCGAGGTGGGTGGATCACGAGGTCAGGAGTTCGAGACCAGCCTGACCAACATGGAGAAACCCCGTCTCTACTAAAAATACAAAAATTAGCTGGGCGTGGTGGTGGCGCCTGTAATCCCAGCTACTCAGGAGGCTGAGGCAGGAGAGTCGCTTGAACCCAGGAGGCGGAGGTTGCAGTGAGCCGAGATGGCGGCACTGCGCTCCAGCCTGGGCGACAGAGTGAGACTCCATCTCAAAAAAAAAAAAGGGAAGAAAAGTGCATTGGTTCCGTAGTGTTTTGCAAAGGAACGGGGTGAGGTTGTCTTCGTGTGTCACATGACCTCGCACATGGCTAACACCGTTGATGCTTTCACCCACTGCAATTCCCTTTTTTGATCTGTCCTGCCCCAAGGAAGCCTCCTGTGGCCCCTGCTTTTGACACTTCCCTAGCAGTGCTGGGAGCTTCCTTATTTGCCAGACACAGGAAAGCCTTTATTTATCCAGTTCTTCTGGGGCATGGCAAGCTGAAGATGATTAGGACATTCATTACAATATGGAAGCAGCTTGGGTATGCATCAAGGCTAATAAGCCGGATGAACGGATAAAGAAACATGATACAAATAGAGCACTGCTCAGCCCTAAAAAGGAAGGAAATCCTGCCATTTGCAGCAACATGGATGAACCTAGAGGTCTTCAGTGAAATAAGCCCAGCACAGTCAGACACCACGCAATCTCACTGATATGCAGAATCTAAAAATACTGAAGTCACAGAAGCAGAGTAGAAGGTGAGACCAGAGGCTGGCCGGAGGGCAGATGGGGAAAAGGGAGATGTTGGTGAAAGGATACAAAGTTTCAGTTAGGTGGAGAAATGAGTTCTAGAGATCTATTGGATGTCTTGGTGACTACAGTTAGTAGCAATGTATCATGGTAACTGAAGTTATTAGCATTGTATCATATACTTGAAAATTGTTAAGAGAGTAGATTTCAAGTGTCTTCACAACAAAAAATAAGTATGCAAATATGAATTGGCTTAACTTAGCCATTCCACAATGTATACACATATCAGAACATTATGTTGTATACTATAAATATATGCATTTTTAAATTTGTCAAATAATAAGAAAGTTCATGTTGCTGCAGCATCATTTGTTGGGACACAGAGCCATCTGGAAATACTGGGTTCCATGCCTCTGTGTGCTATTATCGGGGCAAGGAAACTGACAGAGGAGCTGGGTCCAGCACTGTGCTGCTTCCTGGGGAAGGTGCTGGCCGCACGGTGCTGCTTCCTGGGGAAGGTGCTGGCCGCGCCATGCTGCTTCCTGGGGGAGGTGCTGGCCGCACTGTGCTGCATGCTCTTGCTGCATGAACCCGGCACACCCGGGTGGTGTGGTGTGATGTGGATAGGAGATCCTGGGTCCACTCCTGCTTGTTGCATAGTGCGGTTCTGTGGCTTCTCTGATTATGTGCGTTTGTGGTGGTGGGGCCATTGCGGGGTGGTCTCTGGTCAGGGCTGGCTTTGTTTTTGCAGCCAAGAAAGGCAAAGTCATACTTGGAATAAGTATCGGGTGAACCCCTTCCCGTTCTCAGGATGGAAGGGGCCCTAGGCATCACCTTGCCGCATGCAACACCATGAGTCTCCAGGTTCTCAGTCTTTTTCCTTCCAGGCTTCTAACCAGTCACCAGGCAGTTGGTCATGCCCTTGAGCATGGGCCACTTTTTGCCCACTGTGGGGATGGCCAGAGCAGTGCTGGGAGCCCTGCCTTTCTTCACAATCACCTTTCCCTCCATGCTCTTCCAGCCCTCTCCTGAGTGTAGCCATCTGACAGCGCCTGCCCATGTCTGGCTTATGCCCTCTCCTGAACTCATTGATCTATAAAGCAGCTCAGGTCTCTTCTCCTTCTTCAGCTAAAAGTACAGGACTCCCACATGGCCACAGGCATGAGTGCAGGGAGGGTCCGGGGCGGGGAGGTCATATATGGTTTGGGCACCCACCATGCAGCTTTCTGGTGCCCTCTGGTCCTGCCTGACTCTGTCCTGTGTGCGCCGTCTCTACTTTGTAGTAAATCACTGCTGGCCCTGCCCAACCCTGTGACCTGGTGGCTATGACTGAGCTCTTCTCATGAGTGACACCTGGCACTTGGTGCCCCATGGTCAGGAGCTCCGTTATCAGGACCTGGAAGCATGGTCACAGCTGTTTATCAAAGATGTGGTTCTGTGCTGCAGATGGCATGGCTTGCTCCAGAGCCCCAGGACCACATGGTGACTCCACCCAGGCTCTCCACAAAGTCCACACTGCATGCTTTCTACCACTGACAACATGCTTTCTACCACCGACAACATGCTTTCTACCACCGACAACATGCTTTCTACCACCGACAACATGCTTTCTACCACCGACAGCTTCCACACCAGCAGGTCTACTAGGCGTCCCCAGAGGCGGGGCTGCCTCTCCCCAGCCTGATCTTGCTGCAGTGCCCTCTTGGCCTAAGCTGGCAGCTTTACGTGCTACCCCAGCATCTGGGCTGGCCCAGCCTTCCTAGGTGTGTAACGTGCCACCTCTAGAATGAAGAGGCCTGCCAGGCATTGCAGCGTCATTTCTGCTTTTGCTCTGGAGGGTAGGTCCTGGTGTCCTCAGCAGAAGTAACAGGTCCTGGAATCACCATAGCCTGTGTCTCCTGCCGCCTTGCCAAGGTCTTCTGCATGCTCCTCCTACCTCGTCACTGTGATGTCATGAATGCAGTGGGTCCGTGTGATGTTCTCTGGGCTGCCCAGACCTCTTTGAACTATATTATGGTAGAAAATGGGAGACCAGCACAGCTCTGTGGCAAGAGTGTATACTGTTTTCCTTTGCTCGTGAATGCGGATGGTTTTCTCATCTTCTTTCTTCATTGGGATAGGACAGGATGCATTTGGTGGTCCGTGTGCACACATCATGTGCCTAAGGGCCTGGGAATCTGCTCTAACAAACAAGACTCCATGGCTGGCACTGTGGATGGATCTGAGCAGGCTCCTGCTTTGTTGAGCTGAGAGTCATCCACAGTCATTCTCCAGGGCCCATTGGCTTTCTGCAGAAGCCAGTGGTGAATTCAGCAAAGCCACACCCACTTCATATCCTTGATCCTTAAAGTAAGCACAGATCTCTGCCACTCTTTGATGGGATGGGGAGCGCAGTTTCAGAGGCTTCTATGTGACCTTCCCATTAACTCCACGGGCCACAGACCCAATATGGACTTGTCACAAACTGCCCAGTATGTCAATCCTGTTTGACCTTAACAGACCCTGGAATTGCCCACTGGGTGCATCCACAGACCCAACGGATCTGCGGTAAGCCAGGCTTTGCCTAGGACTTTACTTATTATCTGGTGTCCCCATGCCCCACTCGGGCCAGAGGACACTGGGACACTTTGGGTTGCTGGGCCTCTGTGCGTGTCTTTGTGTTCAGCAGACCTGGAAATGTGTGGGAATTACCCTTTGCCCAGGGAATGGCATTCAGGAAATGGCAGTGGGTCCCTTTGGTACAGACTGGGGTAATTGTTGCAGTGTACACCTGCCCTAGGGTTGCAGGTTCCTAACTCGTGGGGAATCAGACCATCTTTATAGTCAGTGAGTTCCAGCTCTGAAGCTGGCTCCAATCTGGAGCTGGGGAAGGGATCATGACTGTGAGTGGGGTGACTTCCCTCAGCCTTCCGCTCATTCATTCTTGTTTTCTTTTTAATATGTATGTGTGCTATGTATGTTTGCATGCCTGTGTGCATGTGTCAGGCAGGCAGTACTCTCCTTGCATGCCTGTCTGTTTCGCCGCTAGGAATACCATCTCCATTAACTGTCTCCACAGCCCTCTGCCAGTTGAGCTTCCTTGGCCGGCACTCTGGTCTCGTTGGTCATTATGATAATCGCTACCCCCTGACTTCTGGCAGTTACATCCCGTCACCCAACCACAATTACTTGGGGCTGGGTTTCACCGCCCAAGTCAGAAAGCGGCCACAAGGCTTATTATTAACAAGCCAAGCTTTGTGACAGCTTCTTCTAAGAGTGGAATTATTGGGTCATCTGGTAAGTGAATGTTCAACTACAAAAGTGTTTTCCAAAATGTGTGTACTGTTTTACACTCTTTTTTACAATCTGTGAGAGATCCAGTTACTGTACATCTTTGCCAATACTTGCTACTGTTGGTCTTTTTTAAATGAAAATTTCACCATTCTAGTAAGGTGTGTGGTGAATCTCATTTGGTTTCACTTTGCCGCCTTCCAATTATTAATCATGTTGAGCATCTTTTCTAGTGCTTGTTGAACATTCATATGTTTTCTTTTGTGAAGTGTCTGATTTGGTGTTAGGTACATTTTAAAAAACTAAGGGTTGTTTCATTATTAAGCTGTAGGAGCTCTTTATATACATCTGGATACAGGCCCTTTGTCAGATGTATATATTATGAATATCTCCCCCTGGTCTCCCTCCCTCCCTCCCTCCCTCCCTCCCTCCCTTCCTTCCTTCCTTTTTTTTGGTTTTTGTTTTTGTTTTTGATGGAGTCTCGCTCTGTTGCTCAGGCTGTAGTGCAGTGGCGCGATCTCAGCTCACTGCAACCTCCACCTCCCAGATTCAAGCAATTCTCTTGCCTCAGCCTCCTGAATAGCTGGGATTATAGGTGCCCACCACCATATCCAGCTAATTTTTGTATTTTTAGTAGAGATGGGGTTTCACCATGTTGGCCAGGCTGCTTTCAAACTCCTGACCTCATGATCTGCCTGCCTTGGCCTCCCAAAGTGCTGGGATTACAGGCGTGAGCCACCACGCCTGGCCAGTGCTTCATTTCTTTAATAGTGTCTTTCTAACAGCAGAGTTTTTAATTTTGATTTTAAAGAAGTTATAAATGTTGATGAAGTCCAATTAATAGGGTCTTTTGGTGAATAGAAGTTCTTAATTTTAATAGATTCTATGTTATTGTCTTTTTCTGTATGATCCAGCTTTTTTTCCCCTGCCATTTAAGAAATCTTTGCTTGTTCCAAGGTTGAGAAGATATTCTACTATGTATTCTAGAGAAGATTTGTATTATTTTATCTTTACATCGTTATCATCAGTCTATCTGGAGTTGGTTTTTGAGTATGTGATGGGGTAGGATACAAGTTTATTTTCTTTCATATGGATATACAATTGATCCAGCATCATTTATGGAAAAGCCCATCCTTTCTCCACTCTGAGTGTTATTTTTCTAGTAAATCAAGTGACCATCTTTCTAAGGGTCTGTTTCTTTCCAGCTTCCAAAACTTCATTGCTCCTCTTATCCTTGTGGGTTTATGTTTTTAAAAGAAAATAGAAACAAAAACCCCTCTTTGTTACAACATTAGAAAGGTTTCAGAATGAAAGTTTTCAGAATGAAAGGTTTCAGAGTGAAAGTTGAAGTGAGTGTAGGAAGTTGAAGTGAGTGTAGGAAGTTGAAGTGAGTGTAGGAAGTTGAAGTGAGTGTAGGAAGTTGAAGTGAGTGTAGGAAGTTGAAGTGAGTGTAGATTCTCTTAACGATAGTTTCTGGGAGGTTCCTCCATTGCCTTCTCTACTCTATGAAGTTGATGGACTCTGGGGAGAGAGGTGAATAGCGCTAGACGAACTGGTTATGTGGAAACTTCGCTGTCCAACTAGTCACTTAAATATCATCTCTGGTGTAGGCTTTGAAGGAAGGTAGCTTACCTGAGAGTGGAAAATCTTATTTCACATGTACCACTTTTGCTTTATTGAGGGCAACATGGAGTTTGGCGAGCTGGCAGTTACAGGAAAGTCACTTTGTTTACACCTGAAAAGAATTTGCCAAAGAAGGAATTTGTTGGGGATGTGGTGGGGAGTGTCTGCCATTAATAATTTCTTCCACAGAATAGCTGTTTTTACTATACCCTCCCTTTGTCATCTTATATATTGCATTCATTTTGAAGTACAGCCACAATTTAGTGCTCCTTTTATTAGTTCTATCATTTGTAAGATTAGACATGTATTTTTCTGCCATTTAGAAAGATTAAGATAATCTCCACCTCATTGGGTTAGTGTGTGCTGGTGGGTTAGGCATTCCGTTTTTTCTTTCCTACTCTAAATTGCCGACTTTCTCTTCGGTTATTTGCGTGTTTCCAGGAGTGCCATTGCCAATCTCATGAGCTCTACAGAAGACCGTGTAACTGAAAATTTCAGCAAAATAAATAAATAAATAAATAAATAAATAAAATTCTCACGTAGACGGAACTGTCTGTACACTCCATTTTTGTAAAGTTGGAAATGTTAACATTGTATGAGTATATGATGAAGGATTTTTTTTTCTTTAAGCCACAATTGCGTGTTCTTTTAGACCCAACATGGTATATAAAATGGGCACTGAATTTGGAATCAGAAAATCCTGGTTGAAATCTTAATCTTTTAACTTCGTATCATTCGATCATGGTTAACAATGGTAATAATAATATTCACAAAGCTAGATATTTTGTCATTGAGTTCGTTGCTGCATTTCTTTGTTGATTAGTTGATATTCAGATTGCAGGAGCATCATCATTATCAGTAAGTGATACATTTTCGATTGTAACATAAGGTCATTGTTATTTTGTAATGCCATACTGTTTTTCTTCTTGACTACTCATGGGATGTTTTTTTGTTCTAACACGATATATAATATTTTTATATTCTTCACTTGATATAAGTTGATGATTTAATGTTGAATCCTGTTTGCTATTTTACTACTATTCATTAAAGGCCATCTTTAAAAGGGAGAGGTGTTTAGCACATATTCAATTTAAAACTAAATGGAAAGCAAATTCGGAAAGGATTTATCTTCAAGAATTCAATGTTAAATCTAATTTTTAAAAAAACTTATATTGAGAAATTTTCTAGAGAGTCAGAGACCTAGAGCCTGGCACCTTCCCTGAAAACAAGTGACCCCAGTCTTTCTAATGCAAGTTGAGTCTCTTTATCCACAAAGTAGCTTTTCTAGGTACTCTAGATTCCTGGAGCATCTTAAAAATAAAGAGTGTCAAGACTCAGGGAGACCGAACAGCCACCAGCAGGCCCACGTAAGGATGGGACTCCCATTTCTAGGAGAAGGGGCTGTATTGATGACACGGTGAGGCGGGGCTGCTGCCTGTTGTGTGCCGGGGCTCCAGGCCTCAGCCTGCAATGCCTCTGAATGGCGTTACCTTCCAGTCCCAGACACTCATCACTTTAGGTAAACTGAGGCAGAATAACATGAGTGACAGGATTTCCAAATGGAATATTGCTCAGTGTGCTTAATAGTCATTTAAGGTGATCTCATACAGCTATGGGGAGAACACCCATTTAATGCCAACCTTAGACACCAGCTGCATGTGTGGTGATTATATCTTTAGTCCCCCATTTCACTCCCTTTTTTGAAGAACTATTGAAGAAGAACGGAAGGAAATCGATTTTGAGGGAATTAAATTTTCTTTTGAAACAGCATGATGATGTTTAAAACAAAGAGAAAGTGAGCGAACAGGATGCCGATGACGGACTGTGCCGGGTTCTGCCTGCCGACTCAGGCTGTGCTTCTCCCTGCTCTGTCTTTGCTGCCTGCAGTCATAAATATTTTAAAGAGCAGATGCGCCCTGCTTATGGATTTGTGTAAATGTGGGTGTGCTGTCTGCAGAATGCGGGGCACACCGTGCTCTGTTGACATTATCCATTATGCTCTGTTGCTCAGCTTCAGACAGCAAAGTCCTGACATGTGCAGCCGTGTGGAGGATGCCGAAGGAATTGGAATCAGGCAGCCACGAGTCCCCCGATGATTCATCCAGCACGGCGCAGACCCTGGAGCTGCTCTGTCACCTTGACAACACAGCCCACAGCAACATGGCCTGGTAGGACTTTGCATATTTCATGCGCCCAGAATGAGCCTGCAGGTTGGCCAGGTGCAGGAGCTTGTGCAGATTCCTTTGCAGGAGCCACCATCCACGCTTCAAAAACGCTCCTTTCTTTTAAAAAGCTGCTAGCATTTGATTTTTAATTTTAGTCCCCATGCTTTCCAGATTAGCCACATTGACGGAAATGTAGCAAGCGCGCCTGCATCCCCTCTTTCTCCTCTTCATCTCAGAGGAGTGTTGCCCACGGGGACCTGCCAGAGGGTAAAGGGTCAGGCGCCGCACTGCCCTCGGGTGCTGTGTGGCTTTTCAGCTTGGTCAGTGTGCGTCGAATCATACTCGCACGTAAATTATTTACCACTTCAGGTTGCAGCCTATAATCCCTTCCTCCTGTGGACAAAGCATGAATGCACAGTGTGCATATGGGGCTGTGTGCCCGAGCCCGCCCCTGTACGGCATGTGGCGTGTCATTCACGTGGCTCCCTGGCCAGTGGCTGCTTCATGAGGTTGGAGGCCTGGCTGTGTCCACCCACTGGTCGTTCCCAGGGACCTCTCCACGGCAGTCAGAGCTGCTCTCTGAAGGCCCTGAGGCCTTGGTAAAAATTAAGAAGCCACATTTTCTAAAGGAGATTGCGGGGGCATAATGTTGTTATGAGTGTTGACAATAATGATAGTGATCGTCTCACTTAATGCAGTAACATGTGCACATGCGTGTGTGTCTGCAAGAGACTCATCGTTTGTACAGTGACTTCTGTCTAGTCAGTTCTACCAATTAAATCAATTTAATACAACAAATACTTATTAAACACCTGCTACACAAACCCTGCCAGGCTCCAGGGACACCAAGGTGACAAGTTAGAGGACCCGGCCTCCGAGAGTCATGATCTCCATGGGGAGACCCTGCATGTACACAGCTAACTGTGGGTGGGACCAGCCATGATGCACCCGAAATCATTACGGACTGTGCGCCGTGGCCCCGGAGGGAGCAGGCATTAATTGTTATTAGAGGAACTGAAGAGGGATGTGCTTATGAGATGGTGTTTGGAACGGGGACCGAGGACCAGCTCAGGTTTCCTTCGTCAGGTATGGAGGAGAGCAGTGCTGTAGGTCAGGCTGTCTGTGGCTCCGGATGCTCTCTGTGTATCAGTTTGTGGTGGAATTATTATTTATTATTATTATTTATTTATTTATTTATTTTTGAGACAGAGTCTCGCTCTGTCTCCCAGGCTGGAGTGCAGTGGCGTGATCTCGGCTCACTGCAAGCTCCGCCTCCCGGGTTCACGCCATTCTCCTGCCTCAGCCTCCGGAGTAGCTGGGACTACAGGCGCCCACCACCATGCCCGGATAATTTTTTGTATTTTTAGTAGAGACGGGGTTTCACCATGTTAGCCAGGATGGTCTTGATCTTCTGACCTTGTGATCCGCCCACCTCCGCCTCCCAAAGTCCTGGGATTACAGGTGTGAGCCACTGCGCCCGGCTGGTGGAATTATTTGTATACTTGCTGTGCTTCTACCAGTGGATATTTCTTCTTGCGGAGATGCTCTGAGTATTAAATCACAGCCAGTCTTGCACAGTAAGGGGAGGCAGATGGAGAGTCCCAAAGTCCCCAGGAGTGATTGCCTCTGTGCTGTCACTGCCTGCCCGAATGCAGGATCTCTGGGCAAACCACACTGCACTGTTCCACATTTCAAATCATGGCCACATCCCCAGCAAATAGACATTTGTGCACATCTGTGTGGTGCACACGTGAGCACATGTGTGTATGTGTTAATGTGTGTACACATTGCAAGAGACACTGGCACCAGGGAGCAGATGAGTGAGACTCTGTGCAGGTCAGTGGTCATGTTAGGGAGGTTAGCATGTGTAGAGGATGACAGTCCTGCTGGGATGTGCAGAGACAGCTGAGCTCAGAAAAGGGACGTTGGCCTTGGCCCTCCCTGGGGACAAGGAGCTGTCAGACTGCTTCTCAACTTCCCACCTTGTGCAGACACTGTCACATACACTGTATGCAAAGACAGGCCACACGGGTGTGTGTCGTGGGGAACCAATTATTAGATTGTAATGTTACATTGCATTGTATGTACATACACTTATGAACATAGTTGTTGAAGGCCGGGCGCAGTGGCTCACACCTGTAATCCCAGCACTTTGGGAGGCCGAGGTGGGTGGATCACCTCAGGTCAGGAGTTCAAGACCAGCCTGGCCAACATGGCGAAACCCCATCTCTGCTAAACATACAAAAATTAGCCGGATGTGGTGGCATGTGCCTGTAGTCCCAGCTACTTGGGTGGCTGAGGCAGGAGAATCACTTGAATCTGGGAGGCGGAGGTTGCAGTGAGCTGAGATCATGCTACTGCACTCCAGCCTGGGTGAGAGAGTGAGACTCTGTCTCAAAACAAAACAAAACAAAAAACAAAACAAAAGAAATTGTTGATATTAAACAGGCAAATTCAACTATCTTGAACTATCTACCTTGCAATGCCATTTACTCTGATTTTGCCTCTATTGTTTAAAGCATTTCTTGAATTCTATTTTGTTATCCAATATATTATTGCATATTCTTTTTTTTCTTAAGCTTTTTATTTTGAGGTTGTAAATTCACATGGAGTTGTAGGAATAACAGAGAGATCCCATGTATCCTTCAGCCAGTTTTCCCCAAGAGTAACATTGCATAACTATTGTACAGTATCACAAACAGGAAACTGGCATTGATACAGCCCACTGCACTTACACAGATTCCACCTGTTTATATGCATTTGTGTGTGAACACTGGCTTCAATGCCATTTACTGTGTGTGTGGGTTTGTGTAGCCACCACCAGAGTCAAGGCACAGAACAACTCCAACCCTAGGTCCTTTGTGCTACCTTATATTTATAGCCACAGCCACCTTCCTTCCCCCTCTGAGGCCTTAGCCCCGGCCACCCCGAATCTGTACTCTATCTCTGTATTGTTGTTTGGAGAAGGTTCTATAAATGGAATCACACAGTGTAACCTTTGATAACTGGTGTTCTTCACTTAGCTTGATTCCCTGGAGGTTGAGTTGCTGCTTCATTTTCAAGTTTGGGTTCCAGCCGCCACGTGTGCGGGTCAGTGGCCGGTTCCTCTTTGCTGCTGTGGGATATTCCATGGCATGACGCACCACGGTTTGTTAAGCACTGACCTATTGAAGCTCATCTGGGTTTTTCCTTGTTTTTGGCGATTATGACTACAGTTGTGGTAACTATTAACGAACAGGTTTTTGCATGAACAGGAGGTTTTATTTCTCTCGGCTCAGTTAGTTTTGTACGGAGCTGCTGCATGTGTGAGCCACGACAGAGCATGAGGGCCCTCCTTTCTGCATCCTCCCCAGCATTTGGTGTCATCTGGCGTGTTCTTTTAAGTGTCTTCCATGGCGTGAAAGTGTTGCAATTAGACAGGGAATTTGATTTTGGGGAACGTCGGCCTGGTGAATACAGCACAGGTGAAGGCCACCCTTTGGGGTCAGACTCCAGGTGCTTGGTGGTAGTTTTGTTTGCCTCCTTTTGGCACATAATTGGCAGCAAGAACAGCTCCAGGAAATGTTTACTGCACAAACCTTCTGGCCAGCAGGGAGTGCCTGAGAATGCCACACGGTTCCCCACACTCATGTTGCTACCGCTCCAGCCACTGTCACGGCCGCCATGGGTGTGCCCTACAAACTAGAGGCGTGCCCCACACCCCAGGGAATGGTGTAAGGGGCTCCTGTCCTCCTGGCCATTTCAGCTTTTGCCTGTCTGGAGCAACCCGATGTCCTAATTTCGGTCACCTCTCCTGTGTCTGTTTTCAGCCCTCCAACAAGCAGAGGCTGAGCAGAGCACCCCTCCAGTTGCCCTTAGCTCCTGTTAGTGGGAACAGTGAAGGCTAAGGAAGGAACTTATAGAGTCTTGTGACCCGGCGTACCGCCCTGAACACTAATCAGACGTGCTCCAGAGCCCGGCAGCCTATGGAAGCAGACAGAGACTGGCCGGGAAGTACTGAGCCCGGTTTCTCGTCCTCACCTGCTCCTCGGGGGCAGTAGGGTCACGAGGAAGTCACTCATCTCTCTAGCTCAAACCTTCATCCCTGAAGCGGAGATGACGTTGCTCAGCTGATGCTTATGTGTCAGGGCCTCTACATGGTGTCCCCCAAGAGTCCAGCTCTGTAAAATATTTGAAGAGATTTATTCTGAGCCGAATATGAGTGTGGCCCGTGACCCAGCCCTCAGGGCGTCCTGAGAACATGTGCCCAAGGTGGTGGGGGTGAAGTGTGGCTTTCTACATTTTAGGGAGGCACGAGACATTAATCAAATACATTTAAGAAATACATCGGTTTGGTCCAGAAAGGGGGGACAACTCAAAGCGGGAGGCTTCCAGACTGTAGGTAAATGTAAACATTTTCTGGTTAACAATTGGTTGAATTTGTCTAAAGACCTGAGATCAACTGAAAGGAATGTCTGGGTTAAGATAAAGGACTGTGGAGACCCAAGTTCTTATTTGCAGAGGAAACCTTCAGGTAGCAGCTTCAGAGAGAACAGGCCGTAAAATGTTTCCTGTCAGACTTAAAGCCTGTGTCGATGTTGATGCCGGAGAGGCAGAATGAGGCACGTCTGATACCCACTTCCCATCCTGTCCTGAAACAGTCTTTCGCGTTAAATTTTAAAAGAGCCCTGACTGGGGAGGAAGTCCATGCAGATGGATGGGTTCTTAGAATGTTTTATTTTTGTTGTGTCCCTTACCATATTTGCTAAGGAAGATCCTAAAAACAAGGCAGTGTCAGGATTCCTTTAAGGCCTCCCCGAGGTCCCCGCCAGCCCTGGTGCTCTGCAGCTCTGCCCGGCAGGAACGGAGGCCCTGAGCTGGGCTAAGAGGAGCTGCCGCGCCCCCAGCACCACTTAGACGCTCCTGTCTCAGCCTTGCCTGTTTACCTCCCTCTCAAGTCACCACGCTCCACCCCTACCCCGTGATTTCTTGCCATTTTGCCCATTTTTTGTGTGTGTGTGTGTGACAGAGTCTGCCTCTGTCACCCAGGCTGGAGGGCAGTGGCGTGATTTCAGCTCACTGCAACCTCTGTCTCCCGGGTTCAGGCAATTCTCCTGCCTCGGCCTCCTGAGTAGCTGGGATTACAGGTGCCAGCCACCACGCCTGGCTAATTTTTGCATTTTTAGTAGAGATGGGGTTTTGCATATTGGCCAGGCTGGTCTCAAACTCCTGACCTCAAGTGATCTGCCCACCTCGGCCTCCCAAACTGCTGGGATTACAGGTGTGAGCCACCGTGCCTGGCCCATTTTGTCCAATTTTATCTTTCTTCATAGGAGTTATCACTGCTCAGTATTCCCGTCTCTGTTCTCACTCACGTGTGGTTTTCTCTGTGGACGCTGAGCCTCTGCAGAAGCTGCTGATTTTGTCAGGTCCAAGGCTGTGTCCTCAGCACCAAGGACAGCACAGGGCAGACACTCCGCGGATTTGAGTGAGAAAGTGAATGCTTTGCAACAACCATATCGTATCGAACCGTTCTATGAACCAGGCCCCTTTGCTAGGGTTTTGCATGCGTTACCTCATCCATTTCCCACAGCGATCCTGTAAAGTGGGGGCTGCCCTTACCCTGTGGCCCCGAGAGGTTAAGGTAAAGTGTTAATCACTCCTCAGAGGGAGTATTCAGGATTCATAGCCAGGTCTCGCCCCAGAACTCCAGAAACACTGGGGTCACCTCCCTGCTGAAGGAACAGAAGGAGCCATTTGTGTTCTTCACAGTGTGATTAAGAAATTGTTTCTGTTCCTGGGAATGTAAATGTATCTTCATGAGAGTAAGTTTTGAGGATGTTTCAGTTTTTCTAACTGGTCCTTTTGGTTGATAAACATCAATAAAGTATGCTGTATATGGGAATTACGCATTTTGAAAATTACAAAATGCCTTTCTTTTCTAACCTGCTTTCCCCTCTCTACCTCTGGTTTGCTGCTTCTTCAGCTACAGTGACTGTGGGAGAGATGGTGGATTCAAGGTAGTAGACCTAGGGTGGAGGCTCTCGTTTCAGATTTGCAGGTAGTTATTTGTAGTGTTCTAACTTTGGGCAAGTCATTTCTGTTGAGGCCTTGTTCCCTTGTGTGTGGAGTGGGGGTGGTTGTGGGGCCTCTGATTCTTTCCAGTTCTACATTTATTAGATATAGAGGACATTTATTTATTTGTTTATTAGATGTAGAGTCTACATTTATTGACTCTTGCTCAGTGCCACATAATTTTGTTTTTAATGAATCAAAATAAGTTACAGACCCTCTTCCCACCCTCCCTTTAGCCTCACAGTGGCTGATGCCCCTGCTACTCCAGCCAAGGCAGCCGGCCTCAGGAGTAGGAACTTACAGAAGGCACGGCCGCAGTCTTCTGGCTGAAAAGGACTTTGGAAATCATTCAGATGAGTTCCCTCTGTGAATGAAGTCAGTTCCGCAGACCACTGGCCGCCTGGGTGGAACTGGACCGAGCACTCCCTTGGGGGTGCTTTTATCAAATTACACCCATCTAGTGTAATGTTTTAACTATTTTTCAGTATATCTCTCACTGTTATATTTTAGGTTAGCTGCCAGTATTAGTCTGTTTACATTGCTATAAAGGAATACTGAGACTGGGTAATTTATTTAAAAAAAAAAAAAAGAGGTTTATTTGGCTCAGGGTTCTGTAGACTATATAAGCATGGTACCAGCATATGCTCTTGGTGAGGCTTTAGGAAACTTACAACCATCATGGAAGGTGAAGGGAGAGCCAGGACATCACATGTTAGGAGAGAGAAGCAGTTGCCCGACTCTTTTAAACAAGCAAATCTTGTGGGAACTAACTGAGCAAGAAGACCTACTCATCTCCAAAGGACGGGTGCTAAGCCTTTCATGAGGAATCCACCCCGGTGATCCAATACCTCCCGCTAGGCCATGCCTCCAACATTGGGATCACATTTCCACGTGAGATTTGGAGGGAACTAACATTCAAACCATATCATTCTGCCTCTGCCCCCAAAGATCTCATGTCCTTCTCACATTGCACAATTCAATCATCCCTTTCCAATAGTCCCCTAAGGTCTTAACTTGTTCCAGCCCCAACTCAAAAATCCAAAGTCTCATTTGAGACTCAAGGTATGGGCTGTAAAATGAAAACCAAGTTATTTATTTTCAAGATACAATGGGGGTGCAAGCATTAGGTAAACATTTTCATTCCAAAAGGAAGACATCAGCCAAAACAAAGGGGCAGCGGACCCCATGCAAGTCTGAAACCTGGCAAGAAAGGCATTAAATGTTAAAGCTCCAACACTGACTCCACGTCCTATGTCCAGAGCACACTGGTATGAGGAGTGGGCTCCCAAAACCTTGGCCAACTGTCCCCATGGCTGCTCACATGGGTTGGAGTTGAGTGCTTTTTGACTTTTCCAGGCTCAGGATTTAAACTGCCTCTGGCTCTACCATTCTTGGGTCTGGAGGGCAGAGCTCCACTAGACAGTGTCCTAATGGGGACTCTGTGGGGGCATCAACCTCACATTTTTCCTAAGCATTACCCTAGCACAGTCTCTCTGCAGTGGCTCCACCCCTGTGGCAGGCTTCTGCCTGGGCACCCAGGCTTTCCCATGCATCCCACGGAATCTGGGGGAAGCTGCCAAGCTTCCTTCACTCCTGCATCCTATGCACCCACAGACTTAGCACCATGTGGAAGTTGCCAGGGTGTATAGCTTGCACCCCTCAGAGCTGTACCTGTGGCTCCTTTGAGCTATGACTGGAGCTAGATGCAGGGAGCAGTGTCCCGAGGCTCTACAAGGAAGCGGGGCCCTGGGCCCTGGGCCTGGCCTGGGAACCCATTCTTTCCTCCTGGACCTTTGGACCTTGGTTGGGAAGGGCTTTCCCCCTCCCAAGATGCCTGAGATGCCTTCAAGGCCTTTTTCCCCATTGTCTTGACTATTAGCCCTTGGTTCCCTTTTAGTCATGGAAATCTCTCTTGTTAGAGGTTGCTCCACAGCCCTCTTGGATTCTTCCCCTGAAAATGCTCTTTGCTTCTTTTCTGCTACATGGCCAGGTTGTGACTTTTCCAAACATTTATGCTTTGATTCCCTTCTAAACATAAATACCAACTTTAAGTCATTTATCTGCTCCTGTATCTGATGGTAGGCTGTTAGAAACAGCCAGGCTAGCTCTTGAACACTTTGCTCCTGAGAAATGTCTTCTGCCAGATACTCGAGGTCATTTCTTTTAAGTTCAAACTTCCACAAATTCCCAGGGAGTGGATACAACGCAGCCAAGCTCTTTGCTAAGGCGTAGCAAGGATGACCTTTGCCCCAGTTTCAAATAGCTTCCTCCTTTCCGTCTGAGGCCCCGTCAGGCCTTCCCTGTCCATATTTCTGTAAGCATGTTGGCTACAATCACTTAATAAGTCTCTAAGAAATTCCAAACTTTTCCTCATCTTCCTTTCTTTTTCTGAGCCCTCCAAATTCCTTCAACCTCTGCTCGTTATCCAGTCTTAAAGCTGCTTCCACATTTGCAAGCATCTTCGTAGCAATGCTCCCCTCCTCAGTACCTATTTAATGTGTTAGTCCATTTTTGTATTGCTATAAAGAAATACATGAGACTGGGTAATTTATAAAAAAAGAGGTTTATTTGGCTCACAGTTCCACAGGCTGTACAGGAAGCATGGCAGCAGCATCTGCTCCTGGTGATTCTTTAGGAAACTTACAATCGTGGTGGAAGGTAAAGGGGTTCTGACACATCACATGGCGAGAATAGGAGCAAGAGAGAGAATGGGGAAGTCCCAGACTCTTTATTTTTAATTTGATTTATTTTTTAATTTTTTAAAGACAGTCTCCCTTTGTTGCCCAGGCTGGAGTGCAATGGTGCCATCTTGGCTCACTGCAACCTCTGCCTCTGCCTCCCAGTAGAAGCAATTCTCCTGCCTCAGCCCCCCGAGTAGCTGGGATTACAGGTGCCTGCCACTACGCCCGGCTAGTTTTTGTATTTTTGGTAGAGACGAGGTTTCACCATGTTGGTCAGGCTGGTCTTGAACTCCTGACCTCAGGTGATCCATCCACCTCGGCCTTCCAAAGTTCTAGGATTACAGGTGTGAGACACCATGCCCAGCCCCCAGACTCTTTTAAACATCCAGATCGTGTATGAACTAACTGAGCGAGAACTCACTCACCACCAAGGGGATGCTGCTAGGCTATTCAGGAGGGTTCCATCCCCATGACCCAATACCTCCCACCAGGCCCCACCTCCAACATTAGGGATCACGTTGCAATATGACATGTGGAGGGGACAAACATCTCAACTATGTCACTGCCTTAAGTTCTTTCTGGACAAGATGGGCTATAGATTAATAAGAAGAATTAATAAAATTCTACACTTTGTTACAGTAATTGAGGCTAAATGAGATGAATACAAATATCACCCTTATAATTGATAATACATTTTTACTTTCCAAGGGTAGGTAAGAAAGGTTTCTTTAGGACGCCTTTTAAAAATATTGTATATGGTTATTCTTCTATAAAGGATTAGGTTTCTCCCTGAGTCAATGATTAAACTGATAGCTAAATGCATCTTATCGATATATAGAGCATACATATTGATAGTGAATAATGAGCAATTGACTGTGGACCCACCACATCCTCTAATGCTTCCCGGCGCTTTACACCTACCCAGCTCATGTTTATACCAGTGCCTTTCAGAGCCCTGATAAAGGGGAGGTTTCCTGGAACTCTGCAGGTAAGAGCAGGAAGGAGGTAATTATATCTTCTGCAAGTACTGTTCTCTTGTGTCGGCTTGCTGTGAAGTTGGGATGTGGTGTCTCCACAATGCATCATCATCACCATTGGTTCGATGGCTGATTAGCCACAACAGGGTAATTTTATGGTTTTCCATCTCTCTTTGATGATAAAGAGTCTCCCCAGCTGTTCAAGAGTTATGCACCTTCACTGTAGATTAATGCTCCCTGCTGGCTAGTGGAAGCAACATCAAAATAATGGGAACCTCAGCATATTCTTGTTGTGCTCCGTTTCCCAAGTGGTATATCAAGAGTCGTTCTAGAAATCGCCTTGTTTCTTGGATGATGAAAATCTCCTTTAAAGGCAAAGTTACTAGAATCCATAATAAGAAGCTTTTGAGGGATGGGAGTGAAGTGAACGACAGCTGTAGCTCCCTCCCTCTCTCCCTCCATCCCTCTCTCCCTCCCTCCCTCTCTCTCTCCCTCCCTCCCTCCCTCTCTTCCTCTCTTCCTCCCTCCCTCCCTCCCTCCCTCTCTTCCTCTCTCCATCCCATATGGCCACCACCCCAGCAGGGAGGAGGCCACAGGGAGGAGTCCTGTGGGCTGGAGCTGAGCAAGGCTGCACTCCACGCACTGTGTGTTTCTCTGACATGCCCAAGTGCCCATCACCTGCATGGTGGCCAGCTGATCTCTGTCTGCCACCTGAGCCAGTTTCTGGGGGAAGACAACCCCCTCAGTGTAGATGGAGGTAAATATCACAATGAAATGCCAGACAGGCTGAGAGCGTTAAGCATTACCTGGGAAAGCGGGGTGTACGTGTTAAGATTATTATCAGAAGAAAAGAAAAGGGCACAGAAGGTGGTATTGAGGCGGGAGGAAGGAAAGCAGTGTGTGTGGCTCCCCCAGGCACCAGAGGCATTTTGTTCAAAAAGCAGGATTTGGCTTCAGCTCTCTTCATTTTTCCTCATTTTAGTTTAGTAAGACAGAGCAGTGGGAATTGGCTCAGGTTAAATGTTACAAAGAGGAGTGAACCGATAGCTATCCTTCACATTTTGTAAATGTTGTGTTTGAGGATAAGTAGTAAGAAAATGTGCTTGAAAGTCTCAGAGACCCTGTGATATGATTCTGCTGTTAATGAGGGTAGGGAATTGTCCATGGTTATGGCCGTATTGCCACTGAAGGTTTATTCGGTTATTTTTTTGAGACAGGGTCTCGCTCTGTCACCCAGGCTGGAGTGCAGTGGTCTGATCATGGCTCACTACAGCCTCAGCCTTCCAGGCTCATGTGAGCCACTCACCTCAACCTCCCACAAAGCTGGGACCACAGGCGTGCACCACCATGCCTGGTTAATTTTTAAATTGTATGTAGAGATGAGGTCTCCCTACATTGCTCAGGCTAGTCTCAAACTGCTGACTCAAGCAATCCTCCCACCTAGGCCTCCCAAACATTGGGATTACAGGTGTGAGCGACTGAGCCTGGCCCAGATTCTTGTGAGAAAGATTTACATTAGTGCTGGTTGGTTTTAGCCAGCCTGGATGCACTTAGGTGTAAAGTGCCTCACGCTGGCATGCTTTCCTGGTTACTGGCTCGTGAGCAGAGTTGTCCATTCGCTTTCCAAAGGAGCTCAGGATGATGCCTAACATCCCTTAGTTTGTGTAGGAAAAGAACGACTTATGATATTGTAGGAGAATAGAAAAATATTTTCTTTCAAGTTTGTTTAAAGTCTCCATTTAAAATGGGGAATGCGGCTGGGTGCAGTGGCTCACGCAGTAATCCCAACATTTTGGGAGGCCAAGGCAGGCAGATCACCTGAGGTCAGGAGTTTGAAACCACCCTGGCCAACATGGTGAAACCTTGTCTCTACTAAAAATACAAAAGTTAGCTGGGCACAGTGGTGGGCACCTGTAATCCCAGCTACTCAGGAGGCTGAGGCAGGAGAATCGCTTGAACTTGGGAGGTGGAGGTTGCAGCGAGCCCAGATCACTCCACTGCACTCCAGACTAGGCGACAGAGCAAGACCCCATCTCAAAAATAAATAAAATAAAATAGGGAATGGTTATCAGAGTCTCCCTTGCCCCATATAAATGTTATTGAAGTTAATTATTAGAAAGGAGATGATGAGAAAATACTTTAGTAAAATGCAATGTGCAGGTGCAGCTTATTCTAGGAAGAGTCAAAATACAAAAATCTAAATATACAGTGCAGAAAATATAGATAATTACTTATATTACAAGAGAAATTCCTATCTCCCCTAGGATTTTAGTTCAATTTCCATTAAATAATGTGGTTCAAAAGTATGTTTTTGTTGATCCTTTTATGAAGCAAATGGGTGTTTTAGGTAAAGAGAGGCAGGTCAGTGTGTCCGGGGGAATGGCTTAGGAGACGCCTTAGTCCATCTGGGCTGCTTTAGCACAATCCCATCAAACCGGGTAGCTTCCAAACAGCAGAAATGGATTTTTATGCGTTCTGGAGATTGGGAAGTCCAAGATCAAGGCGCTGGCTGAGCCGGGGTCTGGTGAGGCCCCTCTTTGCGGTTCACAGATGGCGCCTTTTTGCTGTGTCCTCACTTGGTGGAAGGGAAGAAGGAGCTCCCTCAGGCCTCTGTGATAAAGGACACTGATTTTGTTTGCCAAGGCTTTGCCCTCATGACCTGATGACCTTCTGAGGCTCTGACTCCTAATACTTCCACCCTGGGGATTAGAATTTACACATGTGAGTTCTTGAAGGGGGCAGCTTCCAACAAGAACACAGCAGAATACGTTTTTTGAAGTTCTATTTGTGATATTTAAACTTGAAGTTTAAATAATTTTAAAATGTTATGCCTGAAGGTATACTAACCCCGCATGTAGGGAATTTTAACTAGAGTTGACTTTTCTTCTATTGCTTAATAAACAGGGGTCAAGGCAAGGAGAAGGAGAAGAAGTAGAAGAAAAAGGAGACCAAACTGCTGTTTGGTTTTAGGCAGCACGTTTTACCTAGAAATATGTTACGGTTCAAAGGCTATGTCTGGACTTGCTGAGAAGACCCAGGGCGAAGACCGATTTGTTAATGTTTCCCTCGAAGCCCTTTGCTGATGCAGCCGTGCTGTCCCCCCCGCATCCTGGGGGGAGCTCTGCAGTGAGGGAGCCCCTGTGGGCCTGGGTTGTCACAGCCTTAGGGAGGAGACACCGTGTGAACCCGAGAGAGGACCCAGGTGATCCTTGGGGCTGGTGGGAGTTCTGTCCGTCAAAAGGACATTCTGAGCCCTGGCTGTGCTCCTCCAGCCCTCTCTGGGATAGAGGATCAGGACCGTGAGGCCTCCAGCATGGAGCCATGTCCTGGATGTCACAGCAGAGCCATGCCCTGTACGTCACAGCCCATGTCTGCCCCAAGGACAGGCTTGCCCGGGCTGTGGCCCCTTTTCCACCAGAGGGTAGAGTTTTGAGGAGTGGAGGGCTAGGTGATGAGGGCCATTGTTTTTCTGCCTACACACTTGATAAATGGTCCTGTTTCTGCTTGTGAATTCTTTTTAAAATTTTTTGATTTTTACTTTAATTTCTTTCTTTCTTTCTTTTTTTTTTTTTTTGAGATGGAATCTCACTCCTGTCACCCAGGCTGGAGTGCAGTGGCGCGATCTCGGCTCACTGCAACCTCCGCCTCCTGGGTTCAAGCAATTCTCCTGCCTTAGCCTCCCACGTAGCTGGGATTACAGGCATGGGCCACCACAGTCAGCTAATTTTTGTATTTTTAGTAGAGACGGGGTTTCGCCATGTTGGCCGGGCTAGTCTCGAATTCCTGACCTCAGGTGATCCACCCACCTTGGCCTCCCAAAGTGCTGGGATTACAGGCGTAAGCCACTGTGCCCAGCCTTGGTTGTGAATTCTTAGTGTTAGAGTGCTTGTTTCTGTTGAGCCATGCTCAAGTTCTATGAAGCATTTACTTAGGCTGTTAATTATTGATGTCAGTCTCCACAAAAAAGAAAAAAAGTTGGAGAAAAAAGCCATTCCCCTCACACGCAGCCTGAATCTTCCCTTTGTTTTCTGTCAGACTTTAAATGGGGTTATTTGGTTGATGGAGCTATAAACACAGACTTTCAATGACTGAGTCACCCCGTGTCAAACTTCCATGCCTACCTGTCAGAAAAGGTTACCAGGAAGCACAGAACCATGATTCTGCTCCTGGAAGTATTCCATAGGTCCCAACATAAAGAACTTGTACATCTGCAGATTTGATCAAAGCGAGCTTGGGGACTGAACGGTGTGATTCTCGGAGTTTCCTTTTTAATACTTCTTACACCTGTGGAAAGCTGTCACATGCTTTGTTGCGGCTTTTCAAACAGGAAGAAATTAACCGCATTGCCAATCCGTATGTTGTAAGCGATTTGTAAGCTGGGGAAATAATTCGTTACATTCTTTTTAAAAAGGGTTTTTCAAAGTTTGACTGGTAAGCAATGACATCATCATCATCATTGGATAGATACATATCTTTCTTAAAGTTTTTCCTTTTTCAGTACAATAATAAACTTGAGTTTTAGAAAGCATTAGGAATCTTCGTCTGAGCACAAGCTTCCATGCCATCTGAAATCTGCCTGGTGTCTTCCAGCCATCGGTGGCTGCTGCCTGGTGCCTGGTGTGGAGTCAGGGGCTTCTGTTCTGTTAGGAGCTGTGCCTGTTGCCATTTGTCCCGGCACCTCCCCTCCGCATCCTACGCGGTGGCGGGGCTAGGAGGCACCTGCACACCATCGAATGTAGTTGGTTTTATGTTGAGGTTGTTCTGAGAATTTCTTGGTGGCCCTTGAGTTATCCCCACCCCACGTGCCAGACTCCGGAATGGGGAATCACTCATTTTGGAATCACTTATTTGAAGAAGACAAGTATACATTTTGTTTGATCAGCATGAAACCTGCCGAATTAGGACCATATCCCACGATGATGACCCTTGTTAACGCCTCAGAGAAGTTCAGCTCGTTGTTTGCTTGTTTCAATTGATCTGGGCTTATTGACAGAGACAGCCCCTTTCCAGCACCTTCCTCTCAGTGGCAGTGAAGGGACGCCGCATACTGACATCGGGTGCACACCACTTCGTTCCCGACTTGCTCATATCGTTTTATGTCCTCTCCAATTCAGTGGGGGAGAGTGATAAAGCAGAAAAGTGGGTGATTTTTACGAACAAAGAAATAAACGTCTTAGTTTGGAGTAGCAAGTATGGCAGAAATTCTAGGTTATTTTCTCATGTTTATGGCACTAGTTTCATGGTGATGGTCCATGATAAAATAGAAATTCTCTTTTTATTGCACTTTGCATACTCCAGTTATTCCAAGGTATACTGCAAACTGTAATGATTATAGGGATTGCTACGTATAAAATAACAGCAGTTATTTCCAGATGTATCACCCATGGATAAATTGTGAAAGATATGACAGAGGAGCTCTCCCTACCATCATTCTGCCTGGCAGTTGGGCCCCCCTGGATTACCTCGTGGCATCTGCATCTCAGCTCTGCTGAGCCTCCTTCAGAACGCTTTTCTTTAGGAGGGACCTGCTGGCTGTTCCTGAGGAAGGATCTGCTGGCTGTTCTTGAGGAAGAGTCTGCTGGCTTTGCTCTAGGAGGGATCTGCTGGCTTTTCCTTAGGAAGGATCTGATGGCTTTTCTTTCTTTACGAAGCGTCTGCTGGCTTTGCTTTAGGAGGGATCTGCTGGCTTTGCTTTAGGAAGGGTCTGCTGGCTTTGCCCGGTGTTCTAGTTTCATGTCACCCTGGAAAAGAACAAAGAGACCTGTTTATGTGTTTGAAGCTTCGTATGTGAATACATGTTATAGGACCGAAGACCCACATATGTAAGAAAGGAGGTGGAAAGAAAATAAGAGTTAGGAGAAGAGAAGTCTAGGGTGGGGTTACTGAGTAGCCAGGAAGGGATGCCCTGAGGGTCTGCGCCGTGCTGAGCGCAGGGCCACGTGTGGAAAGCAAACAGGCACCCAGGATGTCCCATGCAGAGCAGACGTCCCATGCAGAGCAGATGCACGATACCCACCTCATGGCCAAATCAGAAGACAAAACTGCCGGCACAGTGAGCCTCCTTCCTGTGTCTAAGCATCTGTGCATCAACCACAGAGATGGTCATTTTTCTAAGAAAGTGAGCCCAGGTTGTCTGTACTTGAAGATTCCCCAGCCGTATTTCCTGTGTGAAGGCAGCTTTTATCTGCTCTCCCTTCTGTGTGTACCTGTGGGGTTTTGTTTGCTTTTCTTACATATTTTAATTTGTGAACTGGCCCATACCCCCCTGTAATATTGAGAAAGGGAGGACACAGCCCGATGGGGCCTGTCCCCAGAGGTCCCAGACCCTCGGTGCCTCCTTCCTGTCGATCCGCTCTCAGACTCTCCCAGTGGCCAGGTGGGGTTGGCTGTGCTGGCGGCCGAGCAGAGCCAGGTTGCGTCCCGTCCTTGGACGTGGCGCTTCACCTGTTGACTGTGGGTTTCTGTGTCTTTTCTTTTTCCTTCAACACACCCTCCCCTTCGAGGCTCTCCTAGAGACTTCATGCCAAGCTTAGACAGTCCTGGAAGGAAACCTCCGGGAGTTTCTCCATCCTGGGCTGGCTGGCTCCCTTCTCCTTAACGCAATCTTTTCCAAGGCTAGGTAGCCGACGGTGAGTGGCATGGTGAATGTAAGGAGCTGGAGGGCCCGTCTTGTCTGGGAATCTCAGGGCATGCGGATGGTGTGGCCAGATGGCCTCCTGCAGCATGGGAAGCAAGCTCCTTTCTCTTCACACTCATATAATTCAGACTGCGAGATGAACCCTTTCAGAAATGAATGGCAAACATTCAAAGGCATCCCTTGATTCATACCCTGAAGTTATTCAGAGTTAATTTTCCACATTGGATGCTTTCTCTGTAGAAAAGAAAAGTCTTCAAATTCTCCCGACCGTGGGGAAACCTGGAGGAAGGCTGCACTCTGGGCCACAGTGGCAGTGTGGGGTGTGCATGGCGTATGGTGTCTAAGAGAGAGGGAATGTGAGGAAGGTCCCCCACTTTGTGCATCAGCCTTAAAAGCAGAAGAGAACAAGCAGCATCCCGGCAGGGACCCAGAGCCCAGGGCTCCGGGACGGGAATCGCCGGTGCAGGACACAGGACCTCCCGCGGCTCTGGAGTGTCAGCAGCCCATGGAGGGAGACCAGTGAGGCCCAGCCGGCCGATGTGGGTGGAAGAGCACCAGGGGGAAACGGGCGCTCCTGAAAGCCGTGTTGGTGACTCCGGTCCTGAGCTGCTGGGTAAGTAGGATGGCCGCACATGATTGAGTTTCAATGCCTTTCAGAACAGATGAAACATTTAGTTTTAGACATCTCTTGGAGGATTTTTTCTCTTAAAATGTATCTCCATGACTCTTTTTGGTGCATGCAAAGGTGATCATTTCAGTGTTCCAGCCAAATTTTAAAGAAGCTTTTACAGTTTTTGTGAGGGAGGCTGTTGGTATTTGGGTGAGATAAGCCTTTGTCATTGAAGTTGTTTGCACGTTAGGGAGGTTTGTGAAACCAAAAATGTCCTTCACCCCTTGGATTTCTCAAATACCCATGGAGGGCAGCACCATGTCCAGCTTGAAAAGCACAGATCTAATTGTGTCTGATAATAGTGAAGGCTTATTGAACAGCAATCGTGTGCAGGCCTGTTCTCAGTATTGACTATTGACCATCCCAAACCTGTAATGTCAGTTTACTGCTGTTCTCCCTGCTGGACGGATGCGGAAACCAAGGCTCAGAGAGATGCAGGCACCCAGGGCTGAATCCAACCAGGCTGCTGCAGACTCATGTGCCGCACCGTTCCCCGCTCCCCCTCAGCACGTTCCATGTGATTGCCATGCCGTTCCGTGCTCTCCTCTCAGCACATTCCATGTGATTGCCATGCCGTTCCACGCTCCCCTCTCAGCACATTCCATGTGATTGCCATGCCGTTCCATGCTCTCCTCTCAGTGTGTTCCGTGTGATCTGTGCTCTTAGTCATACGGCCGTCCCTGTTCCAAGACCCTAGCAGACCCCTGAAATGGCTGGTAGTGGGGAACCCTAGGTGTACAGTGCTTTTTCCTGTGTGCAGTACATATGATAAAGTGTAACTTATACATTAGATGCAGTACGAGCTTAACGCAGTAATGACTTATAAAATAGACCACCTGTAACAAAAGACTGGACCAAAGGTTCTGTGAATGTGGTCTCTCTCTCCCTGTCTCCCAGTATCTTGTTGTATTCACCTGTTTTTAGACTGTGGCTGACCTCAGGTAACTGAAACTGTGGAAAGCGAAACTGGATAAGGCAGGACTGCCATATGTATGTTGTGTGTGTGTGTGGGGGGGGGGGGGGTTTCAAAATACACCTTAATCCTGAAAGGTCAGATCTTGTTTCCTCAGGTTATTGATTTGCCGTTTTTTTGGACAGTTCCTCCTCGCCCTCCCCGTCTCCCAGGTGGACCTGTGTGGGGATCACTCAGTCGAATCCCTCCCCAGGTGCATCCGTGTGCGCCTTGTGAGGAGCTCTGGCAGCTGCTGCAGCCACTGTAAGAAATCACAGCCCCCCGTCTTTGTTTTTCTCCTGTGTTAACATGGTACAAATCAGTATAGTCAGAAGCTTTGAAGGCACCAGATAGTGTTCCCTTAGTCCTTTTGCCTAATGGTGATATCGAAGCCAACACGCTTCCTGAAAGTTATGAGCTTTCAGGCCACGTGCAGACCTCAAGAGCCCTTGGTTGACTCTCAGCTCTGCCATTTATACCTTTTTAATTTGGGGCTGGTCACCCAACTTTCTGTGTTTGTTACCCCATCTGTACAATGAGGAGGAGCGTAGGAGTCACCTCCCAGGCTCACAGTCAGTGTGAGAAGGAGAATGCCATCCAGGTAGCCCAGGGCCTGCACCGAGCAGACACCTTAGGTGCCACCTACAATGAACCTGGTCCTCTGGGATCCTGTCCTGAAATGGTACTTGGCCTGCCTGGTCTTGCCCACGACTGCATCCCTTCTATGCCCGGGCCCGAGTGTGTCCTGCCCTGGCCCTGTAGTCACCTTTCTTAGGTGTGGTTCTCAGCCAGGTCCTCGGGCATTGCTCACAGATCCCCGTGTCCTCCTGTGTGAGGTCATCACCTGCGCTGAGCTCTCAAGGCTCTCATCAGTCCAGCCTCTGCTCATGTCCCTGGGCCAGGCCGCAAAGGACAGGGATGAGGACTGGGATTTGTTCCTGACTTACCAGAGGTGCCACTTTGGCCAGGTTCCTTAACAGACCTCTCTGAGCCCAGTTTCCCATCTTTAATCGTTGTTTTCCTGCCCAGTTCATGCTTTTCCCCACATATTCTTGGTGGATATAATAGTATTCTGTAGACGTTAACACACAACACACATACGGCAATGTCATGACAGCCTCCCTGCCTCACAAGGTTGTTCAGCGCCGTGCTGCGGGCTGTGACTGTTCATGTCTAGGTGGCAGGAGGATGGTGTGGTGCCGGCACCGTCATGCATGTGAGGACGCTCTTAGCGTGTCAGCAGGAGTGCCCAGGTGTCGGTGTTTAGGTGGCAGGAGGACGGTGTGGTGCCGGCACCATCATGCATGTGAGGACGCTCTTAGCGTGTCATAAGGAGTGCCCGGGTGTCGGTGTTTAGGTGGCAGGAGGATGGTGTGGTGCCGGCACCGTCATGCATGTGGAGGCGCTCTTAGCGTGTCAGCAGGAGTGCCCGGGTGTCGGTGTTTAGGTGGCAGGGGGATGGTGTGGTGCCGGCACCGTCATACGTGTGGAGACGCTCTTAGCATGTCAGCAGGAGTGCCCGGGTGTCGGTGTTGCTCTTGCCGTAATTATTAGTGCTCATTTGGCAAAACCCACTTTTTTCCACTTAAGTCCTGACCCGAGGGTCTCACGGGAAGGGAGGGCCGTCTTAAAGCTCCAGCTTCCATGCAGAGCTTAGGATGCAGTGGTCAGGCGATGGGTGCTAATTTGGGGCCTTCTTTACCTCTGGACCAAGTGCTGATGTGGGTCAATATCTACTAGGAAATCTGATTAATAACAAGCTGATTAATAACAAGGAATTTATTCCTCAAAGAAAAGGATTTTGATGAACTTTCTGGTAATTTTGTTCCTTTGTATTATGTGATAAGCCTTTAAAATCCTGCATTCTATAATAAATGTGTGGAATCTTAAAATAAGTTTTGCAAAAGCTTAGAGTTGAATTAAGTTCATTTTGAGACTTCTTCAAAGAGCTGTAATTGCAGGAGCACCAAAAGGTTTCCACGCTTGTCGGGTGCTTTAAAACATTAGGCAGTGCCGTAGCATGGACCTGAAGGCCCTGGCCCACTTGAGCACTTGCCAGTCACCTTGGGAAGTCACTGAGAGCTTTGGCTAGTGGGTGTGGGGCTGTGTGTGTGTGTGTGTGTGTGTGTGTGTGTGTGTGTGCGCGTGCGCGCGCGCATGCGTGCATGTGTGGTGCATGTTTGTGTTTCTAAAGGAAACCTTTGGTGAAACAGAAGCTACCCACTGCTGTGCAAATGGTCATAGCTCGTACTCTTCAGACGAAGGCCGGTTGAGGCCAAGAAGAGGGAGGAGCTGAGGGGATGTGACCTGTTCCTGTGGCTCCACGTCGGCATCACCTTTTTAAGTCATTTGTAGCGCTCCGTTGACTCATACATCTTTGAAGAGGGTAGTGAGTGAATAACAGGTAAGCAGCCATCAGAGGTAGTCATTTTCTTTTTTCTTTTTGATTTGCATTTTCCAGAGTTTTTTTTTTTTTTTTTTTTTTGAGACGGAATCTCGCAAGGTTGCCCAGGCTGGAGCGCAGTGGCGCGATCTCCGCTCACTGCAAGCTCCGCCTTCCGGGTTCACGCCATTCTCCTGCCTCAGCCTCCCGAGTAGCTGGGACTACAGGCGCCCACCACCACGCCCGGCTAATTTTTTTTTGTATTTTTAGTAGAGACGGGGTTTCACCGTGTTCGCTAGGATGGTCTCGATCTCCTGACCTTGTGATCCGCCCGCCTTGGCCTCCCAAAGTGCTGGGATTACAGGCGTGAGCCACTGCGCCCGGCATCTTCCAGAGTTTTTGACGTGCAAGTTTGCATGTTAGTCTGAAACTGTTCTAACTTGCTGGTGGAAAACACATACGGACTGAAAAGGCAGGATAATTACCTTGCTGAAATTCTTTTCTCACCTTTTATGAAAGAGAAAGCTATTTTCTTGAGGAGTCAAGTTCCTATCCCAGCAAGGAAAAACTGATGACAGATCAGGGATGTAGCCACAGGCCTGGGACCATCTGGCTAGCTGAACTCTCTGGAGTGTCTTTTGGAGGCCGTGGCCTTGTGACCACAGAGATGAACACTTATTTCAAAGCACAGGATCTTGACACTCAAGAGAGCAGGTCTCTTGTGCAAAGTAGGAGCGTCTTCCAGCCCAAGGGCAGGGCTTGGAAAGAGACTGCAGAGGCGTCCAGGGAGCAGTGCTCAGTTTTGTGAATACTGCCGCTTATAATTCAGCAGCTTCCCACACTTTTACAGCATGTGCCGCAGCGACACGGGCTGCAGGGGACCCCAGCATGAGTGAGGGATGGGACTTTCTTCTTTCCCTTCTATCAGGGCGTTGACCGCCACAGCCCTGGGCTCAGGCAGCCTGGGTCTGGTCTTATTTATTGTGCGTTCACCGTGTTGGGCCTCCCCAGCGTGGAGCATCGTGACACAGGGCCCTGGCTGCCGGAGCCTCGATGTGACGTCCTCCCACGAGGATGTCCCCAGCCGACACGGAGCACTCCTGCCCACTCTCGGGGACTCTTGCCTGTTGTTAAAGGTGGAAAAGGTAGAGAAACAAGAAGGAATTCTGAGCGGTTCAGTCAGACATGTGTAAAGCAAAAAGTTGGCTTTTCAGTTTCAGAATTTAAGCATGCGACGTATTCGATATTTTCAGCCAGTGACACTGAGCAGCACAAACCACAATTTAGTTTGCACAAAACAGCAAAATACAAGACATGCCAAACACATGTGTCCTCATTCCTGCTAGTTTTTTGTTTTGTTTCATTTTTAATTCTAGCAGTAACATGGATCCACACTACCCCCTCACTCTGTGGCCCTGGGCCTAATCCAGCCTGCCGCCTACTTGTGTAAATAAAGTTCTGTAGGATCCTGGTTGCTACCCTTTGGTTATATGTTGCCTGTAGCCACTTTAGGGCTACAGTGACAGAGCTGAATAGCTCAGAAGCCTGACCTGGCCCACAAAACTGAAAATACTTGTTATTGAACCCCTTATAGAGAAAGCCTGACGCCTGCTCAGGGTGGTGAGAACTTTGACTTCTATCTTTGAGATTTTTAAAGTTCTAAGGGAGAAGTTAGTGACTTCTCTATTGCTGTAATTCTTCACCCACTTAGGCCTCAACTCACTGGACATTTTACCCAGGTGGAACTTTGATGAAGAACAAGTCAACAAACTTTCCTTTGAAGGCTCCTTAGCTTGACTTCCAAAATAGATGCGATGAATGAAGAAGCAATTGTCACACAAGTGTGAGAAGCAGCCGGTACACATTTGACGGGTGGACAAACTTCCTAGTTGTTAGGAAACGCAGATTAAAAGCGAAGACATACCCTGTGAGGTCGGCTTGGGAAAGGGATCAGCACGGTCACTCTCACAGTTACGGCTGGGATCCAGTGTAACGTACCTTCTAGGAAGACAGTTTGGGAAATGTGTCTGTCTTTCGGCCCAGCAATTATAGCTCTAAGCACTTATCCTAAAGTGTGCCAAGAAGTCTGTCTCCAGGGTACTTATTGCTTCATTGTATGAATCAATTGTGTGAAAAATTAGAAACAACTGAAGTGTCATACACAGGAATTGGATTAAAAAATTATGGAAATTCACACGATAGAATTCTGTGTAGCCTTTGGAAAGAATTATATCTGTTTGATATGGAAAGTTACCCAGGATATATTTTAAGTTTAAAAAAAAAAAAGCAAGTTGCAGAATAACGTTAATAGCCTGATCACATTTTTGTAAGTCATAATTATGATTTTATTATACACACCAGTGTATGCATAGAAAAGACCTGGAAAGCTGCGTATCAATCACTTATTAACAATAGTTACCATCTGCGGGTGGGAGTATGAGAGACTTCTGCTTTTCTAAAGTTTGAAACTTTTTAATGGGCATATGTGACTGTGTTTACGGTGTAAAGTAATACAGCTTAACGTGAGACAGTAATACAGCTTAACGTGAGACTTCACAGAGGCAAGAGGCTTCTTGTGTTTTACTCAGAGGAGAACTCCTTTAATGCCCACTTAGGGCTGTTTATTATTTTGTTAACAAAACTTGTTAGATCTAAGTGTGTGTGCTTTTCACGGTGGCTGAGAGAGGAGAGAAGCCAGTGCAGACAGGGACGCACACAGAAGCAGAAGGAGTGGACAGCCATCCACAGGGCTGCTGACTGAATGTTCATAAAAGCAAACCCTATTCAGGCCTATTCAACACGCAGGAACCGGCTCTCTCCCCCGAGAGGAGTGTGAGTGTGATGCTGTCCTAACGGTGTTGAAATGGGTCATCACTGGCCTGTGCTCAGTGAAGCAGGCAAAAGGGGGATGATGCACCTCAAAGTAAATTCTAGGCAAAAGGCCTAAAATAACTAAAAAGAGACCAACGTTGAAACAGGACATCAAAAAATATCTTAAGGCAAATGAAAATGGAGCCACAATATACCAGAACTATGGGATGCAGCAAAAGCAGTTCTAAGAGGGAATTTAATAGGAATAAATGCCTATATTAAGAAAAAAAGAAAGATCTCAAATAATCAACTCAACTTTATACGTCAGGGACTAGAGGCAAGAACAAACTAAGCCCAAAGTTAGCAGAAGGAAGGAAATAACAAAGCCCAGAGCAGAAAAGTATGAAATAGAGATGAGAAAAGCAATTGAACTATCAAAACTAAGAGCTGCTTTTCGAAAAGATAAACAAGTTGACAAGCCTTTAGTGAGGCTAAGAAAAGTGAAAAAACACAAACAGTATCAGAAATAAGAGACAGTATAAATGGTTCCACAGAAATACAAAGGATCATAAGAGACTACTGTGAACAATCATGCATAAACAAATTGGATAACCTAGAAGAAATAGAGAAAACATACAACCTACCAAGACTGAATAAAGAATAGAAAATCTGAATAAATCAATAATGAGTAAAGACATTAAATCAGTAATCAAAAATCTCCCAAGAAAGAAAAGCCCAGGACCTGATGGCTTCACTGCTGAATTCTGTGAAACATTTTAAGAAGAATTAATGTTTAGTGGAGTATTTAGGGTTTTCTATATTAGGATCATGTTGTCTGCAAACACTTTTTCCTTTCTGATCTGGATGCCTTTTGCCTTTGCTTTCTTTTTCTTGCCTAATTCCTCTAGTTAGAACTTCCAGTTATTATGGTAGATAAAAGTGGCAAAAGTGGGCATCCTTGTCTTGTTCCTGATATTATAAGAAAAGCTTACAACTTTTCAGATGTTAGTTGTTGGCTAACACACATGCCATATATGTCTTTTTATTTTGTTGAGGTAAATTACTTCTATATCTAATTTATTTAGAGTTTTTATCATGAAAAGATGTTGAATTTTGAATTTCTTTTGAAAAGAATGTTTGAATTTATTTTGAAAAGATGTTGAAAAGAATTTCTTTTCAAATTCTTTCAACAAAATTAAGAAGAGGGAACACTTCCAAACTTGTTTTATGAGACCAGCATTAGTCTGATGTTAAAGCCTGACAAAGACACTACTAAAAGAGAAAATTACAGGCTAGAATATCTGATGAAAGTAGGTGCAAGTCCTCGATAAAATATTAGCAAACCAAATACAGCAGCACAGTAAAAGGATTATATACCATTATTAAGGGAGTTTTGTCCCTCAGATACAAGGATGGTTCAATATACCCAAGTCAGTAAATGTGATACACCACATTAACAAAATGGACAAAAACCATACAAGCATCTCAGTAGAGGCAGAAAATGCATTTGACAAAATTCAACATCTTTTCATGATAAAAACTCTAAATACATTAGATATAGAAGTAATTTACCTCAACAAAATAAAAGACATATGGCGTGTGTGTTAGCCAAAAACTAACATCTGAAAAGTTGTAAGCTTTTCTTATGATATCAGGAATAAGACAAGGATGCCCACTCTTGCCACTTTTATCTACCATAATAACTGGAAGTTCTAACTAGAGGAATTGGGCAAGAAAAAGAAATAAAAGGCAAAAGGCATCCAGATCAGAAAGGAGAAAGTGTTGTAGACAACATGATCCTAATATAGAAAACCCTAAATACTCCACTAACACATTGTTAGAATCAGTAAACAAATTCAGTAAAGTTGCAGGATACAAAATCTGCATACAAGAATCAGTTGCATTTCTGTATACTGACAATGAAATATCCAAGAAAGAAATTAAGAAAACAGTTCCATTTACAACAGCATCAAAAAGGTAAATTTCTTAGGAGTAACTTTTACCAAGGCAGTGAAAGATCTGTACACTGAAAACTATAAAACATTGATGAAAGAAATTGAAGAAGATGCAAACCAATGGAAAGATGTTCAGTGTTCATGGATGGGAAGAATTAATATTGTTAAAATGTCTATACCACCCAAAATGATCTACAGATTCAATGCAATCCCCATCAAAATTCTAATGGCATTTATCCATAGAAACAGAAAAAAAGTCCTGAAATTTTTATGGAACCCCAAAATACCTTGAATAAGTAAAGCGACTTTGAGAAAGAAGAACAAAGCCCAAGACATTACATTTCCTAATTTCTTATCATAAGACTGTTGTAATAGAAACAGGATAGTATGACATTACAAACTGAGATATAGACCAAAGGAACAGAATAGAAAGCTCAGAAATAAACCTACATGTGTATGGTCAACTAACCTTTGAGAAAGATACCAAGAATACACAATAGGAAAAAGATAGTCTCTTCAGTAAATGGTATAGGTTGTGTATCCGTGTTCTCAAAATTTGAAATCCTGAATGCTCCAAAATCTGAAACATTTTGAGCATGAATATGATGCCACAAGTGGAAAATTTTACACCTAATCTCATGTGGTGGGTTATAGTCAAAATGCAGGCCCATGACACACAGTTTATTAAGCATTCCCAATGGGAAAATAATCCTCCCACCCCCTTCAGCTGTAGGGTATGTTTTCTGCACACACCCCCACGAAGAGTAAGAAAATGTCATGTGTGCAGGCTGGATGTGCCAATGGCAGGTTCCCCGCAGTGTTCCACGTGGCCAAGACCTATGTGTGTTACTCACCATGTTTTTTGCTTATTCTTTGCATTTCTATATACTGACAGTGAACTATCCAAGAAAGAAATCAGGAAAACAGTTCCATTTACAAATCAAAAAGAATAAAATTTTTAGGAATAACTTTTTACCAAGCCAGTGAAACATCTGTACACTGAGAACTATAAACCATTGATAAAAGAAATTGAAGAAGATAAAAACAAATGGAAAAATGTTCGGTGTTCATGGATGGGGAAGAATTGTGTTCTTATGTGGTGTAAAGATAGTGTTGAAAATGTCAAAAAGGTCAGCAGATACCCCTGTAAGTAGTAGTGATACAAAAAAAAGGAAGCATTTATATTTATCTATAGCACAGAAAGTCATGCTGTCGGAGAAACTGGACAGTGATGTAAGTGTGAAACAGAAGAGTACCATGTTGGAATGATCACCATATATGAGTTGAAGAAATAGAAGGATAAAAAGGTTGAAGTTCTGTGCTGAAAGTAATGAACAGACGTTAATGAAAAATAGGAAAACACTGTATAAAGCAAAAAATGAAGATCTTAATTGTGTATTGAAAGAGTGGATTCATCAGCATTGCAGTGAGCACCTGCCACTTAATGGAATACTGCTCATGAAACAAGCAAAGATCTATCACGAAGAACCGAAAATTGAAGGGAACTATGAACATTCAACAGCCTGGTTGCAGAAATGTAAGAAAAGACACAGCATTAAATTTTAAAAGATGTGTGGTGATAAAACATCTGCTAATCACGAAGCAGTGAAGAAATTTATTGGCATGCTTGCCAAGCTCAAAACTGTTGAAAATCTCATCCCAGAACGAGTCTGTATTGCTGATGAAACATCACCGTTTTGGTGTTATTGCCCTGGAAAGACACCAACTTCAGCTGATAATAGAGCCCCTACAGGAATTAAGGATGTAAAGGAGAGAACAACTGTGTTAGGATGTGCTAAAGCAGCAGGCACATGAAGTGCAAACCTGGCTGTGATAGCAAAATTTTGTGCTCTTACTGTTTTCAAGGAGTGACTTTCTTACTATTCCATTATTCTAACAAAATGCATGGATCACCAGGAAAATCTTTTCTAGTTGATTTTACAAATATTTTATACTAATAGCTCATACTCACTTCTAGGAAGCTGTACTGGACAACAACTGTGAGATTTTGTTACTCCTTGACAACTGCTCTGTTCATCCTCCAGCTGAAATTCTCATCAAAAAGGATTTCTGTGTCATGTACTTTCCCCTAAATGTGACTTTATTAATTCAGCATTTGACCAGGGTATATTAGTCCATTCTCATGCTGCTAATAAAGACATACCTGAGACTGGGTAATTTACAAAGGAAAAGGGTTTAACTCACAGTTCCACATTGCTGGGGAGGCCTCAGGACACTTAATATCATGGTGGAACACAAAGAAGAAGCAGGCGCCTTCTTCACAGAGTGGCAGGACGGAATGAGTGCAAGCAGGGGAAATAAGAGATGCTGATAAAACCATTAGATCTCATGAGACTCACTCATTCTCACAAGAGCAGCATGGGAGAAATTGTCCCCATGATTCAATTATCTCCACCTGGTCCAGCCCTTCACATGTGGGAGCTGTGGGGATTATAATCCAGGGTGAGATTTGGGTGGGGATACAGCCAAACCATATCATTCTGCCCCTTCCCCATCCCAGATCTCATGTCCTCACATTTCAAAACACAATCATGACCTTCCAACAGTCCTCCAAAGTCTTATTCCAGCATTAACCCAAAAGTCCAAGTCCAGAGTCTTATCTGAGACAAGGCAAGTCCCTTCTGCCTATGCATCTGTAAAATCAAAAGAAATTTTGTTACTTCCTAGATATAATGGTGGTACAGGCATTGGGTAAATACACTCATTGCAGATGGGAGACATTGGCCAAAACAAAGGGGCTACAGGCCCCAGGCAAGTTGAAAGTCCAATAGGGCAGTCATTAAACCTTAAAGTTCCAAAATGATCTCCTTTGACTCCATGTCTCACATCCAGGTCATGCTGATGCAAGAGGTGGGCTCCCAGATTCCTTGGCCAGCTCTGCCACTGTGGCTTCACAGGGTACACCCCTCTGGCTGCTTTCATGGGCTGGCATTGAGTGTCTGCAGCTTTTCCAGGCACACAGTACAAGCTGTTGGTGGATCTACCATTCTTGGGTCTGGAGGACGGTGACCCTCTTCTCACAGTTTCACTAGGCTGTCCTCCAGTGGGGCACTGTGTGTGGGGGCTCCGACCCCACACTTCCTTTATGCACTGCCCTAACAGAGGTTCTTCATAAGGGCTCTGCCCCTGCAGCAAACTTCTGCCTGGACATCCAGACATTTTCATACATCCTCTGAAATCTAGGCAGAGGTTTCCAAACCTCAATTCTTGACTTCTTTTCACCCACAGGCTCAGTACCATGTGGAAGCACCAAAGCTTGGGGCTTATACCCTCTGAAGCAATGGCCTGAGCTATACCTTGGCCCCTTTTAGTCACAACTGGAGCAGAAGCAGCTGGGATGCAGGGCAGCATGTCCTAAGGCTGCGTAGAGCAAGGGGGCCCTAGACCTGGCCTGTGAAACCATTTTTTTCTCCTAGACCTCTGGGGTGTGATGGGAGCAGCTTCCGTGAAGGTCTCTGACATGCCTCAGAGAAATTTTCTCCATTGTGTTGGTGATTAACATTTGACTTCTTGTTACTTATACAAATTTCTGCAGCAGGCTTGAATTTCTCCCCAGAAAATGTTTTTTTCTTTTCTGTCACACAGTCAGACTGCAAATTTTCCAAACTTTTATGCTCTGCTTCCTCTTGAATGCACTTCCACTTAGAAATTTCTTCTGCCACATACCCTAAATCATCTCTCTGAAGTTCAAAGTTCCACAGATCTCTCAGGTGGGGGCAAAATGCCACCAGTTTATTTGCTAAAGCATAGCAAGTGACCATTACTCCAGTTCCCAACAAGTTCCTCATCTCCATCTCAGACCACCTCAGTCTGGACTTTATTGTCCGTATCACTGTAAGCATTTTGGTCAAAGCCATTCAACAAGTCTGTAGGAAGTTTCAAACTGCTACATCTTTTTTGTCTTGTGAGCCCTCCAAGTCTCTAGGAAGTTCCACACTTTTCCACATTTTCCGATCTTCTGAGCCCTCCAAACTGTTCCAACCTCTGCCTGTTACCTAGTTCTAATGTCACTTTCACATTATCGAGTATGTTTACGACAGTGCCCCACTCTCTGCAATACCAATTTACTGTATTAGTCTGTTCTCGTGTTGCTAATAAAGACATAGCTGAGACTGGGTAATTTATAAAGAAAAAGGGGTTCAATGGACTTACAGTTCCACATGGCTGGGGAGGCCTCACAATCATGGTGGAAGGTGAAGGAGGAGCAAAGGCACATCTTACACAGCATCAGGCAAGAGAGCGTGTGCAGGGGAACTGCCCTTTGTGAAACCATCAGATCTCATGAGACTTATTCACTGTCATGAGAACAGCATGGGAAAAACCTGTCCCCATGATTCCATCACCTCCCACCACGCCCGTCCTTCGACCAAATTACAATTTAACATGAGATTTGGGTGAGAACACCAAGCCAGACCTTATCAGTATTGGCCTTGGCAATGATCTTTTGGATAAGACACAAAAGCACAGGCAGCAAAAGCAAAAATAAACAAATGAGAGTGCATCAGATTTAAAAGTTTCTGCACAGCAAAAGAAACATTGGCAAAATGAAAAGGCAGTGCACGGAGTGGAAGAAACCATACATCCAATAAGGGGTTAATATCCAAACTACATAAAGAACTCATACAACTCAACAGCAAGCAAACAGAATAACCCAGCTTAAAAATGAGCAAAGGACCTGAGTAGACATTTTTCTAAAGAAGACATACAGATATCCAATAGGCACATGAAAAGGTGCTCAACGTCACTAACCATCGGAAAAATGGAAATGAAAACCACAATGAGACATCACCTCACACCTTTGAGGACGTGACCAGCATGAAAAAGACGCAAGATAAGTCTTCGGGAGAATGTGGAGAAAAGGAAACAGTTTTATATATTCAAGGTGGGAATGAACAAAATGGAAAACAGTTTGGAGGTTCCTCAAAAATTAAAAATAGAACTACAGCCCAGCAGTCCCACTTCTGGCTACATATCCAAAGGAAATGAAATCAGTAGCTCAAAGAGATCCCTGCACCTCCACGTCAATGGCAGCTTTATTCACAGTAGCCAAGATGTAGAAAATACGTAATTGTCCATTTGACAGATGAAGGGTTAAAGAAATTGTGGTAGATCCATATAGAGTGGAATGTTATTCAGTCTTTACAAAGAAGGCAGTTCTGCCATTTGAAACAATATGGATGAACCTGGAGGACATTGTGCTAAGTAAAATGAAACAGAAAAAGACAAATACTGCACGATCTCACCTACCTGTGGAATCTGAAGAAGTCAAACTCCTAGAAAGGAAGAGTACAATGGTGGTTACCAGAGGCTGGTGGGAGAGGTTGGAAATTGGGAGGTGTTGGTCAAAGATTGGGAACATTCACCTTATAAGATGAATGCATTCTGGACACCTCATGTACAGCATGAGAACTATAGTTAATAATAATATATTGTGTACTTGAAATTGGCTAAGAGAATGCATCTTAAGTGTTCGCATGATAAAAAAGGCAGTTAACTATATGAGGTGATGGATATGTTACTTAGTATAATTGTGGCAGTCATTTCACAATGTATGTGCCTATCAACACATCACATTGTGGCCAGGCGTGGTGGCTGATTTCTGTAATTCCAGCACTTTGGGAGACTGAGCCAGAAGGATTGCTTGAGCCCGGGAGTTCGAGACTAGCCTAGGCAATGCAGGGAGATACAAAAAAATTAAAAATTAACCAAGCATGGTGGCATGTGCCTGTGGTCCCAGCTACTTGAGAGGCTGAGGTGGGAGGACTGGTTGGACCCAGGAGGTCAAGGCTGCAGTGAGCTGTGATTGCACCACTGCACTCCAGCCTGGGTGACAAAGCAATACCCTGACACCCACACACCACAGTGTACTACCTAAATACACACAAATTCCATTCGTCAAGGACACTTCAGTAAATCTAGGGGGAAAAAAACCCCCAACAATATGATCTGAAGCAGTATTTTCCAAATGTGTTTTGACCGGACCTACAGATAGTTTTACATAATGACTGCCCCCATACATGTAAATATATGTGCACGTAACTGAAATATACTGTTCACAAGGGAGTACTCACATTGAAAACCTGTGGCACACTGTGCTCCACTCCATTCCACACCAGCCTGGTGCTGGCCCTCGTGCCCTGATGTGGCTTCATGGCCCGTCACAGGCCGCAGCCCCCAGCGGAGGAGCTCCGGTGCTGGGATTCACGATATCTCACGAACCCTTAGGCGGCCCTTGGAGTAGGCAAGTTTCTCTTCAGATGTAGCAGGAGTTCCGGCAGGTTGTGGCATTGCCGGTGGCATTGCCAGCAGGGACTCAGGTGAGCCCGACGTTCAGACTCGGTAGGTCCAGTGCCATTACCGAGGGAGCTTGCATTTGAATTAGGAAGATGTCCGTGCCGGGATGTCGAAGGACTGCGTGTGGTGGGGAGGAGTCTTGTTGGAGCAGTTATCCCTGGGCAGCTCAGCCTTTGCCAGAGTGGCAGAAAACTTTCACACGGGGCTGCCTTTTCCTGGCCATGTATGGGGCAGGCAGTGTGCCTTGATCATGGGGCCCTGCAGCAGAGCCTGGAGCCTCGTGATAGAGCGTCCAGCCAGCCACCTCTGGTCCTTTGAGGTGAAGCCTGTTTGGCAGTCAGGGCTGGTTGGACAGACAGGCGTGCAGCACCCAATTCTGAATCTTTCTGGTTGAGCAACCCAATATGTAAAGTAAGGCGGATGTGACGGTATTCCAGGTAAAGCCGGGCGCGCGGTGGGAGCTCCGTAAGTGCCGGTGGCCGTTACGGCGTGGTTGAAGCTGACTTCCTGTTGGAAGTAGCACTTGAGCTTGAGACTCTGTCTGGTGAGTCCTTAAAGTAAGACACTGTATGTTTTCTTGTTTTAATAATGGCAGACAGCAAACACAGGCCGAGGTGGGACCAGGCAGAGACTACAGGGAGACAAATTTAGCTGCTAAGATGGGAATCAGGCAAGTGGTGTCTCCAGACAACCTGGGATGAAATAACAAACCCATGGCCAGATCTTAGGTTAGATTGAAGAAAAGGCAACACAACAGACATTAAAAAGTACAATTCAGTGAACTTTGTCTTGCATTTAGAGTTTGAGAATGATAGAGAGGTGTAACTACTCCAGAGGTTTGTTCCCGGGATGGTTCTCGTGGATGGAAGAGGCGGGTGCCATGGAGGAGCACTTCCTGCTCAATACATGGGGAGTTTATGGGTCACATGGGACATGTGGTTGGAGCTGGGGAGTCCACTGGACAAACCGGTTCTGGCTTTGTCCACAGGCATGCCGCCATGCCGTTCCAGCCCTCGGAACAGGTGCGGGCAGGTTTGGGAGGAGGAGCATAGAGAGAACAGAGGGCAGGTGTCCACCCTGGGGGCTACCTGCGGGGCTGCACCTTGACCTGGCCCCAGCAGCCCCTTGCGAATTGATTCACAAGCAAAACCTCTTTTTTAATGAGGTACTTTGGATACTGAGTAGCAAACCCTTTCCATGGGGTTCTAAGGTGAACCAGTCTTCACTGAGTTGTGCTTGATACACAGACTTTTTCTAAGTTTATTTTTTATGCATTTAAGAATGCACAGAACATCCTCACATACTCAGAGGGGGTGGGATGAATTCTTCCCTCCTCCTTCGTCAGCACACAGTTTACTAAGGGCCTCTTAGGTGCCCGTCACAGCCTGTGCTGGCTGTTTGCATGTTCCCATGAGTGGGAGGTGTGAGCTCGTTGCTCCTACAGTGGAGAGTCTGGCCAGGAACGTGGGTGCCAGTGGTGACCCAGGTTCTGCATGTGTGGGGCTGTGCAGGCTGCCACCTGGAAAGGACCAGGGAAAGTCCCAGCGACCTTTGCGGATCCGTCAATTCCGTGGGAGGAAGTGGTGTTTCGCCAAGGCCTGAGAACGTGCAGGCCAAGTGATAGGAAATAGGCCACATCTCTCTCCGTCGTCATCTGCGAACTACGCATTTTATTGTAAGCGATGTGCCCTTCCAGCTTCAGTCCTGGTCCTGTGAAGAAGAATCCATCTCACCAGTCTCAGGCTTCTGCAGTTTATAGGAGCCTGAGGCTCCTGCGCTCAGATTCTTCTGAATTGTCTTTCTTGACCCTTTCCCTCTTTGCCTTGACATTTATCTCTTAACGAGAAACAGACACACAGAACTGTGATTGGTTAGGGAACCACCCGCCACTACTCTGCAAATATGTAGCCACCACCCATGGCTGTGTTTCCAGAAACCCACGAAGCTTCTGCTTATGTAGTTGGTTTCCTAGACTTCTAGCAAGATGATATCTCAATCTGGTCTCTCTGAAAGCGAAGCCATGATGTCATCGTGCACCCATCTACCCAGATGACAGGTTTTCAGTCTGTCTGGCAATCACTCTTCAGGGCCCTCCATGCCCAGGCCTCCCTCCCACAGACTCAGTCAGTACCGAGGCTCAAGTGCCATGTGACCTTCCTCCATTTCCCTGTGCTCTTTGCAGACTTCATCACAACCTTACAATGTTCTCTGTGATCTTCAGAACCCAAGACGCGTTTCTTGAAAACTTCACCTGTGAGAACTTGAAGCCAGGTTATTTTATAAAGCAAATCAATATTACCTCCTGTACTCTTTAAGCCTTTTTTTTGCTTCTTTTTGAGTTATAGTTTTTCTTCATAGATCTAAAAAGTTACTTATAGAGCCACTTGAAACTCATTTTTTTGTTTCCTCTGATAATATGACTGAGAAATATGAGCTTTTTCATAGAGAAGTATATCCCTTGGCCCACGCCAAGGCAGACATAAAATCAGTAGCATGCAGAGAAAATGAGTGGAGTAGCACACCATGATTTCCTGCAGGAAATACCTTCCTCTCCCCCACTTCTTTTATTCCACGCCTGGAGCAAAACTAGACTAAGGTGAACCATTTTCTTCTAGCCAGGGGAAGAAGGCGTTGCGGTGATATGTCTGCAGGGAGAGCGTCTTTTAGAACATATGCTCCTCTTAAGTGCAGGATGCTGTGCTGCTGGATGTGCATGTAGAGGCAAATGTTTGATTCGGCTTTGAATCTCTGCCACTTTGGAATTGGGATCCATTCAAATGCATATGTGTCTTGCTAAGCAAAAAAAAAAAAAAAAAAAAAAAAAGTCTCGAGGGGATTTGGGAAACAAGTTTTCAGGAGCACTGATTATGACCATCAGCTCCCTAGGACACGAAATGGATGCTTCAGAATGTCCCAGAGCTGTCCGTGGCCATCGTGTGCATGTGCACCTGACTCTATAAATGCTCTAGAGTGTAGCATGGCCATTGTGTGCATATGTCCTCAACTGACTGAATACTCTAGAGTGTACCTCAGCCAATGTGTGCGTGTGTTCCTGACTCACGGTGAATGTTCTAGAGTGTACCTCAGCCATTGTGTGCTTGTGTTCTTGACTCACTGTGAATGTTCTATAGTGTACCTTGGCCATTGTGTGCATGTGTTCCATATGCACTGTGAATGTTCTAGAGTGTACCTCAGCCATTGTGTGCGTGTGTTCCCGACTCACGGTGAATGTTCTAGAGTGTACCTCAGCCATTGTGTGCTTGTGTTCTTGACTCACTGTGAATGTTCTAGAGTGTGCCTCGGCCATTGTGTGCATGTGTTCCATATGCACTGTGAATGTTCTAGAGTGTACCTCAGCCATTGTGTGCGTGTGTTCTTGACTCACTGTGAATGTTCTAGAGTGTACCTCGGCCATTGCGTGCTTGTGTACCTGACTCACTGTGAATGCTCAAGAGTGTACCTCGGCCATTGTATGCGTGTATTCCCCACTCACTGTGAATGTTCTAGAGTGTACCTCAGCCATTGTGTGCGTGTGTTCTTGACTCACTGTGAATGTTCTAGAGTGTACCTCAGCCATTGTGTGCGTGTGTTCTTGACTCACTGTGAATATTCTAGAGTGTACCTCGGCCATTGTGTGCGTGTGTTCTGGACTCACTCTGAATGTTCTAGAGTGTGCCTCGGCCATTGTGTGCGTGTGTTCTTGACTCACTGTGAATGTTCTAAAGTGTACCACGGTCATCGTGTGCATGTGCACCTGACAATAAATGCTCTAAAATGTACCATGGCCATTGTGTGCATGTGTCTTCAACTCACTGTTAATGCTCTAGAGTGTACCATGGTTATGGTGCGTGTGTGCACCTGACTCTGTAAATGCTCTAGAATGTACCACGGCCATCATATACATGTGCACCTGACTCACTGAATGCTCTAGAGTGTACCATGGTCATGGTGCGTGTGTGCACCTGACTCTGTAAATGCTCTAGAATGTACCATGGCCATCATGTACATGTGCACCTGACTCACTGTGAATGCTCTAGAGTGTACTTCAGTCACTGCAACTGTATGTACCTGACTCTATAAATGCTCTAGAATGTACTACAGCCATTGTGTGCGTGTACCTGACTCTCTCAATGCTCTAAAATGTACCATGGCCATTGTGTGCGTGTGTCCCCACTCACTGTGCATACTCTAGCGTGTACCTCAGCCATTGTGTGCGTGTGTTCCTGACTCTATAAATGCTCTAGAATGTCCTATGGCCATTGTGTGTGTGCACACCTGACTCATTTTAAATGCTCTATGGCAGTAGTCCCCACATTTTCAGCACCAGGGACCAGTTTCGTGGAAGACAATTTTTCCATGGACAGGGTGGATGGTTTCGGGATGAAACTTCCACCTCAAATCATCAGGCATTAGATTCTCATAAGGAGTGCACAGCCTAGATCCCTTGTGTGCACAGTTCACAACAGGGTTCCCGCTCCTGTGAGAATCTAATGCCTCTTGATTTGACAGGAGACAGAGCTCAGGCTGTAATGTCACTTGCCCACTCTTCACCTCCTGCTGTGTGGCTCACTTCCTTACAGGACATGGATTGATACCAGTCCATAGTCCTAGGGTTGGGGACTCTTGCCCTAAGAATGTACTCGGGCCATCATGTGCCCGAGTGAATGCTATGAATGCTGCATTGAATGCTCTGGAGTGTACCAGAGACATGCAGGGTGTGCGCCTGACTCACTGTGAACGCTCTAGAGTGTTCCAGGGTCGTGTTGGGTGTGCACCTGACTCACTGTGAATGTCTAGAGTGTACCAGAGCCATGCTGGGTGTGCACCTGACTCACTGTGAGTGCTCTAGAGTGTACCAGGGTCGTGTTGGGTGTGCACCTGACTCACTGTGAATGCTCTAAAGTGTACCAGGGTCGTGTTGGGTGTGCACCTGACTCACTGTGAACGCTCTAGAGTGTACCAGAGCCATGCAGGGTATGCACCTGACTCACTGTGAATGCTCTAGAGTGTGCCAGGGTCGTGTTGGGTGTGCACCTGACTCACTGTGAATGTCTAGAGTGTACCAGGGCTGTGTTGGGTGTGCACCTGACTCACTGTGAATGTCTAGAGTGTGCCAGGGCCGTGTTGGGTGTGCACCTGACTCACTGTGAATGCTCTAAAGTGTACCAGGGTCGTGTTGGGTGTGCACCTGACTCACTGTGAACGCTCTAGAGTGTACCAGAGCCATGCAGGGTATGCACCTGACTCACTGTGAATGCTCTAGAGTGTGCCAGGGTCGTGTTGGGTGTGCACCTTACTCACTGAATGCTCTAGAGTGTGCCAGGGCCGTGTTGGGTGTGCACCTGACTCACTGTGAATGCTCTAGAGTGTACCAGAGCCATGCAGGGTATGCACCTGACTCAGTGTGAATGCTCTAGAGTGTACCGGGGTCGTGTTGGATGTGCACCTGACTCACTGTGAATGCTCTAGAGTGTGCCAGGGTCGTGTTGGATGTGCACCTTACTCACTGAATGCTCTAGAGTGTGCCAGGGTCGTGTTGGATGTGCACCTTACTCACTGAATGCTCTAGAGTGTGCCAGGGCCGTGTTGGGTGTGCACCTGACTCACTGTGAATGCTCTAGAGTGTACCAGGGTCGTGTTGGATGTGCACCTGACTCACTGTGAATGCTCTAGAGTGTACCAGAGCCATGCTGGGTGTGCACCTGACTCACTGTGAATGCTCTAGAGTGTACCAGGGTCGTGTTGGATGTGCACCTGACTCACTGTGAATGCTCTAGAGTGTGCCAGGGCCGTGTTGGGTGTGCACCTGACTCACTGTGAATGCTCTAGAGTGTACCAGAGCCATGCAGGGTATGCACCTGACTCAGTGTGAATGCTCTAGAGTGTACCGGGGTCATGTTGGGTGTGCACCTGACTCACTGTGAATGTCTAGCATGTACCAGAGCCATGCAGGGTATGCACCTGACTCACTGTGAATGCTCTAGAGTATACCAGGATCGTGTTGGATGTGCACCTGACTCACTGTGAATGCTCTAGAGTGTACCGGGATCGTGTTGGGTGTGCACCTGACTCACTGTGAATGCTCTAGAGTGTACCGGGGTCATGTTGGATGTGCACCTGACTCACTGTGAATGCTCTAGAGTGTACTGGGGTCATGTTGGATGTGCACCTGACTCACTGTGAATGCTCTAGAGTGTACCGGGATCGTGTTGGGTGTGCACCTGACTCACTGTGAATGCTCTAGAGTGTACCGGGGTCATGTTGGATGTGCACCTGACTCACTGTGAATGCTCTAGAGTGTACCGGGGTCGTGTTGGATGTGCACCTTACTCACTGTGAATGCTCTAGAGTGTGCCAGGGCCGTGTTGGGTGTGCACCTGACTCACTGTGAATGCTCTAGAGTGTACCAGAGCCATGCAGGGTATGCACCTGACTCACTGTGAATGCTCTAGAGTGTACCGGGGTCATGTTGGGTGTGCACCTGACTCACTGTGAATGCTCTAGAGTATACCAGGATCGTGTTGGATGTGTACCTGACTCACTGTGAATGTCTAGCGTGTACCAGAGCCATTCAGGGTATGCACCTGACTCACTGTGAATGCTCTAGAGTATACCAGGATCGTGTTGGATGTGCACCTGACTCACTGTGAATGCTCTAGAGTGTACCGGGGTCGTGTTGGGTGTGCACCTGACTCACTGTGAATGCTCTAGAGTGTACCGGGGTCATGTTGGATGTGCACCTGACTCACTGTGAATGCTCTAGAGTGTACCAGGGCCGTGTTGGGTGTGCCCCTGACTCACGTGTATTTAGCATTGCTTTTGAGGGGTTGGGGAGGGAAACCTCCCTTACTGCCTGGGAGTGGCCATGGGGGTTTCTCAGCTAAGGTGACAGTCGCACTCTGTGTGGTGTATCAGGGTAGCCAGTGGGGCCTCTGAAGATTCTCGTGTGGGGCCCGGAAGTGGTATCTCAGACTGGTACCGTGCAGGGTCTTGCTGGTTGTAGCCTTTTTGTGACACGTGGTTTCTGAATATCTGCCATCAGATTTGACCCGTGATGCTGGTGTCTGCCTCCCTCTATGGAGCGTGTTGCTTCACAGAGGGTGGCTTCCGCTTCTCCACTAATCTCCAGTGGGATATAACATACACCTCTTTGTACAGTGCTTTTACTTGAGTTTAACTCAATTTTTAAAAAAATTTGGATTAAAATCTTAGCTATCTGAAATATTTAGGGTTATTCTTTTTAATTTTTGTATTTGTTAATTGACAAATTGCAGTTGTATGAGGTTACTTTTCTTGAGTTTTATTAAGCACCTATGTTTAACCTCAATAACATTAAAACATTTAGATGAAAACTTTTCAAAACGTATTTTGATGTTTACTACTTTTTAGCTAGAACTTCCTGCAGGTAAACCCCAGTGATGCTTGGCCATGACTAAGAACAGTTCCTTCCACAAACTAAGACTGTGCTGCTCTTACCGCTTTGTGAGTACACGCTAGTGTTTCAAATTCCATCCAAAACCAGCTGCCCTGGGTTATGGAGTCTTATCAATTCCTGTATTTTTGCTTCCTTCCCCCCAGTCTGATTTGCTCTGAATTAATCATCTTTTATAGCTTGCTGAATCACCTACATTTCTGTTTGGAGCCACCCCGTTTCTCTCCTCGTCCACGATTTTGTTCTCTTGTGGATTCAGAAACCAGAGGGTGGCACAGGTTGGGACTGTGGGCAGTTGGAAGGGGCACCCTCATCTTCTGAGGAAGGACTTGAGGATGCCGCTCTTTAAAACACAGTGTTCGAAGCTTCAGAGCTGTCCAGAGGCCTTTAAAACATTGCCTCGTTCTAGAGTTGTTGGCTCTTTTCCAAATCCAAATGTACTAACGGTGATAACTAAATTTATTTTAAAATAGTCTCGTTTGTTAATATGACATCTTCACTCTTACCTGGAATTCTTCACTCTTACTTAGAATTTGTCGACAGGTATTAAGTGTTGTGTGCCCCAAAGGTTGCCGGTCACTGTGGGGAACACAGAAGAGTTTTAATATGTGGGGTGCATGATTCAGAAACCTTTGCTCTCCTTAGAGACACTGTAGTCAGATATTCATGGCACCGAAGGAGGTAGCCAAGATGGGTGTTTGTGCATTATTAAAATTGGTCTATGGGAAACATGTGGATAACTTATGAGCTCTTAACTTTGATTCATAATTAGGTCGTCTTTGACATCAGACTGGCTAGTTCCCACCCTGCGACGTGTGAGTTAGTTGGGAAGGGAATCTGCCTTTCTGGAGCTTCTACTAAAGACCCCAACTGTCTTGGTGCTGACGTAGACTGCACCTTGCTGGTCCCACTCGGAGAAGTCACTGTCACTGCACGCGCTGGCATAGCCCACACGGATACTCCTTGCTCCAGCCTTTTGCTTGCTTGTTTTTGGTGGGAAGCCCATGTGAGTTCTAAGTGAGATCTGCTGGGGAGCTTATGAATCCATCTCAATTTACTGCCCGTCATATAGAAAATGTTCCGCACGGGGTCAGTGCGTTACCCCACCAGCACAAGATCTGTGGGCTGCCCATGACATCTTTCTCTCCCTGCATTCCTTTCATTCCTTGGAATTCATTGTCAAGCTGTTCGAACTCTACCTGTGTTTACCTGCAGTAACTGGGCTATGGAGAGAAGTGTCATCATTTTGCTCCAAACAAGTATCTTCACCATTAGGATCAGCCATTGTCTTAACTGGATGTGAGCAGTGGGTTTTGGAGCAGGTTTTTCAGCATCCTAGCGATAGAGTTTTGGTCTTGGTTACTACATATTATGTGTTTATTATGATTATGATTAGATAAGATACAATAAACTCTTGGTCTAATGTAGGCGTGGTGTGCCTTTGATCACAGTACTGTGAGCTTTCTGTGTGTTCCTTAAGCTACAAATGAGAAAGAGATTGTGGTTTTGAATGATGTTAATGTGATTACAAGTAATAATAGCTCCATGGACAGTCTCGAGATGATGGTGTAAGGGAGGTATGCTTGAGGGTGCCCTCAATCAATCCGTATTGTGTTCTGTTTAAAAAGAAATAGTGTGGCCGGGCGCGGTGGCTCAAGCCTGTAATCCCAGCACGTTGGGAGGCCGAGACGGGCGGATCACGAGGTCAGAAGATCGAGACCATCCTGGCTAATATGGTGAAACCCCGTCTCTACTAAGAAATACAAAAAACTAACCGGGCGAGGTGGTGGACGCCTGTAGTCCCAGCTACTCAGGAGGCTGAGGCAGGAGAATGGTGTAAACCCGGGAGGCGGAGCTTGCAGTGAGCTGAGATCTGGCCACTGCACCCCAGCCTGGGTGACAGAGTGAGACTCCGTCTCAAAAAAAAAAAAAAAAGAAATACTGTAGTACCTTATTGATGTCTTTAATTACTCCCAAGTTGAATCACATGGAATGAAATTCCCTTCTTTGTAAGTAAGCGTTTAAGAATTTCACCAGAGAAAACAGAGATCCATATTTGCGACCACACTGAAAAATTCTTGGTCTCTTTATGGCTTTATTGCAGAGGTGAGAGGATTTTGGTCTTTGTGGAGTAACTGAATACACATTGTATCATTTAGGATGGCTTTGGCTGCAGTTGATGGGAAACTGTGGCTCCAACTGGCTCAAACATTAGGAAATGGCCTCAGGTCAAAGGCAGGGCAGACCTTGAGCCTGGTGTGGCCGGTGGCAGCTCCTCTGCCCTGCTCTAAACTCTGTCCTCCCATCTCCTCCAGTATTTTGCCATTATCCTTGCGTGCCTAAGGAGATCGCTGCAAAGGATGTGGGCATCCTGTGCAAATCACCTTCTCCCCTCTGCCTCCCTAAGACTCTCCACCCTCCAGCCCCCACAGGCCTCCCTCACGTCTCGTTGGCCACTGCTGGTCAGCGTCTATTCCTTAGTTCCTGATGAAGCCCACGTTGGTGAGTGTCTTAGCTTGGGCTGCCATAAAAAGTGCCACATACTGGGTGGCGTCAACATGAAAATGTGTTCCTGGGGCGGGAAGTCTGGGATCAAAGTGCTGGCTGATTCATTTCCTGGTGAGGGCTCCCTTCCTGATGTGCAGACAGCTGCCTTCTCGCTGTGTCCTCACGTGATGGAGAGAGACAGAGGAAGCCTGCCCTCCAGGCCTCTTCGTCTCTTCTTATGAGGGCATGAGTCCCATTGCGAGGGCCCCACCCTCATGACCTCCTCTAACCCTAATCACCTCCCAAAGGTTCCATTTCAAGTACAGACAGTCCCTGACTTATGGCTTCTTGACTTTACAATGGCATGGAACCACTATGCATTTGTAGAAATTGCATTTTGAGTCCCATACAACCATTTTATCCAATCCATTACATGAGATATTCAGCACTTTCTTATAAAAGAGGTCTTGTGTTGGATGATTTTCCCAGCTGTAGGCTGATGTGAGTGTTGTGAGCGTGTTTAAGGTAGGCTAGGCTGGCTCTGACATTCACTGCATTTTCAGCTCACGGGGTTTTAAACTTACGATGGATGTGGGGACATAGCCCCCGTGTACATCGAGGATCATCTGCAGCGTCACACCGGGTGGGGGGCTGGGACTTTCACACACGAATCGGGGAGGGGGGCACAATTCATCACAGTGAGACAATAAAAGTGTTGTCAGCATTGCCAGATGACAATGTGATAAATACTCTAGCGACTACAGGCCAGGAAAAGAGTTCCTGCGTCACGAAGAATGTGTATCACAGCTCTCAGCTACCACCCTGGGTATCTCAAATGTTTATGTTAACATTTGGTACTTCTCTTTCTCTTAGTGTCGTGTGGGAGCCAATGGGAGATGGGAAGAAAATCATTTCATTGGCCGATAACCATATCCTGCTGTGGGATTTACAGGAAAGCTCAAGCCAGGCTGTGGTGAGTAAAAGGAACAACACAGCGTTTGTTTTTGTATTTTTTTTTTTTTTTTTTTGAGACGGAGTCTCACGCTGTTGCCCAGGCTGGAGTGCAGTGGCGCGATCTCGGCTCACTGCAAGCTCCGCCTCCTGGGTTCACGCCATTCTCCTGCCTCAGCCTCCTGAGTAGCTAGGACTACAGGCACCCGCCACCGCGCCCGGCTAATTTTTTTTGTATTTTTAGTAGAGACGGGGTTTCACTGTGGTCTCGATCTCCTGACCTTGTGATCCGCCCGCCTCGGCCTCCCTGTTTTTGTATTTTTAAACGAAACCGCATGTTCTCACTCATAGGTGGGAATTGAACAATGAGAACACTTGACACAGGGTGGGGAACACCACACACCAGGGCCTGGGGTGGTGGGAGCGGGGAGGGATAACATTAGGAGATACACCTAATGTAAATGACGAGTTAATGGGTGCAGCACACCAACATGGCACATGTATGCGTATGTAACAAACCTGCACGTTGTGCACAGGTACCCTAGAACTTAAAGTATCATAACAAATAATAAATAAATAAATAAATAGGGCCTTTGGGCTAAATTCAGAATATAATTCTTGATTCACAACAGTTTAGAATTTTGACCTTAGTTAATGAACAGACTGAATCATCAATCAAAGAACTGAGTGATGGGGTCTTTCAGGTGAAAGCCGTTTAGATGTCACTCAGGGCTTGTGAGAGATGACGCACAGAACCCAGCTGTTTGCAAAACATCTGCCTTTTGCTGCACTTTGAGCAAAGGAGGGAGTGGGATGCCCAGGAGTATTTTCTACTGTTTCAAGCGTGCTGTCCTTTTGATGAATGGATTCTTAAAGTATATTTGGGTAAAATCATACTTTAAGTAGGAGCAATTATAACATTTTAATTTCATAGTGGTGCCTCGCTCTTTTCATGTATTTGCATGAGTTATGAAAATAACGTTTAGCACTTTCTTTGGGTTGAGTTTTGCTTTTAAATATGCATCGTTTGAATACTTTGTCTCTCACAGAGTAAATATTAATATATATTTTTCATATTTGATTTCTTAAAATTTTCTGCTTTAAAATGTGGTTTTTACATGCATTCATAATTTCATTGCGTTTGTTTATGTCAAAGTAACCACTTTAGAAAAGAGAAAAGGGAAGAACTTTGAACTGATAGCGCTTACAATGTCATTTATGCCTCCGGGGCTGTGTTGCCTACACACAGTCAAAGGGATCGCGCAAGCATCCATTGAATAGATTTCTCCAGTGATGGCCTCATCTTATATTTATTTGTTCCTCACATGTTTTTTTAGCTCTTCTCCCTCATGGTGCCTTAGAATATCAATAAGTCCTTTCCTCACCCCTCTAGGCTGACGAGGTGGCATGAATAATGATCCATCATTATTAATAAGTGGCACAGAAGTAAGACTTAAAAATATTAAATGTCCTGTTAAAGCTTTAAACCTCTGAATGGACAAAAGGGAGTCTCACAGCCTTCACTGTGAAATTAAGTGTTGGGCATTCACCCGGAGCATCAGTGGTATTTAAGGAAGAGATTTATTATTTTTATGAGAAACTTTAAATATAAGGCATAGCTTCATATCTTGGAGTAGAATGCAAATTTCACACAAACTTTTAAGATAAAACAGGAAACTTGAATCATATCTCATGCCTGAGATTGACCCCTGTGGACCACACCTGCAGGCCGGGGAGATATGTTCATAGTCTCCACCTTCCAGGAAATTTGGCAGAGTCCTGGTCATGGTCGAAGGCGATGCCTTCCTTGTCCCTTCCCTCTCTGTGTTTTCGCAGGGCGTTCCCACTTAACCGTAAACCTCCAGGAAGAAGGAGGAAAATACTTTCCCATTAAAACGCCAGGCTCATGGTAGGCTTTAGGCAAGACACTTGTGCAGAGGGCCCAGCTCCTGGTGTAGACACCTGGGGAGAGGGCTCTGCTCCTGGTGCAGACACTTAGGCAGAGGGCCCAGCTCCTGGTGTAGACACCTGGGGAGAGGGCTCTGCTCCTGGTGCAGACACTTGGGGAGAGGGCTCTGCTCCTGGTGTAGACACTTGGGCAGAGGGTCCCGCTCCTGGTGTAGACACCCGGGGAGAGGGCTCTGCTCCTGGTGTGGGAAGAGCTGGCTGGAGCCTTCTGCACACCTACTGTGCTCGCCGTCTCAGGGAGGTTGCCAGGGAGAAAGGAAACCCCAAGTCCCACACGTTAGGATGCGGCAGGTTCTCATCTGCCCCAACTTTGGAGACCTATTCTGTAATCAAACTGTGAACACATCTTCAGAGCCTCGGTCATCTCAAATGGATTTCATGGTAGGGTGATTAATCTGTAACTTATTTTCTGCAGAGATCAATTTAGTTTTCTCTCCCCCTTTTTTATCCACTGTCAGCAGTTCTGTCAATATCACTTTGCGACCCTCCACTACAGTATTTAATACAGAAACCTTCCAATCGATTTCAGCCATCTTCACACCCAGCTTCTCAATGTTTTTTTATTGTTTGAGGATATTGCCTTCTGTGGTGAATCTAATCTCATGCTCACTGCATCATTACCTTTTGCAATTAAATCGGAGATTCCTTGCCATTTATAATCATTAGCAGAACTCAGGGGAGGCCTGGAGTGGAAGGTTCCGTGGGGGCCACAGACCCCGGTGAGGGCAGAGGGATGGCCGCCTTGTGTCTGTGCTTGCTCATTCATCTTCGCCTCTCCCAGCTTTCACTCGCCATGAAATAAATAGCTTCTGTCAAGGAGCCGACAGTAAGCCAGAAGAAGGAAGCTTGCTTGAGGATTCGCTGCCACCTCTGCCTTCTGTTCACACAGGAGAGCAGGAGCTCCTTGAAGGTGGCCATCTAGAGAGTGCCATCTGCTCGGCGTGACACACAGCACCTCTTCGAAGGAAGGGAGTGTGCTTCAGGAACACAGTGTTTCTGTTGGAAAGTTTCTAATCAGAGGTTTAAAATGCACCGCAGGAGGATCAGATAAACAAACATAAGCTGGGGGTGCTCCTAGCGACAGCAGCAATGCCACGTTCAGGGTGTCTGTAAATGCAAACAGTGTTTGTGTTTTGGGGACCAAGAGAGCAGTGGGCAGAAGCCGAGTTTAATGTCAGGGCTTGTGGGGAGGGCTCAGAACTTGGTGGCGGTTGGTGGGTTCTGTGGCCCCTGCCAGTGCACCTCGGAAAGCCTGTTCTGTTTCCATCTTTCACGTTCTCCAAACTGGAAGAGACACAGTGCAGAGGAAAGGAAGGAGCTTGTTTTGTTCAAGTGGAGAACTTCGTGTGGAGAACCTGCCCACTGGTTCCAGCGGCCACCCTCCTGTTCACAGCAACGTGCCCATAGGTGGATTCAATTGTCTTTTTATTTCTGATATTTTATTAAAATGTTATTTATTTATTTTTAAACTTTCGTTTTAGGTTCAGGGGTACGTGTGCAGGTTGTGACGTAGGTAAATTGCATGTCACAGGGGTGTGGTGTACAGAATGACCCAGGTAATAAGCACAGCACCGATGGGGAGTTTACAGTCCTCTCTCCTCCCATCCTCCACCCAAACTATGCTCTCACTTAGAAGTGGGAGCTAGGCCAGGCGCCGTGGCTCACGCCTGTAATCCCAGCACTTTGGGAGGCTGAGGCGGGTGGATCACCTTACATCAGGAGTTCAAGGCCAGCCTGGCCAACGTCATGAAACCCCGTCTCTACTAAAAATAAAAATAAATTAGCCAGGCGTGACATGTGCCTGCAATCCCAGCTAGTCAGGAGCCTGGGACAGGGAGAATTGCTTGAACCTGGGAGACAGAGGTTGCAGTGAGCCAAGATCACACCACTGCACTCCAGCCTGGCGACACACCGAGACTCCGTCTCAAAAAAAAAAAAAAAAAAAAAAAAAGAAGGGGGAGGTAAACCCTGAGAAGACCTGAACACGGAGAATGGGACAGCAGCACCGGGACCTCCTCAACTCGCCTGCGGACATTGTTTTCTTGTCTAGAAATCAAGCATGCTCACCCTGCATGTGGCTGTCATTGCCGTGGGGGTGTTCAGGGGCACCTCCTTGTCCTAGCGTCTGTCTCCTGTCCTCTGTGGCAATACAAACCAGGACAAGCCTCACTCCCCAGCCTCTCTGTAGCCGGGTGTGGCCGTGGACTGAGTTCTGGACAAACAGATGTGGGTGGGACGGGTGCGTTCACCCTGAATGAGAAGACGTTCCCTTCGCGTTTTAGGTCTCTGCTCCTGAGGGGTGGAGGCGGCTGGCAATGTTCTTCCCTATTCTGTCACTTTTCTTTTCCTTTTTTTAGTAGGGTCTTTTTCAGAGTAAAAGTTTCTCTCTTTTTTTTTTTGGAACAGTTTTAAGTTCACGGCAAAATTGAGTGGATGATACAGAGATTTCCCACAGCCTCCCCCACTCCCAGCATATCCCCCGCTGGTGTGAGACCTTTGTTATCACTGATGAACCCACATGGGCACATCACCGTCACCCAGAGCCCCTCGTTGACATTAGGGCTCCCTCTTGGTGCTGGACGTTCTGTGGGTTTGGACAAATGTGTCCTGACACCTGTCTTCCGCTGTGGTGTCACACACAGTTGTTTCACGGCCCCGAAAATCCTCTGTGCCCCAACGATGGTTCTTTCCTCACGCTCTCCCTCCAAGCACTTTGCAAACCCGACGTTTTCACCATCTCCATCGTTTTGCCTTTTCCAAGATGTCACAGAGTTGGAACCATACAGTGTGGATGATTTTTAGATTCGTTTCTGTCCCTTAGTAATAAGCAGTGAAGGTTTCTCCAGGTCTTTTCATGGCTTGAAAGCACATTTCTTTTTATCACTGAGTAATGCTCCATTGTCCGGAAGGTTCTCCATGTCGATGAAGTTCAGTTTGTCAGTTTTTCCTTTTATGCATTGTCCCTTGTCCCAGGGCTGAGAGCTGAGATGACTCGGATGCTGAAGATCGTCTCCTGCTTTCTCCTGAGGGGCTGATGGCTGTGCATTTGACAGTGACGTCATGGTCCACTTTGGTTAAGAGGCACAAGGTGTCTGGGCCTCCTTCCACCACCCTCGCCATGTAGGGGACACGGAGTCCAGGCTTCCCTGTTGTGGGGGTAGCATGGACATGGTTTTTCTGGGCTGCTTGTCTGGAGTACATGGTTACTGTCTAGGGGTTTTGTGTCCTACTCGGCTGCCCCTTTTTGAAAACATGGCTTTCAGTGGGCTCTTCTGGGGCCTTACTTGGTGGTGTTTCCTGGCTGCCCACTTCTTCCGCTCCAGGTCTGGAGTGAATGAGGCAGAAGGAGACCCCAGGGAGCCCCACCGCGTGTCTCCTCATGCCCCTCGTGGGCCTGCCCTCTCTCTCCAACTTTCAAATCACCCTCTGTTGTATGTGCAGTGTCCAGGCTTTCATTGTACTTAGTGAGAGAAACACGGAGCGGGTGTACGCTCGGCCTTCCCGGCAGCAGGCGGCCCGGAAAAGATGGTGCCGGTCACCCGCTTCCACTAGTTGTTCCTGCTTCTGGAGACCTTGATAATATGAGAGCTCTTCCCTTGTGCAATTAGAGGGAAGAATCTAAACATTCCAAATGAGCGTGCATGGACCCTGTGTGTGCCGTCATTCCCAGGCTGGAGGCCGTGTGGGGAGGAGGAACACGGGAGTCGGGGAGCAGGGATGGCCCCAGACGCCTGCACCTGCCACGAGCCTCACTCATGCAAGAACGCGCCACAGGCCTTGCGCATGGAAGAAGGACCTGCCGCGGGCCTCGCGCACGGAAGAAGGACCTGCCGAGTGTGTCCTGGGGGATTTGGTGTTGAGTTATGACTGCAAGAAGTCAGCCACGCCCCCAGCATACCAGAATGCCATGGCCAAATTTATTCAACAGATACTCAGTGAGCTCACTTTGGAGAGGGTAGTGAGGACTTTTCCCAACACATGGTCATTTCTCACTATTTTTAAGTAGTCCTTTTAAACAGAGACACAGACCTTGTCGTCATATAGTTGGGCCCCTCCCAACTGACAGATGAGGAAAGCTAATGGAAGCAGAGGAAGTTTCTGAAGGTGACGTGGTCTGAGTGCCAGATTTGGGGCTGCAGGTAACGTCTGATGCCCTGGGAGTGAGTCCCACCCAGGCACAGAGGTGTTCACAGCGGCGCCTGCCTGCCCAGACCTCTCCTGTCCTCCTTCAGGTCTGTGAGGTTCTCAGATAACTTGCTCTTACTTGAGTATCTTGAATGATCAGTGACATTTTGTCCCATGAGCATGAATTTGATTTTTGGAAAAAGTTGATTGGAACAAAATCTGGTAAATAAAATAGGTAGGCAAGCTTTGCAAAAGCCGATTAGTGGAAAACGGGTTAAAACCACATGAAAACCGATTTCCTTGTGAGACTCATAAAAAGACATTCCAAAATATTTTGAGCAGAGACTTTGTCATTAAAATAAATGTCACCTTTATAGCCAGGGGTTTCAGACAATGGCCAGTGAAATTTATGTTTTGGACATTTGTTTTTTATATACATTATATATTATATATCTATATATATTTGGATATTATCTTTAAGAAAATATGTAGTCAGTGATTTACTAAGTTGCATATTTTGATATCATAGTATAATTTACCAAGTTGCATAGTTTTAATATCATAAAACTACGTATATAGTTTGATTTTAAAATTTTGGAGCGCACTAGCATTTTCTTTTTAGTCTTCCACTCAGATCTTGAATAAAATGCATTAAAACACAAAAGTGGCTGGGTGCTGGTGGCTCTGGTTGCTAGAGAGCAATTGAGCGTCTGTTTCCCAAGCTCTTCAAAGACTTCTTTCTGGTGATACAAAACAAATTGTGTGTTTTTAGAACCAGGCGTCTTTAAGAAAGGGGAGCCGCTCACCCTGGGGAGCTTTGGCACAAGCTCTCTATCAGCACCCTGTTCTGAGTGCCTGCCATGTCCGAGGGCCACCTGAGCTGTGACATGCTGCTGGAGCTTTGATGGCCAACACAGAGCCTCTGCCTTTTCTAATGTGCCATGTGGTTATAGGGCCTGCAGTATCTAGATGATGCATTGAATGTAAGATTTCAGGTTTTGCTGGAATAGCTGGGACAGGCACGGGTCAGTGGAAGGTGCACAGAGTCCAGGACGACCTAAGCTGGGGGCGGCGAGGGAGGCCTGGAGGCAGTAAGTCCTCCTGTAGCTGGGGCGGCAGTGCAGCCGGCAAAACCAGGTCCCCTTCCTGCCACTCCTTAACAGTGTGACCTGGGACATGTTCCTGGGCCTGACCAAGTGTCAATTTAACAGTGGAATTACAGGTTACAGGACAACAGCGTTTCTCACAGCAAGCACTTAGTGTGTGCCTGTCGGGTAGATGGACGGGCGGATGGGTGGACACGTGGATGGGTGCGTGGGTACATGGATGCGGACGGAGCAGCTGTAATACATGATCTCCAACACTGGGCCATGGGCGAAGGTCACCCAATAGGAGGGTCACCAAGAAGACCCTCGTGCAGAGGCAAGACAGAACTTGAGGTCGCAGAAAGCAGTCTGTGTCTCCTTCATAATTAAATGACTTTCCCCAAAGTCAGCAAGTGATCATGACATTTCAGACACGAGGGATCCGGCGTGCTTTCATGACGCGCCGCTCCCAGTGTTTTCTGCCCTCATTATTCTTTTGAAAAGATCTTTTTCCCTCTCCCAAGAATTGCCTCTAATTAGACCCACCTCTCTAACAGATCACTAATGTCTAATTGGGGTTGCAGAAATATTTTTTATAGTTTAGTCTATCTTGGTAAAAAAAAATTCAGATCTGTACTCATGGCCTTTCCAATTTTGAGTGTGTAAAACTGAGGTCAAATCTGCATTTTGGGGTTTAAGACACACAGTTTTTCTCCAGAAACAGAGCTTAGATTTTGGTGTAGCAAAGGAGGAGTGAAAAAACCCTTTTAGTTATATTCGTCCTACAAATAGAATCCTTTTAGAAATAAACTAAAAATAAGTTTAAAACATCCCGTCCTGTCACCTAATGGGGACAGCTGATGCCCTGTGTACATTTTCTAATACAGGAAGGCGCTACTCTTCCAGGAGGCCACATTGCAGACTCTCATGGGGGTCAGCTCTGTGCACCTCAGACATTGTCTCCCCAGGAGATGGTGCCCTTGATGGTGTGTGGGAGCCTGCAGCCTGCTGGGGCTCTGTGTCCCATTCAAGCTGGGTGTGCAGCATCCCTCAGGGCCAAGGGCCTACCTGCTGTGTGACCCTGGCAGGACCCACCTCCACCCTTTCTCTGGCCCCTGGTGCTACCAGCTCCTGCCATCTGGAAACAGGAGCCCCGGCAGCCAGGTATCCCACCACAAGAGCCTGGGTGTCCTGCCAGGAGAGCCCAGCCCTCCCCAGATCCTCTTCCTTTTCTTTTTCTTCTGCATCCTGAAGGTGGTGCTGGGCCTCAGGGACTGCAGCAGATTTCATTTCCATCGCCTCCGTCAGACCCTAGTGCTCCAGAAGGCAGTGTCAGTGTTCGCCCTGCATAGAGACCGCTCAGAACTCTTCGGAATGTTCCAAGGTGCTGTTTTTTTGAGTCATAGTAAAGACGAAGAAAAACATGTTTAAGATGCCTGCCACGTGCTAGGCACTGTCTGGACATTTGACATGTATTATCTCCTTTAATCCTTATAACCCTGCAGGGTGGGTTCTTTAGTATCATGCTGTACGTGAGTTATGGGAGCTGTAGCCAAGCCCCAAAGAGACTAAGTAATCTGCTGATGGTGGCTTACTGGGAAGCAGAGCTGAGATTCAAGCTCGGGGTATTCACGTTCAAAGCTGGGACTGGAATTCCCAACCAGAGATAGGGAAGAGAAGTTTCCAGAGGTGTCATTGGCGTTCTCAAATGGGCATTACAGGTGCAGCAGTTAGGATGTATTTGGCTGCAGGAGACAGGGAATGACTTAAACAAATGAGGAATCTTTATTATCTGCTGTAACAAGAAGTATGGAAATAAAGAGATTCAGCATCTCCACAGCATCAAGGCCTCAGTTGCTGTGCATCTTTCCACGCTGCCGTATCCACGTGGGACTGCTTTCTGCCTTCGTGACTGCGGGGCAGCTGCAGCAGTTCCAGCCATCACATGCAAACTCCCACAATTCCTGTGCAGAGAAAGCAGATTTCTCTGCATCTCTGTAAGGAAGGCCTTTCTTAGAGGTGCCTCTGTCCAATTGTCAGACAAAATGGCAAGTCATGTCTAAACTAGTCATTGGTGAGAACAGTTTCCTCCTGCTCGCCTCAGAGCAGTGTCGGTCCCTGAGGATGGGATGGGAAGGGGCTCAGGGTGGGGTGGGCATGGCCATTTTGTGAGCCAGCCCCTCCCACCTGCCATGCAGCCCAGGGTGCACAACCTGGGACACGCCTGCACCAGGTGCTTCGTGTGTCCTGCGCCCTGGAAACGCCTTGCTGTTTCTTCACCCTGCTGTTCTCTGGCCGTGGTGAGAGGGTGGTGCGTGCCTGCCTCTGCTGGCCCTCCAGTTTCCTTGGTGTTGGTCAGCGTGCAGGTGTTAGGGTCTGCTGTGAGCGCGGCCTGCAAGTAGTAGGGTCTGCTGTGAGCAGTTCTACACGTAGTAGGGTCTGCTATGAGCATGGCCTGCATGTAATAGGGTCTGCTGTAAGTGCAGCCTACGCATAGTAGGGTCTGCTGTGAGCATGCCGGCACGTAGTAGGGTCTGCTGTGAGCGCAGTGCTGTGTTCTCTGTGGTTTTCCTGTCCTCCAAATCAAGCCACCCTTGTCAGCTCTGTGGCTGTTGATGGCAGGAAGTATAGCTTTTTGTCTTTCAAATTCTTGTGCTGAGACTCTTCTTAGATATGCTCCACATGAACTGCTAAAGACGATGCCAGGGACATCATTCTGCTCGTTAGGAGGTGTATTCTTTTGTTCGTGTCCCGGCATTAGTAACATCTCCCTTGAAAGTTTTGTGGGCACCTTTAATCATTGCTTTTGGACCGGGAAGCACTGAATATTCTTCTTTAATGCTGGAAAAGATTACCGCATGCATCGCGCCCCGTGGAGTTCTTGCTGAGTTCTGTCTCCGTGTCCCCAGGAAACCAAAAAATGTGATTGATTAACCTTACAACTTACACTGTACCGTCTGCCCTGAGTAGACCGTCAGAAATTGATGGTGAAATATCTTTCAGGCTTTTATTAAAATTTACCTTCCAGACTTCTCTGCACCTGTGAGCGTGAAGTTTTCAGGGCCTGGGAGTACAGGCATTAGCATGATCAGTGGAGTGGAGTCAGGAGACATTTCCTGTTTCTGCCTGCGGCTGGCTGTGGTCACAGGCAGCTCGCCCGTTCTCCCTGGGCTCTAGTTTTCCCAGCTGTGGAGTGACGGGGGCCAGAGCCCGCCTCTGAGCTGCCGAGATCCAGCAGGGTCTCCCCTTCTCTGGGGGCGTTTCCCCCTCACCTCTGGTCAGTGCCTCATGTTAGTTGTCTGTTGCTGGAACAGATGACCTCGAAATGCTCAGCACGGCCCACGTGTGTGACCTCAGCTTTTGTGTGGATAACCTGGAATCCAGGCACACCTCAGCTGGGTCCTCTGCTGGAAGCCTTCCTCGCACAAGGCTGTGGTCTCAGGGTCAGTGGGCTGGGCTTGCTGCTGGTCAAATGTGGCTCCTTCTGGGCCGCTGGACTGAGGGCCTGGATTCCTCTAGCTGTTGGCCAGAGACTGCTCTCAGCTCCTGGCCATGTGGCTCCGCAGTGTGGAGCTTGCCTCATCCCAGCCAGCAAGATGAAGCCCAGATCTCTTCTCATCTAATCCGCCGAGGGACCCCACCCTGCTGTGCTGGTTAGAGGCCAGCCCTGCTCTGGGGCAGGGACTCCACAGGCCACCAAGTCCGGGGGCCATCCCACACGCTGCTGACCATGGGCCTCTTCTACCTGCAGCTTCCCTGGTTTTCAGCCGCCTCATGTCACAGCTTCACCTCTGCCAGCTCTGCTTTTTTTAATCTACCCTCCAGCTGGAGGAGGCGCCCCGACCCTGGGCTCTCCCACCCGACTCAGTGCTGTGCTGTTCCGGCCTCCTGGCCGGGTCTGTTTTGTCTCTGACTACGGGCACGTGGTTCCCCTTCAATCAGGTTTATTTACGTTACCTGCCTCTCTGCTTGGTGCGGCTTTTGTTTTTGCCAGGAATGGCTCACTCCTGTGTTTCACTGATTTAGGTTCTGTTCAGTAGGTAAAGCCCATCTCAGTTCCTAAGCCTCGTGAAAACTCCCTAGTTACTGTAACCTGGATGAGTTCTACTTTCTTTGAAATCCATCTCAACGTACATTATTATCGTTTACCCTGGCTTTGTCACTTGTTAGCTAGCTTTTAAAACATTGTACAATTATTTAATTGTTCCAAACCTCAGTTTTCTTATCTGTTAAATGGGGATATTCACATCTACATCATGTGACTTGTGATAATTTCACTAGGAAATGAACATAAAAGCTCAGCACAGGGCCTGACATTGAATAACTGATAACGAGTTGTATTTGTTGAGTAATTTCTTTTCGTTGCACACCTTTACCTCTGCAGCTAGACAGTGAGTGTGAGAACAAAACCCACGTCTGCCATCATGGCACTCGGCATGGCCGAGGAGCTTGCTCAATAAATACTTGTTGATCACTTGCAAGGCTAATTGGTGGTTGGTTGATGGCTTAATTAACTTACTCTTTCAAAAATCTAGACAAGTCCATAAGCTGAAGGCTCGGACGTGTTTTATCCCGTGGGTTTTGGACGCACGCAGTGCTCCATTTTGCTGATGAACTTCTGCAAGGAGCACTTACGGGGTTAGAAGCTGATGAAATGCAGGAACTTGGGATGGCAGAATGGCTGTGCTGGGGGCTCAGCTTGCATTGGGATGGCAGAATGGCTGTGCTGGGGGCTCAGCTTGCATTGCGTGGCTCGAGGTTTTGGGCCTTCTCCTTCTGGAATGGCCCTATGGCGTTTCCCACGCACGAGTCATCAAGAACGTGTCCAGGTCACTCTGCCTAATTTGCGTTACCTTCTAGCAATGTGACCTTGCATTCTGTCTTCCTAAAGAGTTTCATAATGAACCAATACAGTTAGTAGAAGGTTAGCTGGACCACAGTATTGATTAGTTAGAAACAATATCCAACCTTCTCATCATATCTGCTTATTGGTCTTTTTTACTATATTCATTGTCATCAGTGAATAATCATTAACCTGATAAGCAGGTCTTCAGAAAGCTGAAATAGTACCTGTAAAAAATTTCACTTGACTTGTTTTTTGTTTACCTAAAGGGAATACTACAAAAGTATTTCTTCATTCATATTGTCCATGTGGAAGTTAAGACATTGAACCTAGGTCAGGCGCAGTGGCTCACGCCTGTAATCTCAGCACTTTGGGAGGCCAAGGCGGGCAGATCACAAGGTCAGGAGATTGAGACCATCCTGGCTAACACGGTGAAACCCCATCTCTACTAAAAATACAAAAAATTAGCCGGGCGTGGTGGCGGGTGCCTGTCCCAGCTACTCGGGAGGCTGAGGCAGGAGAATGGCGTGAACCTGGGTGGCGGAGCTTGCAGTGAGAGGAGATCGCTCCACTGCACTCCAGCCTTGGCGGCAGGGTGAGACTCCATCTCAAAATAAAATAAAACAATAAAATAACATAAATAAAAAACATTGAACCTAACTAACTGTAAGTTGCCAAAGTTAAAGCCAAAAATTAGCTCACCCTGTGTTTCTGAAATAATGTGTACACTTGAATCATTGCTACCAATTCTTCTCTTTAGGAAACTGTATTCCATCATTGTTGTTGGCAACATTTATTTTGACTTACTCCCAAATTGGCTTTTACTAAAGGTTTTCTTGTGGCTTAGCGTTTAGGGTCGTGAATTTTCCAGCTCCGTTTTCTTTCTCTCTCGGTAGCTTTGCGAGGGGGACCCTCTCCTTGGCTCCTGTGTGCCACCCTGCACACTACATGGTCCCTTGGAGCTTGCTGTGGGAGCCACGCCCTCCCTCCCTGCGGCGCCTGTGCCCCCGCTCTGTGCCCGGGTCCATGCTGAGCATTCTTGGGAGCCCGCCTCCTGCGCCAGCTGGAAAAGCTGCGCCCTTGTAGCAAAGGAAAGGCAATGAGAAGGAAGAGATGCTGTAAAATCTGATGGAGTGAAATAGAAAGGTGGGAGGCGCCTCTGATTTTATGAGCAGAGCACTCCCCTCTTTTGTTAACATCCCCCCCTCCGCCATGATTGATTGTTCCTGGCGAGTGCCTGGCCTGGCTGTGCCAGTCTACCTCCTTCTCCAGGAATTTGGGGTGACGTCTAGGGGTTGGCTTATCTTTGGGTGCCTGGTCAGGGGGACGTCAGGCCCTGGTGTTCCCGGTGCCTTTGCCTCCTGCCCTGTGGACAGACGGGAGCCAGGCCAGAGTGAGAAAGAGAGAAACAGAGCTGGTGTGGAGAGAGGGGCCCAGCTCAGGGTGGGAGCACGTGCCTGGGGCTCGGCAGCCCCAAAGTCCAACGTAGTTCCCACCTCTTGGTCCTGAGACACCCCGGGCTCCTCAGGTTCAGTTTCCCTTTGCTGGCGCTAGTTCGAGTCTGGCGTCCGAGCTGCTGCACATGCTGCCGTCACTGTGCCGAGTGCACAGGCCCTGGCCTGCCTCCCTGCCCATAACCCGAGACCTGCTCAGCCTTTCTGGTTCGGTCACTCTGTCCTGCTGACAGCTGGCCTGGACCCTGGCTGTCATCACCAAGTTCAGTGCTTGGTTCCAGCCCTGTCCCCACCGTTCTGCCTGGCGCTGCGCTGGCTGCCTTGGTGAGCCGACCAGACTCTCACCGCGCACGCCTTGGCCTGGTGTTCATGACTCAAGCTTAACCCCGCCGTGATCACACGTGCTTGCGCGTTCTGGTGTCTGCCCCTGCCACCCTCCCTGCCCTGCCCCCTTGTCCACCTTTCAGTTCTGCACAGGCTTCCCGAGGCCCCACACGTGGCGGCTGCTCCAGCCTCCTCTGTGTGCTCCTGGCATCTTCCTGCTTGGTCCCTGTGTGGGACACACGCCTGCCAAGTGTCCCCACACAGCAGGAATGCAATTAACATTTCCTGCATGGAACAGAAATAGCCCTTCAGCTTACTGTGGAGAGAGGATCAGTAAGTCACCGTTGGTACATACGACAGTAGAGCAGATAGTTTACCAGGGATATTGTAAAACAAAAGCCCTGAGCTTTTCCTAAGGAGACGTCCTTTGACTTCCTGAAAGTCACTTGGTTGTGGGGATAAAAGTGGTGGGCCAGGGTGGGCAGGGACCTGGGCACAGGGGAGCTGGGCCGGGGGCACGCAGGAGGCTCTCCATAAACAAGAGAAGGAGCCTGTCGGCAGCCATCCACTTGGGGCTGGGAGGGAGTGGACAGGTCCACTCCTCGGCCTGCCTGTGCCCCTGTCCAAGCGATTCCTAGAGAGTTCCTCTGACCATCACTGTGGCTGTTCTTCTCCCGGCTCTCAGTGAGGCCCCAGGTGCCACCCCAGCCCTAACCCCCTTGCCTGTTCCCAGATGTGGACACACCCCGCCATGCAAGCCCAGATGCAGACACGCCCCCATCACCTCTGCCCGGATACAGACACAACCGCCCATGGCTGCCCAGATGCAGACACAACCCCCCGTGCCTGCCCAGATGCCGACATATTTCCCCCATGCCTGTCCAGATGCAGACACGCCCGTCACCTCTGCTCAGATGCAGACTCAACCCCCTATGCCTGCCCAGATGCAGACACACATGTCACCTCTGTCCAGATGCAGACACAGCCCTGTCACCTCTGCCCAGATGTGAACACACCCCCTGTGGCTGCCTAGATGCAGACACAACCTCCTCACTTCTGCCCAGATATGGAGTCATGGGTACCCTGTCCCCCCAATGGGTCTCTTGTGTCCCCACCTTCTCTTGACCTCTTTTCACCACAAGGCTCTGCAGTGATGGTGGCTTTCAGTTGCCAGAAACTTTTCCTAAGCATCGGAGCCAGCTTTAGGAGTGGGAGATGAAGGTGTGGCCTCTCTCCCTGACTGAGCGCAGCGTCTCGTCTCTTACTGATGAGGGTCCTTCTCGGCTTCTGACCAGGACTGTTCTGAGTTCTCAGTCTGTTTGCACAGGACTAGGGGGACACCAGGTCTTGGAGCTCACGCCTCCCAGTGGCCACCTCTGAAGTTGGGAGGCCTCTTGCTGGGAGACACAAGGAGCATCTGCAGCCGGTGTGCTCTTTCCGGAAAGCCCTTTGCCCGTGGCTTAGACGTGCCCTGTTTCTCACTGGGAACCGCCTGTCTTTCCGTTCTGAGTGGTGGTTTCCAGGCAGAGCCCCTTCCTGTCTATGCAGCGGGCACTCACTCTGTAGGGACCTCCAGGCCTTGTTCACCCCAAGCCTGGGTGCCCACCCTGCCCCTGCCCAGCAAAGCCCCTTGGTAAATCTCGTGAGATGGTGAATAAACTCCAGCACCAGCTCGGTCCTTGGGCCTCTCACGGCCTGTCTAGCAGCTCCATTTGGACCTGCCCTCGGCCCGGCCAGGCCCACCTCACCAGCCACCTGCCGCAGGCTCCTCTCAGAGGGCTCTGAAGAGCACAGCTGGTTTGAAAGTTAACAGAATTAGTGGTGGGAACTGTGTCCCTCGGGAGGACTTGGGGGCAGGTGTGACAGAGGACCCTAGGGCAGACCTGGACCCTTCTTGCCTTTAGCACTCATCCTTTGCATTAAAATTCAAACCCCAAATTGAAATAATGACGCAGCCAACACACGCAGCCTTTGTGCATGAAATCCCTGGCAGGCAGAGAAGAGAGCTGGGGATCTTCTCCCAGGCTCATAACTGGGCCCACCCTCTTTTAGGCAGGTTTTAGCCCTAACACCAACCCCAGAAGGCCTTGCTGAGGTCTTCGTGGTCAGCTCACTGGCTTGGGGCGGTCTGATTAAACGCCACATGAAGGCCGTGTGGGCCTCGAGACGAAGGGAGGGAAGAGGCTGTGCACTGAAGACAGCATCGGAGGGACCGAAATGTGTTTGTCCCTTTGTTATTCCAGAACCGGTCAGGTGTACCTGACTTGTTTTGTCTCTTTCTTTGGGGAGAGCCAGATGTTTGAGTTATTTTATATTGTTTTCCTTGAAGTTGGAGTTGATTATCTCTAATCACATACTTGCAAGCAAGTGCTCTTTAATAGAGGCCTATTAATATGCTTTCTATTTTTTGCTCTGCTCAGTTTTATAGATTTTCCCAAGTAAGGTTCATTTTTGCCATTTAAGGAAAGGAAACAAAGACAGAGCTTCCTAATTATTCTCAGTAATTATTTTCCGTAATGTCCTTGAATATAGGATATCTTCTCGCATTTTCTGAACAGACCTCACATTCTTCTGCTTTTCTTCTTCCTTTGGAAAACATCATGACACTCCCAGCTGGCCAGCTCAGCCTCCCTGGGAGGGAAGGGACAACTGAAGTTCACCTCGGGACGGTGGAGTCCGCATCACAACTGCACCCAGGTGGCCACAGCGAACGACACCACCCTCCGTGGCTGGGACACCCGGAGCATGAGGTCAGTGAGCCCACCACGCACGGGCCCCGCTTCCTCTCCTCCCTTAGCGAGCAGAACCGGGATGACGGTGGAGCTGATCGTGAGCCAGATGTATTTAGGGGCGCATAGTTGGTTTGTCTCCATCTCATTCTTGCAGGAAATCATAAATCTTCATCTTGTTTCTTCACCCCAGATTAAGCGAGCACATCCACTGCCGTGGAACCGGTGCACCTCGGTGGCTGTTGAATGTTCCATGTTGATATCCCTGCATTAACAGCAGTTGACGATGAAAACTAAAAATTGGGGCTTTTGTAACACTGAGCGAGATGGGGACCACAGGGTGCCCTTCTCTGATGAGCCGCTGCAGGCTGACAGCTGCAGTCCCCAGGTTAAGTCTCTCCTGGGGTCGTCCTTGACCGTAGCTGTGCCTTCTGGAGACACACCTATATAGGGCAATCATAGTTTGTCATTTAAGTAATTATACCCAACAGCCAGCAGCTCTAATGGAACAAATAAGAGCGAGTTTTCCGTTCCAGTTGTGATTTTGATAGGCAAAGGAGTGATGGTAGCACGTCTGTTGCCGTGGCAACGGAAGCCCACACAAGCTTTTTTAAGATACAGTTTATCCCCTCAGCACACCATAATTTAGCACCGAGCTGAAAAGACGGATGTCATGCAGTAACTCGTGTTGATTCCAGGGTGGGGGCACAACTTTAGATTTAGTTCCAAGGCCCCTCTGAAAACTCAGGGCCTGATGAAGAATCAATCGCCACTTCCTCCCTTGTGCACGTCTGTGCAGAGGGCTCGTTTGGTTTCCTGATCAGAAGCTGGAAACCACAGACTCAGCCCGTGATGAACATCCTGCTGAAATCCATTTCTCCATGTCCTGTGGTCATCATGTCCTTCGTCTGCATGGTTCTTTGAAGGATATGAAGAATTTCAGTATCTGAAGACAAGAAACTCAAAGACTGACGTTACAGACCAAACAAATAAGCAAACAAAAAGATGCCCGTGGCTTTGATGGGCGACATCTGGCAGTGGCCTCATTTTGCCCGTGTTGTGTCTGTGGTGAGGACGTGCCAGCGCAGCCCAGAGGGTCCTGGCGCCTTCTCACTGACTGTCATTTCTCCTTTTGCAGACAGCTTTGGTTTGCATGGAGCCAGGATGCCTTTGGTGCTTTTTTAGGTGGTGTGATGCTTTTGTGTGACAGTTACTGGCAATGGAGCATGCAGTAACCTTTAGTTAATATGTCGTGCCCGTGCGACTGTCCATCCAGTTCCCTGGGAATCTGCCAAGCTTTTAATTTTCTACCTTTGCCTGTTACCCTTGAAAGATTTAAAGGTTTAGGTATCATATTTTAGGGAAGAAATATTAAGATATTGAAAAGGTGCAGGATATAAAAACCAGAAGATTTAAAAGTGGTTTAGGGCTGGGAGTTCTAATGTGAGAGAAAAAAGATGAAAGGAATTGAGTTCATCTGCCTTGGAGAGCAGAGAACAATGATGGTCTTCAGATAAGTGAAGCAAATTACAAGGCACAGAAGTTCCCCATTGCTCATCAGCCCCACTGAAGGCTGCGGGTGAGGAAGGTAAACAATGCAGGAGTGATTTCAGTCCCGCCCACGGCAGTGCTGGGGAGGCCGTGCAGGCAGGGGCCGCTGGGCAGCTCCAGGCCATGGGTTCTTTGCTTTCCCGGTTACAACCTTTTGTTTCAAGCCACTGTCCAGCCTCACCGGATGACCTGTCCTCTGGGATTCATGACATCAGAGGCCATAGGCAGGATATTATGACTTCAGACCCTGCGAGGAGCAGCCAAGGACCATAGGATCCAGGGCAAAGTGAGGTGTGTGAGTGCGGGTGTGCATGTCTGCCCTCTCGTGTGGATGTGTGTGTGTGTGTGTACATACATATGTGGGTGTGCCCACAGATGCACACGTGAGTGTGAAAACGCATATGCTGTGAACAGCTGTGTGACTCATTTCAAAGAGTCCCCTTCTCCTGCCCTGGAGCAAGTGGGTTGCACTGGCCACCAGCAGTGTTGGACCTGGAGCTGGTGTGGACAGTGGAAGGGTAAGACCAGCTGACACGGCCCTTCCGGCTTTCATGGCCTTCCCCACTGCTCCTCCCTTTCTCTTTCTCTCTCTCTGTATATATCCATAGATAGATAGATAGCTGGCCCCTTCCTGCTTCCATGGCCTTCCCCACTGCTCCCCACTTTCTCTCTCTCTCTCTGTATATATAGAGATCTGTATATAGATAGATATTTTTGTGTGTGTATACATACATATATATGTGTATATATATATAAAATTTCCCAACACTATATTCTACCTTCATTCCCTGTCTTTTTCTTTTCCTTCTTCACTACATCCTTCCAGAAATGCATCAGGCATCCTGTCCAGACGTCTGCCTCAGCGTCCCCGTGGCGGCTGCAGCCCCTTTGGCATGCTCTCATTCTCAAGATACTAAGTCACATTTTTAACGGCTGCAAAGCAAAATCCCTTCCATGGCTCGCCCAGAGGGTCACAGATAAGCTCCTGGAGAGCTGAGCGTGGCGCGACCGCACAGGGTTGCTGGGATGGAGGCGCTGGTGCCAGCCTCCTCCTGCAGGGCAGGAACGCCGAGGAGACGAGAGCACCCTGGGCCGGGGGATTTGACAGGGTCCCGGGAAACCAGTCGTGCCTGCAGCACTCAGTGGCTTTGCATAATCCGCTTGCTATTTTTCTATACTGTTCTTCCTTCTCCCTCAGCCAGATCTATTGCATAGAGAATGCCCACGGACAGCTGGTGCGGGATCTTGACTTCAATCCCAACAAGCAGTACTACTTGGCCAGCTGCGGAGACGACTGTAAGGTGAAGTTCTGGGACACCCGAAACGTCACCGAACCCGTGAAGACCCTGGAGGAGCACTCCCACTGGTAGGGCCGCTCCTGGCTGCTTCAGGAAAGAGGGGATCATGCAGTTGATTTTGCTAATTACTTTGCCATTGGGAAAGACACAAACCAGCTTCGTTTGTGCTGCTGTGCATCATTCAATCAACCCAGTTTTATTTTTCCTAAAGAAACACTAATTCCAAATCTGAATGTTTGTGATTTATAAACATAGGAAAAGAAGAAAAACATTAAATTCTGTTTTCTCTTGAAACAGTGCTGGTTCAAGTATGCAAAAATAAATGCGCACAGGTGTTCACACAGCATTGTTTGTAAGGCCGGAAACCTGGAAACCACCCAAATGTCCATCACTAGGGGACTGGTTAAGTAAATTGGGTGACATCCATGCAGCGGAGATGAGGCAGCTGTCAGGAGAATGTGGAGTGTCTCTGTGTGGCTTTGGGAAGATGTCCGAGGTCACTCATTCTCCCTAACATATTATTTGAATGTTTTTAAATGTGCCTGGTACTTTTTGCTAAGTAAAAAGATCAAGTTGTACAGTGGCATGTACAGCATGAATCCATTTTTATGCAAATAAAACGTGTGTGCACACTCAGGGGTGTACACAAGTGTGAGTGACAGAGGTATGCAGAGGAAATGTCTGAAAGAGTAAGAGCCAAAAGCTCCTCAGGAATCCTCCCCCAGTCAAAGAGGGGCATTCCTTGCATCTCTGAATTGTTTGAATTACTTATCTGAAGCTATATTGTTTTTGCAATCAGAAAGTAAAAAGCCTGGATTACTAGTGCACAGTTTTGATAAATTCAGTGACTTGCTGGAATTTCCTGTGGTCTGAGTGGCTGGGCCTCCCTGTGCCCCTGGCCATGCTGGGTGCACCTCCTAGTGTCAAGCGCCCAGCACTGTCTGCCACCCGGGCCCTGGAGCTTGTTTTGGCCTCAGCATGACTGGGAGGCAGAAGCTCCCAGGCTCTAGGACCCGTGCCAGGAAGAAAGCTGATCCCAGTAGCCAAAACCAAGGAAAACCCTTGTGCCCCAGGAGGCCGCCATGCCCTGGTCTCAGGACCCACAGTCACTGCCAACTGGGAACATGCCGTGAGGCTTGTTTGATATTATAGGATATCGCTAATCCACATGTTGCTTCTGGGGCAGTTTTTTTTTGTTTTTATTTTCGAGTTTTAGAAAGCTTGTCTGAAATATTGAGTGATCAGCCTTCTCCTCCTGCAGTTTTCAGCCAACATTTAGTCTTCCCTGTCTGTCTGTTGGGACTCGAGAAACCTACAGCAAACCCACCCTCAGCGGAAAACTGCCTTCTGTCAGGCCCTGGGATTGGGGCTGATTGCCTGGCAGTGTCTAACGTGAGCCCCAGCCTCGTGGGGCCCTCGGGCGGTGTGGCGCGTTGTTGGTGTTGCTGCAGTGACGGGTCATTTCAGTAGCTGCTTTGCCCTCTGCAGGGTGTGGAACGTCCGTTACAACCACTCTCACGACCAGCTGGTCCTCACTGGCAGCAGTGACAGCAGAGTCATCCTTTCCAACATGGTGTCCATCTCGTCGGAGCCCTTCGGCCACTTGGTAGACGACGATGACATCAGTGACCAGGAGGACCACCGTTCCGAGGAGAAGTAAGGGCATGCACTGCAAAGCGGCTCACACCGTACCAGAGCCTCCTTTCCCCACAGCCATCTCCCGAGCCAGGCTGCGTAGATAGAAAGTTTACAGGTGTGCGTCTGGGGGACACTGTCCTTCCCCCCTGCAGCTGTGGGGACCCACAGTTCCAGGGGTGCCGTCATTAGCAGCCCAGATGGGAGGCACTGCAGGTGGGTTGGGGTTAGGTGCGGTTTTAAAATAGATCTCTCTGTGTTTGTGTTTGTATTCTTATCGAATGCAATAAGAATAATAATATTTTAAATCTGTAAGATTTAAAAGACTGTCACTGGTCTTCAAACTTGAGCATGAACAATAATGAGAACGAATATATCCCAATCCTCACAGCACTCCCTGTAAGAGACGCATCCCAATCGGCGTCTTCACTGGCGTGGATTTGAGCGTGTTGGGGTCAGGTTGTTGGCCATCAGCTCATGGGCCTTCCACTGACTGGTCGCAGGGCTGAGACTCCAGGCCAACCTTCCCAGTTCAAACGCAGGTCCTACTTCGCTTCTAGATACTCTACAAAATGTGGTCAACCGTGATGTGTGTTTTCTAGTCATACCCTCATTGTTCTGGATTTTCCCAAAGCTTTTTCCGGTGCACTTTGATTTCCGATCCTAGGTGAGATGGGAGATTGCTAAGGGCACCCTCTTCATGTCCACATCTGGTCAGCGGTGCAGTGCCAGGGCCCCTGTGTCCTTCAGTGGCCCACCTTCACAAGTGGCAGCTGCTTCCTGGGGGGTGACTGGGCGCGACTGAGATGCAACCGCAGAGATTCATGCCCCAGATTGCAGAGGAAGGAGGTCTGGAATAAAACCCTGTGAAGTTGGACAGTTAGAGCCCTGAAGTATGGTGGGGTCTGTCACTCTGTTTTAGGATCCTTTGCACTGTTTTTTGTCTGAATTCTTGCCCTACCCACCTGAACTTGGTCTCAGATTCCTCTGTGGGAAGATCTCTGTCTTCGGACTCTTTTCTGCAGTGGCGATGGCGATGGGCCCATCTGTTTGTCTCTTGACTCTACGGCCTCACTCCGCCACCCAAGCTGGTGTGCAGTGGCACGATCATGGCTCACTGCAGCCTTGAACTCCTGGGCTCAGGTGATCCTCTTACCTCAGCCTCCCAATTAGCTGGGACAGCAGGTGCACGGCACCATGTCTGGCTAATTTTTTATAGACACAGAGTTTTGCCATGTTGCCCAAGCTGGTCTCAAACTCCTGAGCTCAAGCAATCTGCCCACTTCAACCTCCCAAAGTGCTAGGATTACAGGTGTGAGCCAGACTCTGTTGTTTTTCTGTTCGATCCTTAGAAACTCAGTCCGCCGTAGAGTAGTACTTAAGCACACACATGATGGAGTGTGCCCAGTGGTCTCCTGGTGCCTTTGGGCCTGGCTTCCTTTACCATCCTCTCTGCCAGTGGCCCGGGGAGTCTGCACTTGCTCACCATGTCTGTCCCTGTTAGGGAAGGAGCCCGATGGGCCTGTTGGTCAGAAGACTGCTGGAGTTGTCCTCCGGGCGGCAGTGTCATGGGAGCAAGGCAGGAAGGAAGGAGGTGATCAGGGCTACACAGACGTCTTAGGACACCCCTCAGTCCTGATGTCCTGCTGCAGTCCGGAAACCATTATTCCCCCTGAGGCTTTGCACCTGGCATTTGTCACACCACAGCAGTTGACCACTGGCAGGTCCACTTTGTGGGAAGCCAACTTCCCAGAGACCGTGCGAGCTCTGGAGCGTCCGTCCGTCTCGCTGGGGGGGGCGAAGCATTTTCCTACAAAGAAATGCAAAAGCATTTCGAGTGCGGTACACAAATTAAGTGGGAATTTTTTTGTGAAATGGGAAGGAAAGTGCCAGAGAAGCCTGTGTCCGCCGGAAAGTGGCCACCGTGAGCCAGGCAGGGCCCCTCCCCACGCGCACGCCGTATGCTGAGGAAGTGGTGGCTCTTGTGTGAGGATCCCCTGGCCAGGGCTCCCAGTGAGGGTAACTCAGTCAAGGGAGGCGAGGTGGGAAAACATCCTGGGTGAGGCCAGGCAGGTCATGCCCCTGCTGTTCCCACTGGGCTAGGGTCGTCTTCCTCTTGGTGTTATGGGGGGAGATCCTCAGTCCAGCCCCACTCCCATCCTAGCACGGCCCCTCGGGCCCCAGCCTCTGAGTCCTGCACAGCCAGGAGCTGGACCAGCTGCTTCCCAGGGTCCTTTCTGCTCAAGCGACAGGGGTTTTTACATCCTGTGTTATCCAGACACGGTGACCGCTTCCCCCAATCTTTCCCCTGAGCAAAGGAAGCCCTTGGAAGACCTCCGACAGAATATCACCCCAGGCACCCGTGGGCCAAGGACAGAAGCAACCAAGATACCACGTGCCAATGTCGCCGATTTCCATAAACCTTTTGAGAAACGCCTGCTCCTCACGGCGACAGTGAGGGTTTCTGGCTTCTGCAGGGACCACCCCACTGTCCTTAGCGTGGGCTCCTCTAATTCTTCCCATCCCACAGCGGAGAAAGCTGAGGCCCCGGGACCTCTTGTGTCTCCTGATGGCAGCGCTCGCGTCCTCCCTGCGCCTCTCCTGGCCGCCCCACTGGAGCTGCCGAGCTCACGTCCTTCTCTGTTGCGTTGCAGGAGCAAGGAGCCCCTGCAGGACAACGTCATCGCCACCTACGAGGAGCACGAGGACAGCGTCTACGCTGTGGACTGGTCCTCGGCCGACCCGTGGCTGTTTGCCTCCCTGAGCTATGACGGGAGGCTCGTGATCAACAGGGTGCCCAGGGCCCTGAAGTACCACATCCTGCTGTGACTCCCGGGCCTGAGTTATCCAGGTTCCACTGGGTGGTTATGCTCTTGGCAGGTTCCCAAACAGTCACAGCTCTTTGGCGGTGACTCATTTTCCAGGTGCTCCCTCTCTGGGAAAGCCGCTGTCCCCTTCCTCTAGCAGCAGCGTTTATGAATGGGGTGAATGGAGCTGTTGTCGACGGCACAGCTGACGCCTGAACCCAGCCGCTGTCGGCAGAGACGGAGCCCCACATTGTTATGTGAATAACAACATTTTCTGTTTTAAGGGTGTTAGGAGTTTCACTTTTTAAAAAAAATGTTCCTGCAATAGTAACTCTTCTTTCTCTTCAGAGTAAACAATGAAATAAAATAAATCCACGCTGCACAGATGCTCGGCTCATTCTTGCAGGAGCTCTGCCCTGTGACTGCATCTCCTGGGTCTTTGTCCATTTTCTCTTTCCTGACCCAGGAAAAATGCAGGTGGACAGACGTGTGCTCTCCACGCCGCCCTAGCATGGAACTCCTGGGGGCCATGGAACTCCCGCTGGCTGCGGCAGTGGTGGGCGCCCGGCTCGCGCCCTGCGCTGAACTGGTGTGATGCATTTTCACTGCTGTAGACACAGGCTCTGCCCGTCCTGGGCCTCTCCTGGTCTCTGCAGGCTGTCCTGTGCTCTGTCCTGCCCACCTTGGCTGGTGGCCTTGGAGGTGCCGTCCTCCCTCACCGGGGAGCTTGGGGTTGGGCTCCCACGTCTCAGTTGTCGGGGACCCCACGCTCACAGGCCCCTACACTCATCAGTGCCTCTCCTTAGGAATCCTCAAACACTGACCTCGCCGCCTTGGTTCGTGGTTCCCTTGGCTGTGCGGGGTCTGTTCTGTGCATCTGGTGTTCCCACTGGAGAAGCCACCCGGGCCCTGGACTCTGGGCTCCGACTCCCTTAAGCCTCCAGCTGGCCAAGTGTCCCTGCAGGGCCACTTCTGTGCTCTGCTGCCCCAGTCACCTCATCCGTAATGATGGGGAAGGACGGGCTGAGCTCCCCGGCCCGTCAGCTCCGGGCGTTGACAATTCTAGGACAAGCCTCGCCCAACCTGCAATAAGGACACGTTCCTGCTGCAGTGACCCCGCCGGCACGTGTGCTGTGCTGCTGAGGACGCTGCCCCCCGCCGGCACGTGTGCTGTGCTGCTGAGGACACTGTGCACCCAGAGGGCCACGTCCTGGATTTTGTTTTCATAGATGGGAGTTCACAGCCAAGTGGAGGCCATAGGGGAAGGGTGAAAAGGTGGGGTCCTGGGGGAGAGGACAACTGCTGAGGGGGGGTCCACAGATGGGGGCCGTAGGGAGGGGTGTGTAGGTGGGTGGGGCCGTGGGGAGGGGCGCTGCTGGTGGGGAGTCAGTAGAGGTACACAACTGGGTGGAGCTGTTGGAAGGGGCACACAGGTGGGTGGGGAGTGGGGAGGGGCACGCAGGTGGGGGGGCCGTGGGGAGGGGCACGCAGGTGGGTGGTGAGTGGGGATGGGTGTGCTGGTGAGGGGGGCGGTGGGGAGGGGCGCGCTGGTGGGGGCCTCCGTTGGGAGGGGCACACTGGTGGGGGTGTCAGGAGGGGCGCACTGGTTGTGGGGGCGGTGGGGAGTAGGTGTGGGCAGAGACAGGTGTGTTGCAGACCCTCCAACATTTCTGCTTCCAGGTAAAACCTGCATGTGTGGGGAATGCATGGCATCTAATGTCAGTCCTCCCTTCAGTTGCTGTCACTTGAAAGAAATTGTGTGTGTTTGTTTAACAAACATAAATTGAGTGCCTACTGTGTACCCACACTTCTAGATCCTGCAGTTGCTGCCGCCACAGCTGTGATTAGGGCAAGTCTCAGCTCCCCTGGAGTGAGTGCTCCTGTGGGCCATCAGGTGACATGGGGACAGATGCCACAGAGAAGTGCAGAGGAGGGGCCAGGGAGCGCTGTGGGATCCAGGCTCTCTGAGAAGGTGATGCGTGAGCCAAGGCCCAGGGTTGGGGTGGGGTGGTGCCTGGGTGAGTGGATCAGGTAGGGAGGCAGCAGGCTGGCGTGGGAATGAGGCAGGAGGCCCAGCCTCCTGGGGAGGGGAACTGGAGATCCTGCCTGTTTGAGATGGAAGCCACTGAACAGATGAGGACTGAAGTTTGGAGTCAGAGGAGGATGGTTTACTGCCTCTGATTGGCACACAGCCGCTGGTGTGTGTGCGTTGTGTGTGTGCAATGGTGAGGCTACTGTGCACCCGGGTGGCCGGCTTCTCATGGGTTAAACACACGCGCACCACACCAGTCAGCACTCACGTCTTTACCCTGGATCCTTTTCTAGAAAGTTAAACACACACTCACCACACCAGTCAGCACTTACGTCTTTACCCTGGATCCTTTTCTAGAAAGTTAAACACACGCTCACCACACCAGTCAGCACTCACATCTTTACCCTGGATCCTTTTCTAGAAAGTTAAACACATGCTCACCACACCAGTCAGCACTCACATCTTTACCCTGGATCCTTTTCTAGAAAAGATCTGAAAAGTAAACATTTTAGACTTTGAGGGCCACAGTCCCTGTCCCTTTCCTCTCTGTGATTGTCCTGCCAGACACACACCATAAGGTTACAAAGGCAGGCAGTGGATGGATGTGGCCTGGGGACTATTTGCCAACACCAGCCCCAGAAAATAAAACTTATGTTTGTGTAAATATCTATACACAGGTATTTCTACCCAGGCGTAATCACCAAGTGCTGGAAGCGACACAAGCGTCCTTCAATGGTGAGCGGATGGCAGGGCCCCCAGGAGACCACAGGAAAGTCACGTAGAGAAGGCATTAGGTGAGCCCTGGGGCGAGGAATCTTCAGAGAAGGTGAAGATTCCCCTGAATCCTCCTTCAGAGGAGTCTGGGGGTGGGAGGGCACAGGACATGGGGTATCCAGGAGCCAAGCAAAGTGGGGATTTCCTGGAGGACTGAGGCACCCTCAATGCTGCAGGTGGGGTGTCAGATGTGGGGGAGAACGAGCTGGAGACGGACACGGGCATGGAGGTGTGGATGGCCCTGGGGAGGCCCCTGGCAGCTGGTGGACAGCAGGAGAAGCGTGGACGGCAGGAGCAGCACGGGATGAGAGAGGTAGGAAGATGGGAGCAGGAGGGGTTGTGTAAAGGAAACAGAACAGGAGGAGTAACCCCCAGGGCCTGTGACCACAAGGAGATTTCTTTTTTCTTTTTTTTTCTTTTTTTTCTTTTTTTATGGAGACGGAGTCTTGCTCTGTTGCCCAGGCTGCAGTGCAATGGCACAATCTTGGCTCACTGCAACCTCTGCCTCATAGGTTCAAGCCATTCTCCTGCCTCAGCCTCCCGAGTAGCTGGGATTACAAGCATGCACCATCACACCCGGCTTATTTTTGTGTTTTTAGTAGAGATGAGGTTTCACCTTGTTGGCCAGGCTGGTCTCAAACTCCTGACCTCAGGTGATCTGCCCGCCTCAGCCTCCCAAAAGTGCTGGGATTGTAGGCATGAGCCACCGCGCCCAGCTGAGGATCTCTCTCTTTAAAAAGGAGAAATATCTGTATTTCTGAATGCAGATAGACTAGTCCAATGGAGAAGCACAGAAAGGGGAGAAGGGATATCCTGGAACAGGAAGGTGAGGGTGCGATCTGGCGAGCACCTCCAGATGCACAGGGTGAGACGTTCTGTTAGAGAAAGCGAGTGTGTCCCCAGGACAGCACCCAGCGCCATTGTCAGCGTGGCCACGGTGGGGGTCAGGGGGTCATCTGGACCCAGCGCCATCGTCAGCACGGCCACAGTGGGGGTCAGGGCGTCATCTGGGCCCAGCGCCATTGTCAGCGTGGCCACGGTGGGGGTCAGGGGGTCATCTGGACCCAGCGCCATCGTCAGCACGGCCACAGTGGGGGTCATCAACAGTACTTCTATTTGTAAAACGCACACACTTTCAAACACAGGACATGGTTTTATCTTAAGGACCCCTTGTAAACAGAGCAAGCATCCCCCTTCTGAGGATTTTGAAACAGCCTGGCGGCACCTTGCCCAGCTCTGTCCGCAGTCCGGGGCGCAGGCCATGTCCCCTTCATGCAAGTCTCTCAGGCTCTGTCTCGAGCAATTCCTACCCAGAGGCAGCCCAGTGACCAGTTAGAGCAGTTCCTACCCAGAGGCAGCCCAGTGACCAGTTAGAACAGTCTGGATGCAGCCACGCAGAGGCTTTGGGATTCATTGCAAGCATCCTCGTTGCCCATGCCATTTTCAGAGCTAGGCCTGCCTCCCTGTGGGTGGGGTGGTGGAGGGACCGCACTGGACAGCCTCCTGTGTAGATGGGGTTCTTCCCTCCTTTACCCGGAAGCCGTGTTGCCAGTGATGGGATTACATGTGGACCTTCTTTAGCAGGACCTGGGGGGCGGGAATATGGGGAAACAAATCAGCCTCGACCCATCCTTCTGGCCCCTCTGCAGTGTCAGGTGCTGTGCGGCATCGCCTGCGGCTGTGGACGGCAGGGTCCGTGCCAGAAAAGATGAATGTCACCCATGGTGTACCCTGGCCGGGGCCTGACTTACCTCGGCACGTGTCCAGCTGTACAAAGCAGGGTCATTAGTAACCCACTTTCCCCGCAGGCAGCTCTGCGGCACGGGCCTGGCAGGGCTAAATTTAGGAGCAATGGGCGATTTTGGATTTAACATTTTTCATGAGCCTCTTCTGGCGTGTGCGGCCCAGCAAGTTAGCACTGCTCTTAAATGGCTGGGCCGTGGCTCTCCATTCCTGCTCTCTGCCTGGCCAGGTGATAGGAGGGTTGGTGTTAATTGAGAATTATCTTCTGACAGCAGCAGGGGAAGCGCTGCCAACCCACAGCAAGCATCATGCAGCGTCCTCAGGGTGTCCTGGAGCTGGAGCCGGAAGACCCCTCCCCACACCCAGGGCACACGCTGCAGACTGCAGGGCCTCGCTGTGTGGGCTGCGGCTGCCCCATTATCTGTGTGGCTCATTCAGAAGAGCTGTGGCTGCTCTTCTAGGATGTGAAAAGCTGCGGTGTTGGGGGCAGGGTATGAGAGCACTGGATGGGCTCTTTGGGGTGTCACCAGTGACATTAGGACAGCCCTTGTTAGTGGGAACTCCAGCAGAGCCAGCTTTAGTTCAACAACAGGACCCCAGACAAAGTTCTGGGGGGACGGAGTTGGGAGAAGCAGGCCTTCAGCAGGGCGGGCGAGCCTGCTGCTGTTCTCCCTGAGACACCGTGCTAGGCCCTGCAAAGGCTTCTCCTGTAGCCAGAGAGGCAGAGACTGAAGACACCAGAAATGGGGGACAGGGGATCAGAGGAGGGAAGGAAGGGGTGGGGGACAGAAGGCAGAGACCAGATCAAAGATTTGTGGGCCCCTGAGGACCTCAGGGCTAGAGAAAGTAGGTGCCAGGCAGGGGACGGTCAGGCTGGGGTGGATAGGTGGGTGGGTGGAAGGTTGGATGGACAGATGGGTGGGGTGAGTGGATAGTGGGTGGGTGGGTACAGATGGGTGGATGGGTTGATGGATGAATGGATGTGTGGATGAATTGGTGGATGAGTGGGTAGATGGGTGGATGAGTGGGTGGATGGCGGGTGGGTGGGTGGGGGTAGGTGATGAATAGTGGATGGGTGAGTGGATGGGTGGATAGACAGTTATGTGGATGGTGGATGGGTGGGTGAATGAATAGTGGGTAAGTGGGTTGGTGGGTGGATGGATAGGTAGGTGAGTGGGTGGATGGATGCATGGGTGGGTGCATGGATACCTAGGTGGGTGGATGGTGAGTGGATGAGGGTGAGGGGTGGGTGGGTAGGTAGATGGGTGTGTAGATGGATGGTTGGTTGGATGGGGGTAGGTGGGTGGGTGGTGGTTGGATGGGGGTGGATAGGTGAGTGGGTGGCTGGATGAGTGGATGGATGATGGGGTGGCTGAGTAGGTGGATGGGTGGTGGGTAGGTGGATGGGTGGGTGGATGGATAGGTATATAGGTGAGTAGGTGGTTGGATGGGGTAAGTGGGTGGGTGGTTGGAAGGGCTGGATGGGTGGATGGAAGAGTGGATGGGACAGTGGGTCATATCTTAAAACACTAGTAGGCATCATTGGCTGTGCTAGTCTTACCCCTAAATGCTGAATAAGGAGATGCTGAGTTTGGAACAGTTCTAGAGTTGGGTCTTCACTTTCAGTAAATAACCCAAAGCTCTTAGTCTATGTCAAGATAAAGTGTTGATGGGTAGAGGAGAGGAAAACTGAAATTCTGCCTTGTATATTTGTATGAAATATGTGAAAATGAAAGTTCTTAATTCCTTTGAGACATTGAAAGCCATAAGCTGGGTCATTTAAAAACAAGATCCTCTAAATAGAGATGGATTAAAATGGAACTTCCCAAGGTATTCTGTGCTGCGAGTGAATTCAATGTGATGATTTTGCAAATAGAGAGCAGCACATAGAAGGCCATTTCCTAAGAATCAAGAAAGATGGCTCCGTAACTGACCGCACCCCTCTGTTGATGGATTTTGTCCTTTTGACTTCTCCTGATACCCTCTTTTCTAATCTAACAGAACCTTAAGAACATGTCCCATGCACCAGTAGAGTGGCCAAGCTTCCAGAGCAATGCAGGGACTCGGAGCCCATCACAGATGCCCCAGCAGTTACGCCGTCGTGCGCTTTATGGTCTCAGGAAGTGACGATGAGGATTGTGATTGATTAGTGTTTACTGAGCCTTGCTGATTGGATTTCTGCATGGCTTATTGAAGAGGCACTAAAAATCACGTAGGGAACAGCCTGCGAGTTTCTGGTTTGAAATGCTGCCTTATGTGTAATAGCACTTAATGAGGGTTTATTAAGTCAATCAATCAACTAATCATCAATCACGGTCCTCTGACCCAGCCTGCCTTTTCATCGACATCCCCGCATCTCTGTCGTAGCTGACATTCTGATCAAACAGATGGGCGGCCCTTTCCAACGAGCGACAGATCACCTTTGTCTGTATTGGCTCTTCTTTGAAAATCCTTTGGAAGTCCTCCTCCACCTGGTGAAATTCTGCTGATTCTTGAAAGCCAGCTCCAGTGTCATAGCCTTGGGGCCTTTCCCTGTGTCTCCTCCTTCCCTGACTGTGTCCTGGAATCCAGTCCTTGAGCTGTCTGATGGAGGAAGAAGCCCCATTTCCTGGTTTACACAGGCTGCCATGTTAGTGCTGGAATAGTGGTGAGCGTCCCTGTGTCGGTGCTGCAGTAGTGATGAGCGTTCCCAACATGAGAATACTGGAATGGGAGTGTTCTATGTTGGGAACGCTGGAATAGTGAGCGTCCCCGCGTCAGTGCTGGAATAGTGAGTGTCCCCGTGTCGGTGCCTCATGTTGGTGCTGGAATAGTGAGCGTCCCCATGTCGGTGCTGGAATAGTGAGCTCAGTGTCCCCTATGTCAGGAAGGGCGGGAGCCCAATCCCTCAGTGTAAGTCAGACTCTGGAGGTTGCTCTGAGAAGTGTGGAGGTGGAAAGGGAGAGCAGGAAGGGGCAGAGCAGGCATGGCCCCAGGACCCAGTTAGGTGGCCCCCGGGACATCAGGCATCAGCCCCAGAGCTTCACTCTTGGTGTAAGTTGGTCGTCTTCACCTATTTCTGTAAATTCATTAAGAGGAAAGCATAACGATGTCTTTCTGAACGATGGACACTTTGCAGATTACAAAGGGTTTTTAAGAATGTTTTGCTTTTGACAGCAGCGTCAAATACAATTCCTGCAAATACAGGAAGCACAGGTTCGGCAGGTGGCGCCCTCCTGAGGCCTCGCGGCTCACTGTGGGTTCGGGTTCACCTCTTCCCTCTCCCGTTCCTGAGTCAGGTTCTGGTTCTTCCACTGCATAGACATCCTTGGAGTGGCCACTGGCTGCCAGGGCCCCTGTTCCACCTTCAGCAGGGAGCGTGTTCCAGCTCCAGCTGTTGTTGACAGGGGCCGTGAGATCATGGCCCAGCGTCTGCCCACCCAGCCAGCTGCGTCGGGCAGTGGCGGAGTGTGCAGTGAGCAGCTCTCACCCTCTCTCTGTGGGCACAGCACCCACCCACTCAGTCCCTCCATGCCAGATGGGAGGTCTGGGGAGCCCCTCCAGCAAACACGCACCCTGCCTCTAGGCCTGGGACAGGGAGGAAATGCATTGCCAATAACCTCTAAGCTCACAGAGGCCAGCCCGGGACAGAACCATGCAGCCAGCATGAGGCATCCGCCAGCACGGGTGGGCAGTGAAGAGAGGATGGCTCCCCTGAATCCTGGAGGGGTGGGGGCACCAGCCAGGCATGGAGCTGGGTGGGCACGGGAGGGCACGGGTGTCTGAGCAGTGCGACTGCAGCAGCAAGACTGTGGTCTGGATTTTATAGGCTGTGCGCTGGGCCTGCACGTGGAGGAAGAGCCAGCCCTGCTGGTTCTGAGGCCGCCTCTGCCCCCGGCGAGGGAAAAGGGGGCTCTCAGGGCGGCCTACCAGTGGCCCCGGGGCCACCCTTAGCTTCCCAGGAATGGGCGGCCACAGAACCCTGAGCTGCTCCCAGAGGTCTCTCCTGGGGGAAACCCTGCCCTCTCCCGCTCCCACCTGGCAGCAAGAGAGGGTGGGGAATGAGGGCTGTGGTGTGCGGCGGGACTGGTCAGGGCGCAGCCCTCGAGGGTGCTTCTGGTAGGGTCCACCTGCCTCCTGGGGGTCTTTGAGATGCACGTCTGCAGGCTTCTCCTCAGCACTCCTTATCTAGCATGTCAGCCCCACAAAGGGAGGCCTGGGGGCCTCTGTCCGTTGCTGGGTCCTCAGGGTCTGGCATAGCGCCCCGCACAGAGTCGGAGTGTGGTCACACTTGCTGATGAACCAGCCTGGCCAACCCCCTGGAGCCGCATGGTTCAGGGCCCACAGCTGGGGCCCTCCAGCGGCGCCATCACATGACAGACCTCAGACTGCTGTGTGCCCTCCCACCCTCCTGATGTGGCACCCACAGACCAGCAGGGTCTTCAGGCAGCCCGTGCCCGAGGGGACTCACCCGGCCCCACAGGCCTTTCCACTGGGCACCTTCTTTTTCTGCCTTTTTTTTTTTTTTTTTGGAATAAGTAGCAGGGTCTTTATCATCATCACCAGTAACAGACTCTAAACCCAGAGGAAAGCATTCAAGAGGTTTTCCTGCTCAGCTGCTGGTTTATTTTAAACTGTCGGAGTTGATAGCCCAATCCACTTTTTGATGTAACTATGATGGTTTTAGGAGATTTAGACATGATTTTTTTTTTATAGCATGAAAAAGAAAAATAGAACTGAATATATGATAATGATGAATCCTTCAACTTTTGTGTCTGAAATGGCTTCTAGGCATGAGTTATTGCATAATAATTCATGCCCTGTTGTGTCTTACTGCTTAATAAGCCTATGGAAAATGGTGATGTCGGAACTGCCTTTCTGTTGTCATTTTGGTGCCGTTGAAATTGTGCTTGTGTGGCAGTTGAGGGGAGAGCTGAGGGCCCTCACTGATGAAGCCATCAAGGGTACCCCCAGGAGAAGCCGTTCACGGGCCACATACCAGAGGCCGGGAAAATATGAAAAGATCTGTCAGCATCAACTTCTCCTCCAACAAACCACAGGATTTCCTACTAATACGGCCACCAGCTTCTCTCTCTTCAGGTATCTCAGCCACAGAGACGCCGACTCAGTCCTGGACACATGTCTGAAGTTGACATTGTGTCTTAGGTGGAAACGGCCATTTGCATTTGCGTAGGTGTGGATTTGCTTGCACCCGAGGCCTCCGTCACAGGGCATGGCTCCTGACATCCAGCTCGAAAAGGGCAGAGAATCCTTAGGGCCGCTGGTCCCACGTGGCGGACCCTGGTGCCTGCCTTTATCGTAGCTTCGGGCCACAACTCACCTTCTCACTAGACCGTGAGCTCGTAGGGCTCAGACCCCTTCTGCTCTCGCCTCAGAACCCACCAGCAAAGGCCTGCGGCCGAGCCAGTCAGTGTGAGCCAGAGGGGGGTCAAAGCAGGTGTGAAAGGAGCGTCTGCGTTAGTAGCGCATTCTGCGCAGTTTCACTAGTTGGGAATCTTTATTCTGAGGAGTTAATCCAAGACGTGTTTTCTAAGTAGCTCAGGACAAGGACTGTGGCCCAGGTGTTTCTCTCACCACAGAGACGACTCTGACACGCACTCGGGCATTGCGTGAATGCTTCGCGAACACGTGCACCCGGCCACTGACCCGTCGCACAGCGAGCCCTGATCTGTGCTGCAGGAAAATGGCACTTGGGGAGGGAAGAAGTCCCGTGGCCAGGAGCAGCCTGGGCCATGTGTGTTACACACAGCAATAGACGGATGCTCCTGCCCTGCTCTCTGTCCACCACTTTCCAGCCAGGAGACACGGATCAAGTCCCTTCTCCCCTCTGGGCCTTCGTGTACAACGCAGGGAAGCTGACCTGTGACGGCCAGACTCTTTCAGGTCTGGGCGGTTCCTGTGCCCCAGGACCAGGTGTTCAGGCCCATCAGGCCCCGTCCTCTTCCCAGGGCAGAGCCAGTTCTGTCTGTGGGCTCCCTGGGAAGAATGCTGGGAGTCAGGGTTAGTGAGGACAGGGCAGGAGCTGCACCCCGAGGGCCACTGGAGGCCACAGAGTCCTGTCCACACGGTGACTGTGACCCAGGGCCCATCCACAGGTTTCCTTTGTTCTGGTGAGCAGGCCACAGAAACTGGCTCCAGCAGCCAGCAGAGCTGCAGAGTGATCAGGCGACTGCTATCGAGGGCGATTCCGCTGCCGCTGCTGCCCTGAGGGACCCTCTCAAGGCCTGGGGACCCCTCAGCCCTCACGGGAGGCTGGCTCACGGGCACGGCCAAAAGCAACTTTGTTTTGTCTTCAGCCGGCGGCTTGTGCTCATGTATTTATACACAGGAGAAAGTGCAGTTGGCCGTGGGAGAAGTTCATTTTGTTTAATTTTTAATCAGAGACCACTGCGGAGTGGCCCTCGACAAATTCGAGTGCAGAGGAGAGCTCGTCGCATGGGGCTCCTAAGCTCACGGACAGAGCCCCAGGCCGCTGCCTGACCCTCCAGCTGGAGTCAGGCCAGACTCCAGCGACACTTCCGGAATGCTCCACACAGCCGGTGTCCTGCTTCCCCACCCTGGGAGCACCTCACGTGAGTGTCTTTGGTGATTCTGCATCTTTAATCTTCCCCATTTTTTGTTTGTCTGTTTTTGAGACAGAGTCTCCCTCTGTCACCCAAGCTGGAGTGCAGTGGTGCAATCTGGGCTCACTGCAACCTCCACCTCCCAGGTTCAAGCGATTCTCATGCCTCAGCCTCGCGAGTAGCTGGGATTACCTGCATGCACCACCACGCCCAGCTAATTTTCGTATTTTTAGTAGAGATGGCTGGTCTCAAACTCCTGACCTCAAGTGATTCACCAGCCTCGGCCTCCTAGAGTGCTAGGATTACAGGCATGAGCCACTGTGCCTGGCACCCGCTTTAATTTTGTTTGACTTTGTTTGTGGCATCATTTAGCGGAATGGGGTCACGTGAGTTTCGCAGGCAGCGGTCCTGAGTTGGAATCATGGTTGGGCCACTTCACTACTTGGGGCAATGACCCTTCTTCTGGGCAGCAGTGTCCTCATCTGTAAAGAAATGGCATTAATGCCCTCCTCCTGAAGGTGCAGGATCTATGGCGAGATGCACATAAGGTGCCTGGCGTATGACCGATGTTCAGGCACTGGTCCCTTCCCTCCATTTCCAGAAGCCCTTGTGTGTTCGTGCCTCCCCAGCTCACCGGAGCGTCACACCTCAGGTCTTCCCTGGGCCGTGTTCTGCTCTGAACCCTTCTAAGCATGACAGAAAGTGGACTCAGCCTGCCGGGCAGGCAGGTGAATTGCACAAAAGTGTCTGCCTCAGTGTCCTTGTCAAAGGCATGTGGCAGATGCCCTTGGAATGAGGAGGAGCCCTGCCACGGCCATCAGCGGTCCGGACATCACGCTGAGCAGCACCCTGCAGCCTCCCTGGAAAGCTGTGTTCTGTGGCCTCTGCAGCTTGTCTCGGCCTCGCCAGGCAGGGTGACAGAGTGACCTCCTGGCCGGGCGTGATTGTGGTGCTGGTCAGCTGCCTGTGACAGCAGGCAATCTAGCCGTCCTCTGTGGATCTGCACGGTGCCCTCCAGACACCCACGAGGAGAGTGTGGTGATGTGGGGCAGGAGGGAGCCCAGACACTGCAGAGGGAACAGACCAGCCTGGACTGCCCTGCGGATAGAGCCCCGGTGGGTGGGTGGGGCTCCCTGCTTCCCCACTTGCCTCCAGCATGCAGCTGCAGAGCAGGGACCGTGCAGATCAGTGCGCTGCGATGAACAGCCGGGCAGTGTGCGGACAGCACTGCAGACCCAAGCTGGCCACATGACGCGGGGGCGCCCGAGTGCCCAAGAACTGACAGCTCTTGGAGTCTGCAGCCACACGGCAGGGCCTGGTTCATTCCCGACTTCCTGGTGCACGCCCCGCGCACCTTCCCTGTGCGGAGCCCACCTGTGCTGCCCACTGCCCCCACAAAATTCCTCCTGGGAATGACCCTCTGTAACCAGGACTCGTGGGCCATTGTGGTTATGACTATGTGCTCGGCCCTATCACATCCCACCAGAGATCAGAGGCCCCGGGAAGCACCTGCAGTCCTGGGGTTGCAGAGCAAATGAGCTCGGAGCCAGGATTGAAGGCCGGGGCTGAAAGGCAGGGCTCGGCTGCCTCTTGTGTGTTGACGTTTAGCACGATGTTTGCAGGACTGTGTGTGTCATTGTGCCTGGATTCATTCTGGATTTGGATTTCTACTTCATTTTTAATATGTTTAATTTAAAGCAACTATCTGATTTCTGGGCTGATATTCAGAGGTCAGAAACCAAAAATGGTGAGAGGGCAATGCGATTCGTGCTTATTTTTGAATTATCTGCATGAAGCATGGGGCCTGGGCCATAGCCTTCACTTAGATGTTACTAATAAGTGAATAAAAAAATCAAATTCCATAAATGGTCTGTATCTTATGCAAAGTAATTTAAAAATGTTAAGAGGAGACTATGAAACAATAAAATGGCAACCATTAGACTTACTCTTAAAGCTTGACCTCTCCAGGTGTTTAGAGCAGAGTGGTGTATGATCTGTCCGATGGAGTCGTGGTAAAGTAGTATTTGAGGCCATTCATTCAGCAAACATGTACTGGGCTTCGGATGCTCTGCGAGGTACTCAGGATAGAAAGCAAGTAAAACACACTGTCCTGCTTGGAAGGGCCCACAGCTTAGTCCATTCACGTGAAACAACGGAGGTGGGACATCAGGAAAGGCCCATCCGCATCGCGGGTGCAGAATCCGAGCTCAGGGACCCAAATTCCCCCTTGAGAGGCAGCTGGACGTGGGGCGGGGGTTGTGCTCCTCTTTCCAGCTGTCTTGGGCCCCACCTGAGGCAGAGGCAATGGCCCGGCAGCGTCAGGAATGTTCAGAGGGCTGGTGCTTGTGGCCCCCGTCTCCTGCACAATCAGGATCAGAGCCCTAAGTGCCACGCACAAGCCTGAGAAGAGCGAAGGGTCTCCAGACCTTCGTGCCTCTACAGTCAGTCCAGACCCTCGCAAGGGGGAGCTGCAGAGACCCTCTTGGGGCATCTGTAGCGAATAGAACACTTTGTCTTCACAACAGCCAAGCGAAGTTCTTCGTCCTGCTGAGGGAACAGATCCCGTGTGACCTTCATGCCGTCATGGATTGGAAACTGCTAATGTGTGTTCCTTTTGAAATATGCAAGATGTTGCGCGTGATTAAACTGAGGGAAGATTAAGGTGAGTTACTCCTTTGTTTAAACTTTGGCTTCTTGGGTAGTCTTATTAAGGGAAGGGATTTAAAGTGCTTAAAAATTCAATAGGACAAAGGGCATGTTGTGGTTCAAGACTGATGTATTGCCATACAGGATGCGATCTGTTCCAAGGGCCGTAAAGCAGTCAAGTGAGCTCGCTGTGGTTGGAGCCGGCCAATTATAACACCTCCTGAAGTCACAGGGACGCAATCTGCAGGCTCCTGGGATGGCTTGGCTGGCAGCTTGGACAGCTGGGCTCCTCCAGGCGCTTCCGAGCCCCCTTCCGTCCTGTCAAGGTCATCCTAGCCATTCCCCTGTGGCTGTCTCCCCAGCCAGTGGCTAACGTCACCTGCAGACCAGCCTTTAAAGATAGGATGCCCCTCACTTCCCTTCAACATCCACTTGACTTTTTGCAAAATCCTTATTTTAGACATTCCTCCTTATCCTTAAGACATGTCCTTTGGTGGGGTCCTCTCTAGGGGCGAATCCATTCAGGGCTCACAGCAAGAGGGGAGCACACGAAGGAGAAGGACTGGATTAGGGGACAGGAGCATTGGGAGGGTGTCAAATTCTCCATCTCTGCGTTTTGTGGCTTCTCTGAGTGTTTCCTCGTGGGTACTGGGAGGATGATGTTTGCTGTGGGAACCAACCAGTGTCAACATGAGAACCAAGTGCTGCTTGTTGAGTGAGGCCTGAAGACCTGGAATCTGGAGTCAGACAGGCCTGGGCTTGTATTTCACATCTGCCACTCATTGTGGGGCCAGGGTGGCAGTGACTTACTTTCCTTGTGCTTTGGTACCTGCATTTGTTAAGTGGGGATAATAGCATCTAATTCATTTCAATGAGGATGTTCTCAGGCTTAATGCTATAATTTATGGAACTAGTGCTTGGCCCAGTGCAGAACCTCAAGGAATGGCGGCCACTTTTACAGTTATTACCACAACGATAGTGTTATTATCACTCTTACTCCTACTTCCATTACCATGACTACAATGCACGGTGCAGAGGCCCTTCAGAAAGCACAGAGCCCCTTGCAGGTGCGAGGACTGATTCCGGGTAATGTCCAGGCTCACCTGATGAGGGCTGTAATTACCCCGAACTTGCTACTGGTCTTTCCTGCCAGTAACCCTTGCAGAACAGCCACCGGGAGCCTTTTATATTGTGTGTCATAAAAACAACTCTGATTGGGTTCTTATGAAGTAGGGTGTGTAATGGCCCCACCTGTCACAGAAGCAGAATGCATTTCCAGATTGAAAACGACTAGGACTCCGTTGCTCCTGTGAGGGCGAGCTGTGACTTGCACTTTGTAGCTGCACACACTGGCGCATCCTTGTGCACGTAATGACTGCCTCAGGCCAGTGTGTGTATGTGCAGATGGCACTGCCCTTCCCTTCAAGCTGTGCTAGTGAAATACCTCTCACATCCACCCGGTGAGACCCAAGCCTCTTCCTGTCTCAGCCTTCTTCACTCTCATCTCAGCCTTTTTCTTCCTAGTCGAGGTGTTGATGAGTTAGTGCAGTCACTCATTCACACCAACAAGCATGTATGGAGGGCCTGCGGTATAGCAGCACCGGTGACACCAGCTAGGAAACCAGCGTGTAGGCTGCCCACTCTGTGGGGCACACACGTCGGGGCCCGAGAGAGCAGGAGGAGCTTGTGTGCTTTCTGTTTGGCTGAGGAAACCAAATACAGGGACAAAGGGACAAGTCACCCAGGCACCACGCTGTGCTCGCACATGTGCAGACGTCCCGCAAGGGTGGACCTTGTGTGGGGCCTGGCCTGTGCCCAGCACTGGGTTAGAATGTGGCATCGTGCCTGTCTTAGTGAGCTCACACCTAGATGAGGGACGCTCTGGTGAACACACAATTTAATCTTCAATAGAATCCAGACAGGTAAATGTCAGGTTTTAGAAGGGGAGAAAGACCACGTTTGGCAAAGAGGCACATGATGGCTTTGAAGATCTGGGAAAGGTGGAGCTTGAGGTGAGTCAGGCCCGTGCTGGGATGAGAAATAGGGGTTCAGCCGAGGGGACTCATGAGATGCAGCCAGAGGAATGGTGCCAGGGTGCACACACCAGGGACCCCCTGCCAGGGTGCACACACACAGGGACCCCCTGCCACGGAACATACACAGGAGAACCCCCTGCCACGGTACACTCACACAGGAATGGGATGTGAGTCAGACAGTGATGAGTGATGGTCCCCCACGCCAGGCAGACAAGCTGCGGTGGAGCTAAGTGGCAAAAAGGATGGAGAGAGGTCCCCGTGTGTGTGCTCCGTGGCAGGGGGTTCCTGTGTGTGTGCACTTCAGGGCAGGGGGTCCCTGTGTGTGTTCACCGTGGCAGGGGGTCCCCGTGTGTGTTCACTGTGGCAGGGGGTCCCCGTGTGTGTGCATTGCAGGGCAGGGGATCCTCGTGTGTGTGCACCCTGGCAGGGGTCCCTGGTGTGTGCACCCTGGCAGGGGGTCCCCGTGTGTGTTCACCGTGGCAGGGGGTCCCCGTGTGTGTTCACCCTGGCAGAGGGTCCCCGTGTGTGCACTGCAGGGCAGGGGGTCCCCATGTGTGTGCACCCTGGCAGGGGTCCCTGGTGTGTGCACCCTGGCAGGGGGTCCCCGTGTATGTTTACCGTGGCAGGGGGTCCCCGTGTGTGTCCACCGTGGCAGGGGGTCCCCGTGTGTGTGCACCCTGGCAGGGGATCCCCGTGTGTGTGCACCCTGGCAGGGGATCCCCGTGTGTGTGCACCCTCGCAGGGGGTCCCCGTGTGTGTGCACTGCAGGGCAGGGGTCCCCGTGTGTGTGCACTGCAGGGCAGGGGTCCCCGTGTGTGTGCACTGCAGGGCAGGGGTCCCTGTGTGTGTGCACTGCAGGGCAGGGGGTCCCCGTGTGTGTGCACCCTGGCAGGGGGTCCCTGGTGTGTGCACCCTGGCAGGGGTCCCTGGTGTGTGCACCCTGGCAGGGGGTCCCCGTGTATGTTTACCGTGGCAGGGGGTCCCTGTGTGCATTCACGGTGGCAGGGGGTCCCCGTGTGTGTGCACCCTGGCAGGGGATCCCCGTGTGTGTGCACCCTGGCAGGGGGTCCCCGTGTGTGTGCACTGCAGGGCAGGGGTCCCCGTGTGTGTGCACTGCAGGGCAGGGGTCCCCGTGTGTGTGCACTGCAGGGCAGGGGTCCCCGTGTGTGTGCACTGCAGGGCAGGGGTCCCCGTGTGTGCGCACTGTGGCAGGGGTCCCCGTGTGTGCGCACTGTAGCAGGGGTCCCCGCGTACCTGCATGCACACGGTGCACTTCATGCACACAAATATGAGTTTACCTGGAAAGGACAGACTGGCTTGGAAGCTGTTGTAATAATTTCAGGTAAAGCGGTTTAGGCTGGATGGACTGGCTGTAGAACCGGAGAGAGAGGCAGCTTTTGTCCTGGGGAAGGAGTGGGAGATGACCCGAAGGGTGGGTTTGTGAAAAGGAGAAATAGGTGTCAGGGAAGAACCCTAAAAGCCCCTGGACCTGATCTCCCAAGAAGACACGCCTCAGCTACTCTTGTGATCATTAAAATGTGACAGAGTTAAATCTTCACTAGTCAGAATTTCATCCTAGCACCCCCTCCCATCTGCAGAACCCTGATACCTGGTGTTGGGAGTGGTGGCCAAGACTCCAGAGAAGCAAGTCAATTAGGTGCAGTTCTACCAGGGGAATTTAGCCAGGGAAAAGGCAACCCTGCCTGAACCAGAGCATCCACCAGGGCCTCAGGATGCCCCCTGGAGAGCCCCACCAGCCGCCAGTCTTCTGCAGCTAACAGGCTGTGGTCAGGCAGGCAGGGGTCAGTTGGATGTTGGGGTAACCTAGCGTGCACCTGCCTTCCAGCCTAGAGGACTTGGGAGCTCCTGCAGGCAGGCGAGGTGACCCTCTACAACCCAATCAGCCAAGCCCTTCCCCAGACATCACTGACCCCAAAGGGCTGACTACACTTCCCTTTAAAATAACAATCACAAACCAATACCTCCCATAATAGAAGCTATTTTCATATATAAATCAATATATTTCCCTTTCTCTTTCTGTAAGGAAGACAGAGGATTGTAATTTATTTCTCTTTCCTTCTGTGTATAAACTAATTTTTTCTTGTTATAAAAGAAAGAGAATTCTAATTTGCTGCTTTGGAACAAGCCCAGGAATGGAGCCTAAGTATGTGGAGGGAACTCTGGAGATTACAGAGTGAAGTTCAGCCGACCTGGTGCCACAAATTAAGCTGCAGTCCACTTAAGCTGCCAACAACAATAAATTAAGCTATTGTGCTTGGAGGACGTTGGGATTGGCACCGCATAGGATCAAGGCTGTATCAAGTGGAGGCACTTACTCCCTCGCTCCTGCCGCCAGCCCTAGCTGAGGGGGCTTGGCGTCTACTTCTCCTTGAAATGCGTGATGTCTGAACTTCCATTTCAGCGTGCGTATCATCAGCACGGTGCCCCAGGGTGCTGAGAGTTCACGTTGTTCTTGGTCATTTAACAGGGTAAGGGTGATAAAGTCAGGAGATTCGCCTTTGACGAAATAACATGAACATTCTCTAAAGTGAGACCTGTGAGTAGTAGAGGTGGGCTGAACCACAAGACGCACTGATGAGGCCCATACTCTTTTCCTTTTCATCTGAGGCCATTCTGTCTGGCTCTTCATACCCCCAGAGGCCAGTCATGGTTTTGTTTACAAAATGACATAAGGTAGCCTCTGGAAACCTTGTTGTGGGATGACTCAGAGGTGATGAGCCTCAAATGAGTTGGAGGTTCTAATAAGGGGGTTACATATTCCACGCTCCCACCACTGCCTTCAAATCTATGGAAATCTTACAGAAAAGAGTGTAGTCAGCCACTTGGGGTCGGTGATATCTGGGGAAGGGCTTGGCTGATTGGGTTGTAGAGGGTCACCTCACCTGCTTGCAGGAGCTCCCGAGTCCTCTAAGCTGGAAGGCAGGTGCACGCTAGGTTACCCCAACATCCAATTGCACCTAATTTACTTGCTTCTCTGGTCTTGCTGGTCTTTCCTCCAAGTAAATCATTAGTTATTCTGAGCTTGTAGAGAGGGCTAAGGTCACTCCTTTTCTCTTTTTCTTTGTCTCTTCCCCTTCTCTTTCTTGTATTCCTGTCCCACATACAGGCATTTGAGGTGGCTCATAAATCAGTCATAGCAGACAATGCTGCTGTCGGGAATAAGGGCAGAAAAGAGAATCCACAAATGGGCGTGAGGAGTTCAGGGTTCCCAGCACGAGTGTCTTCTGGTGCTAAGTCATAGTCTGCAGATGCTGTGCACTGAGACACTTTCCCTCACACCTGTCACCATGCCCTCCCCTCCCCTGGGGTGACTCTAACACAGCTCTCCTTGCTCTCTGGAATGTTCTAATGTTCCATAAATTAGTCGACGCCCATCCAACCTGAGGCAGGATGATGCAACTTGTGGCTTCACAGAAGCTTGGATTTGCTCACCAGGGTCCTGTCTGGGCCTCTAGCCATTGATTTAGCAGGTTCCGTAAACAGCTTGTGCTGTCCGGGCTGACCCCTGCCTGCCTGACCACAGCCTGTTAGCTGCAGAAAACTGGCTGGTGGGGCTCTCCAGGGGGCATTCTGAGGCCCTGGCGGATGCTCTGGTTCAGGCAGGGTTGCCTTTCCCTGGCTAAATTCCCCTAGTAGAACTGGCAGGCCTCTCCTGAGGTGCCATGGCGGAGGGCTGAGAGCCCACCTGCTGCAGCTCAGCCCTGCATATCCACCTGGAAAGGCACACGTCCCTGCGAGGGACCCCGTCTGGGTCCCAGGATGGCTGGGAGGTGCATTAAAGCTTTCTCTTCTTTTACTCTTATCTGGTGAGTCTGTGTTTTTTTGTATAAGGACCCACTTCACTTGTTTAGAGGAATAATGATACATACTTTTTACCTTTCAGACAAGAAATTTAGTCTTTAATTAGATTAAAACATAGGGAAACATAAAAACACAAAAGCAAAACAGATTCATTTGCAAAAATGAACGTATTCTTGGAACTAAAATGCAGTTCTCGGAATGAAGTTCTGTAATGACTTAGAGCAACACAGTAGACCATATATTCAACCCCGGTTTTTCTAAAAGAGATGAACATGCTGTTTAAATGACTGTTGTTGTTGTTGGGGTTTTTCGATGGAATTTCGCTCTTGTTGCCCAGGCTGGAGTGCAATGGCGAGATCTTGGCTCCCTGCAACCTCCGACTCCAGGGTTCAAACTATCCTCCTGCCTCAGCCTCCTGAGTAGCTGGGATTACAGGTGCCCGCCACCACGCCTGGCTAATTTTGTATTTTTAGTAGAGACGGAGTTTCACCATGTTGGTCAGGCTGTTCTCTATCTCCTGACCTCAGGTGATCCACCCACTTCGGCCTCCCAAAGTGCTGGGATTACAGGCGTGAGCCACTGCGCCTGGCCTAAATGGCTGGTTCTTATAATGATCCTTCACAGAGGGCTGAGGCTGGCGCGCTAAGTCACAACACGGTGGTGGGATTACCGAAGGGGTGAGTACGGAAATCAGATCCAGGGACAGGCACTTGGTCCAGTTCCATCTTTGACAGCACAGATAGAAAACACCGGTGATGTTAGCTACACGTACAGTGGATAATATATTTTAAAGACTTGTTGTTCCGTTGTTAGGTTGCAGCCACCACAAAAACTTTTAAAAAATCAGACTGTGGAGGTCCTGTGCTGCCCGTCCCTGGCCACAAACCCAAGTCGGGGTGGAGAAAGAATGCGTCCATTTGAGCAGGTGCAGAGACCCTGTCAAAGAAGACATGCAACCCCGCACCCTGCAACCCCGCGCCGGCGGCTCCGTGTTCCGGCCTGGCTCAGCCCCGCGCCGGCGGCTCCGTGTTCCAGCCTGGCTCAGCCCCGCGCCGGCAGCTCCGTGTTCCAGCCTGGCTCAGCCCCGCGCCGGCGGCTCCGTGTTCTGGCCTGGCTCAGCCCCGCTCCGGCAGCTCCGTGTTCCAGGCTGGAGTCAGGCTCACCCACACATCTAGTCGGCCACTCCCCAAACCACCAAACTCATTTCCTCATAGTCCTTCTGGCCATGCTGATAACCTGGGCTTTCTGCCTCAGGGCCTTTCTCCGACTGCTCCATCCCTTCATAGACCCTCCCTGTTCCCTGTCTTGCCTCGTCTTGAACTTTGGGCCAACACTGAGCTGTGCTGCAGCCACTTGAGCACACGGGTTTCCACTCCTAGACTTTTTTAGCCACCTTACTGCTGCCTCCATGCAGACATCTTCACATTTATTTATTTTTTTAAGATATCCAGGTTTTTGTTTGTTTTGAGATAGAGTCTCGCTCTGTTGCTTAGGCTAAAGTGCGGTGACTCGATCTTGGCTCACTACAACCTGTGCCTCCCAGGTTCCAGCAATTCTCCTGCCTCAAGCCGCCTGGTAGCTGGGATTACAAGTGTGTGCCACCACGTTCGGCTGATTTTTGTATTTTTAATAGAGATGGTTTTGGTCATGTTGGCCAGGCAGGTTTTGAACTCTAGGCCTCAAGTGATCTGCCTGCCTCCCAAAGTGCTTGGGTTATAGACATGAACCGCTGTGCCCAGGCAAAGATACCGAGTTTTAAAATGTGCATCCACTCTTTTTAGTATCCAATCTATGAGTTTTTGACAAATGCATGCTGGAGCAGCCACCACCGCAATTGAGACACAGAATCCACCCTGGCTGGCTCCCCTGAGCCGTTCCATGCGGCTGAGTCTCCCCTCCCTCCCCCTTAGCCACCGACAGCCTGTGAGCTGGTCTTCATCTCTCCATTTGCCTTTTCCAGAAGGTCATGTAAATGGAACCATACGTGTAAAAATACGATCAAACATGTAAATGGGGTCAAAAGTAAACATGTTTTACTAAACACGGTGCATCTGAGATCCCTCCACGCTGATGCAGGCGTCCGCGGTTCCTTCTTTGTTGCTGATGAGTGCTCCTTTGCACGGATGCACCACAGGTGACCTGTTCTCCGGGCCTGGGTATTTGGGTGAGGATGAGGACGAGGATGAATAAGGCTGCTATAAACATTTCATGCAGATTTGTGCGTGGTCATAGTTTGCTTTACTCTCACCTGCTCGGGAGAGCCCTAGTCATGTGGTAAGTGTTTGCTGAACTTGATAAGAAACTGCCAGTTTCCCGAGGAGGTTATGGCATTCTCCATTCCCGCCAACAGGGAGGTGCATTACAGATGCCCACACCCTTGCCAGCGGTGATATGATCTGTCATTTTAATGTTTGCCTTGCTGGTAGGTATGTAGAGGCATTTAATTGTGGTTTTCATTTGCATTTCTCTAATGACGCCATGTTGAGTCTCTTTTCATGTATGTATTTTCTATCCATACATCTCTGGTGAATTATCTATTCAAATTTTTGTCCTTAAAAAAAAACTGGGTGACGGTTGATTGGATAAAGAAACTGTGGTCCATAATCACCACAGAATACTACACAGCCGTAAAGAAGAATGAAATTATGGCCGCTGAGCAATGGATGCAGCTGGAGGCCATTATCCCGGCGAATTGACACAGAATCGGAAAGCCAGATACCGCATGTTCTTACTTACAAGTGGGAGCTAAATCTTGGGTACACGTGGGCATAAGGAGGGAACAGTAGATACTGGGGACTCTAAAAGGAGGGAGGGAGGGGGCCAAGGGCTGAACAACTTCCTAGTGGAAACCGTGTTTACTGTCTGGGGGATGGGATCAATAGAAGCCCAAGCCTCAGTTGGAAAAACCTGCACATGCACCTCCTGAATCTAAAATAAAAACGGAAATTAAAAAACTGCATGTTTTCTAACTGTCGAGTTTGAGAGTGCTTCATATATTCTAGATATAAGTTCTTCAGCAGATATGTAACTTGTAAATAATTGCTTTTAGTCTATAGTTTGTTTTAAAATTTTTGTTAACAAAAGTTTTGAATTTTGCTGAGGTCTACTTTATTAATTTTTTGAACCAAGCATGCTTTTGGTGTCATATCTAAAACCTAATTGCCTCACACAAAGTCTAAATAGTTTTCTCCTATTTTTCACTTAAGATCTTTACAGTTTTGCGTTTTCCATTTAGACCTGTGATCCATTTGACTTAATTTTATGAGCTATGGAAGGCTCTAGGGAGGCTCATTTTGTTGCATATGCGTTTCAATTGTCCAGCATCTTTTGTTGAAAAGATGATTTCTTGAATTGCCTTTGCAGCTTCGTCAAAAATCAATTGACTATATATTTGTGTGGGATTATTGGACTCTCTGTTTTGTTCCATTGATCTATGTGTTTGTCCTTTCACTAATACCACATGTGATAAACTCATTTATTTACTTTAGGAGCTTTCTTTTTTCCTAGGATACTTGGAATTTTTCAGGTGGACATTTATGTTTTATGCAAACCAGAAACAGTTTTTTTCTTCCTTTCTATTCCATATGCCTTTCATTTCTGTATGCTGCTGTATTGCAGTGGCCAGAACCTTGGTATCATGTTGAAAAGGAGTGGTGGGAGATGACATCCTTGTTTTGTTCCTGATCAGAGGGGATAAATTTTTCAATCTTTGACCACTAAGTGTGATGGCAAATTTTAGTATTTTGTAGATGCTCAATATCATGTTGAGGAATTCCCTTCTATCCCTATGTATATGAGCATGAACCAGTATTGAATTTTGTTGAATGCCATTTCTGTGTTTATTGATATAATCAGGCTTTCTTCTTTAGTCTGGTAACATGGTGGATTATGCTGATTGATTTTCAAATGCTAACCAGCCTTACATGAAGTTGAAGTCCCATAGTGTTGATTTGCTATTTGTCTTAAATATTGAGGATTTTAGTTGCTATTATTTTGTGGAGGATTTTTGTGTCTTTGTTCATGAGGAATAGTGGTCTCTTTTCTTTTATTGTGGTATCTTTGTCTACTCTTGACATCAGAGCAATGCTGGCCTCATCAAGTGAGTTGTACAGGCTTCCCTCTCCTGTTTTCTAGTTTTATTCCTCCCTTAAATGTTTGTAGAATTTGCCAGTAAAACCTTCTACATTCTGAGTTTTCTTTTTGGGAGGCTGAAATTGTCCCAGAGGTTTATGAGACTATGTTCTCCGTCCCTACCCCCACCTCCCTGCCACTTTTTTCCCCCTTCTCTGTTCTTCAGATAGGACAATTTATACTTTCTACCTTCAAGTTTTTGGGCTCCCCCCACCCTGTTATCTTAATTCTACAATTGAAGCCTCTTCGTGATTTTTTTTTTTTTTTGCTTCTGTTTTATTTTTTCAGTTCTAAAATTTTCATTTTTCTTCTATGGTTTCTATTTCTTTGCTGCAATACCTGTCTTTCTCTTTGTTTCAAGAGTGTTCACCTTTACTCATGGAGCATGGTTATACTAGCTGCTCCAAAGTCTTTGGTAATTCACACACCTGAGCCATCTCCAAGTTGCATGTGTCCTGGGTGTTTGAGTTATCAGACCTTGACAATTGGGCAGATTTTCCTAGTTCTTAATATGCTGAGTAATTTTGGATTATATCTTGGGCATAGTGGCTATGATGTTGTGAGATGCTGAGTTTGTTTAAATCAATGGTTTTCAACCAGGGATGATTTTGCCTGACAGAGAACATTTGGGAATGTCTGGAGACAATTTTGACTGTTCCAACTGTGGGGTACTACTTACTGGTTTTTAGTGGATAGAGACCACGTGCTGCTAAACATCTGATAAGGCACAGGACAGTCTCTTTCAACAAGGAATTATCTTGTCCAAAATGTCAATAGTGCGTAAGTTGAGAAACCTGTGTTTAAATCTTCTAGAGAACGTTAAGTTCAGGCGAAAATGCTTTCTCACCTTCTGTGGGAAGTGATTTTAGCATCAGTTCAGTTTTAAAAGCCTTTGTTCTATGTGCCATGATTGAATTGTGTCCTTCAAATTTATACATTGAAGCCCTGCCCCCAGTGTGATGGTATTGAGAGGTGGGGCTATTTAAGGAGGTAATCAGGTTCAGATGAGGTCACAAGGGCGAGGTCTTCATGATGGGATTAGTGCCCTTATAGGAAAGACCAGGGAGTTCTCTCTGATTGAGGACACTGAGAATGTGGTCATCTGTAAGCCTGAAAGAGGGTCCTTCCCAGAACTAGACCCTCTGGCACCTTGATCTCATTCTTCCAGCCTCCAGGACTGTGAAAAAATAAGCTCCTGTGGTTTAAATCACTCAGTCTATGGTATTTTGTCATGGTCGCCTGAGCTGACCAACCCACTCTGCCTCTGTGCTCTGTGCATGCACAGCCTAGAGGTAAGCCTAGGGTTCATGGTGGCTCACACACAGTATTAGGGGGACTTCTTCTCAAACTGTCTGCCCCCGGGAATTCCCCAGTACACTCAGGATCATGGGGGCACCTTCCACAGTCCTTGGCTAGAAAGCTCTGGTTTCTCAGCCATGTGAGAAACTGTATTGCAGTTTCGCCTGACTAGGGTGGTTGTCAGGGCAAAGTGGCAAGAGAAAAAAGAAAAAAATTAGTGGGTCCCCCAATACTTTTGGAACACAGAGGCCCATTTTCTCAGTTCCCCCAGCCAGAGGGATGAGGTTTTTCTGGTGTTTTAGTGACAACACCCCTGTCACTGACGTAGTTTCAGGATGGGGTGGCCTTGGAGCAGGGCCAGGAGAGGACACAGAGAAAGGACATTGACGCCCCAGCTAGCTCCCTCTGGTCCTCTTTTTCTGTCCTCTGGTCAAAAAGAAAGGGATTCTCTTGAAGGTATTTCCACACTGCTGAGAAGTGCTGAGGCTCTGGCTGCCTTCAGGACAAAGCTGAGAGATAAGGAGAAAGAATTCAATAACTTCATGCCTACTGGTCACCTGTCAAGTTCCAACTTCCTGTTCCAATCTGCCTGCTGTTGCCCACTTTTTGGAGTCCTCAGGTGCTAGCTTTTTGTACGCTGTCAGAGTTTTTTGTTATAGTTGGTGGGAGAGAGCCTGTAGTGGACTTACTGCATCTTGACCAGGACCAGAGAGATTTATTTTCCTTTTTAGGAAAGAGACAGGGAAGGGAGAGAGCAAGTGACTCGAGATGGTAAGTAGATTTTCTTTAGACATAGCGGATATTGGTTTCTTTTTTTGCACTACTTTGAGGTAGTGTGTTAGCTGGTGTGAGGTATTGTATTTATACGTTTTTATTTTGTTTCATTGGTTTTTTTTTTTCTTTTTGAGACAGGATCTCTCTCTGTCACTCAGGCTGGAGGGCAGTGGAGTGATTACAGCTCACTGCAGCCTCGAACTCCCAGGCTCAGTCCTCTCACCTCAGCTTCCAGATAGCTGGGATTACAGGTGTACATCACTACACCAGGCTACATTTTGTATTTTTTGGTAGCAACGAGGTTTTGCCATGTTGCCCAGGCTGCTCTTGAACCCCTGGGCTTAATTGATCCTCCCTCCTCAGCCTCTCAATGTGCAAAAATTAAAGGTGTGAGCCACTATGGCTGGCTGATTTTTGTGTTTTGTTGTTGTTGTTGTTGTTGTTGAGATGGGGTTTCACCATGTTTCCTAGGCTGATCTCAAACTCCTGAGCTTAAGGGATCCTTGGCTGCCCAAAGTGCTGGGATTAGAGGCATGAGCCAACGTGCCCAGCCAGCATAATGTATTTTAAATGTATTCTTCTCCTTTGGCATTCCTCCTGAGGAAGGTTGATGGAGTTGGTACTCCAAATATGGAGGCACGAAAGTAGATGTGCTGTCTCGTTCCAGAGACTCCCAGTATATATTCTTGCACATTCCACGTTGTTTCCAAGCCTGTTTTGCAGTCAGTCATGGCCACGTGATTGAGTTCTGGCCAGAAGTGAGCATAGCAATGAGTTGCAACCCTTTCAGGCCCTGCCTGAGGACCCTGTGCAACCTTTCTGCTGTGGTCTGTGCTCCCTTCCTACTGTGGTCTGCACATCTGCGGGACACGACCAACGGAGCTCAGTGGATGCTCTAGAGGCCCACAGGCCAGAGAAGCCCTGGACCCCTGAGTCACTGCATGAAGGAGATAGCCCCATGATGGCTGCCTGGCCCACATCAGACTGTAACACGAGCAGCTAGTGGGTTCTCATTGGGTTGAGTCGCTGAAATGTTTGTTATGGTAGCTAGAGTTGATTACCCTAACAAATACCATCTTCGATGGGCGATTTGAATCTCTCCCTGGTTGGACTGCTGAGTGAAATGTCAGTCTTCTGATGAGTCATTTTCCGGCTCCTATTTTGGTTAAACCGCCTGTCAAATGGGGGTGTATTAGTCTGACCTGCCAATGTTACTTTTTGCTTTCCACAGCAACGTCAGAAGATAAATTGAAGCAATGTGGACAATTTCAAACCCTTCGGAGGAAAGAAAGGCTATAAAGCCAAGGTATCATTATCATTATTTTGGCCACCACTCTGCCGAGTACACAGATACAAATTATTAATCATCTCTTAACTTTGACAGAAGGATCGCGTTTGCAGTTGAAATCTGTGGATAATTTAAAGTGCCCTGTGCCTGCCTTCAGGGTGCCGCCTTCCCGCTGACTGTTGCCATTCCCTTGGGTGACATGGCTCGTAGGCACTATGTGCCTTGGCAGCTGAAGGATCCAGCCCCAGGAGCCTGAGGAGTGAGTCTGCTTCGCGCGAGCTCGCTCTGTGGACGGGATTTCGTGGCACACGTTCGGGGAAGCAGCACACCACCACCTGTCCGGATCACTTGTTAGATGTGGTTTAATTAAGCAAGGAGGGTCACTGTGGAGGAGACTGCTCTGCCTGTGTTTTGATTTGTGTGATGGTTAAAATGTTTGGAAGCTCCTTTAAGAAGCCAGGTGGTGTAGATGGCGGTTGTTCGCCAGAGTTAGTTAGAAACAGCTGAGAGGCACCATGCTTGCTTTATTCAAGGCATTCCCGGGAAGCAGCGGCCTCTCAGCCTCCACCATGGGAGGAGAAGAGGAGACAGACATGGCTGTGGGGGGCCGGGGGGTCGGTGCTGTGGATGATGGTTCTCAGTCCTGGCTGGCCACCAGTGCCCTGGGGAGTTCATTCTTCATTCCCGGCCCCAGGCCCAGCCAGTCCTACCGCGGCAAAGACATCTGTCCCCTTCTCCTCCCTTTTAAACGTTTTTACTTTGATGTAATTGTAGATTCACATGTGGTTGTAAGAAATAATATAGAGAGGGCCTGTGCACTCTCTACCCAGCTTCCCTCGACAATAGCATCTTGTAAAACTACATTCTAATCTCACACCTGGGATGTTGACGTTGGTACGGACCAGCGATCTTTCAGACTTCCCTGGTTCTGCTGAGTAGTGTGTTTGGATGCATTTGGTTCTGTGCAATTTTGTCTCATGGTCGGCTTCCCTCTCGTCAGGACACAGAACGGTCCCATGGATGTAGGTTGCTGGTGCGTGGTGAGGCCTCCATAAACGTTCGTTGAATGACTCTTCAGCTCCTCTTTGACGTGGAATGTGGGAGTTCTGTGCCAAATCAGAGAAGTGCTAAGGAAGCAATTATCAGGTAGAGGACACGCTGGGGACATCCAATCAGGCCAACAGCGCTGGAAGAGTCTGGAGCAGGCGAGGTGACAATGGTGGCTGGCACATTTCTGTGCCACTGGCGCATTTCTGTATTAGAATGTGAAACAGATGAAGGTGTGTCTGTGAGTACATTTAAAAAATATTCAAAGTATGTTGAGGTGCCTAGTTCTTGTATCTGTAACTGGGCTACGTTGGTTGAATTATACTGACGGTTGGCTGAAGAGCTGGCTGAAGTATTTTCATGTTACTAGGGAGACATTTTAGAGTCTCTCTAGGACTGAGCGTCTGGTTGCCTCACGCCGTGACAGAGAGTTTCTGGGCCATGTATGAGAAGCTCGTTTGATCACACTAGTTGCTGTGCTGTTCTTCAGCCCACATTGATTTAGATCAATAAACCTCAGATCCGTTCACACCAGAATAGGCGCGGAGTGTCAGCACATCCACATCAGAAAGGCTTTCAGGGGACTTTTCATCTGCAGTAGACTCCCTAACTTCTGCACCTGGCTGGGTGCCTGCAGCTGGTGCTAGCTGGTGTTGGCATAGTGTTAGCGTGGTATTAACATGCTGCTAGTGTGGTGTCCACATGGTGTCTCCATGATGTTAGCATGGCAATAGCGTGGTGGTAGCATGAAGTTAGCATGGTGTAGTGCGGTGTTCATGATGTTAGCATGGTGTAGCATGGTATTAGTGTGTCTGCATGGTGTCAGCATGCTGTTAGTGTGACGTTAGCTTGGTGTCAGCACGGTGTTAGTGTGATGTTAGCGTGGTGTAGTGTGATTTAATGTGGTGTCTGCATGGTGTTTGCACAGTGTTAGCATGGTGTGACATGGTATTAGTGTGGTGTCTACATGGTGTCTCCATGGTGTTTGTGTGGTGTTAACACGGTGTTAGTGTGATGTTAGCATGGTGTAGTGTGATTTAGTGTGGTGTCAGCATGCTGTTAGTGTGACGTTAGCTTGGTGTCAGCACGGTGTTAGTGTGATGTTAGCATGGTGTAGTGTGATTTAATGTGGTGTCTGCATGGTGTTTGCACAGTGTTAGCATGGTGTGACATGGTATTAGTGTGGTGTCTGCATGGTGTCAGCATGGTGTTAGTGTGACGTTAGCTTGGTGTCAGCACGGTGTTAGTGTGATGTTAGCATGGTGTAATGTGATTTAGTGTGGTGTCTGCATGGTGTTAGTGTGACGTTAGCTTGGTGTCAGCACGGTGTTAGTGTGATGTTAGCATGGTGTAGTGTGATTTAGTGTGGTATCTGCATGGTGTTTGCACAGTGTTAGCATGGTGTGACATGGTATTAGTGTGGTGTCTGCATGGTGTCTCTATGGTGTTTGTGTGGTGTTAACATGGTGTTAGTGTGATGTTAGCATGGTGTAGTGTGATTTAGTGTGCTATCTGCATGGTGTCTCCATGGTGTTTGCATGGTGTTAGCATGGTGTAGTTTGGTGTTAGCGTGGTGTTAGCATGGTGTAGTTTGGTGTTAGCATGGTGTTAGCATGGTGTAGTTTGGTGTTTGCGTGGTGTTAGCATGGTGTAGTTTGGTGTTTGCGTGGTGTTAGCATGGTGTAGTTTGGTGTTTGCGTGGTGTTAGCATGGTGTAGTTTGGTGTTTGCGTGGTGTTAGCATGGTGTAGTTTGGTGTTTGCGTGGTGTTAGCATGGTGTAGTTTGGTGTTTGCGTGGTGTTAGCATGGTGTAGTTTGGTGTTTGCGTGGTGTTAGCATGGTGTAGTTTGGTGTTAGCTTGGTGTTAGCATGGTGTAGTTTGGTGTTAGCATGGTGTTAGCATGGTGTAGTTTGGTGTTAGCATGGTGTTAGCATGGTGTAGTTTGGTGTTAGCATGGTGTTAGCATGGTGTAGCTTGGTGTTAGTATGGTGTTAGCATGGTGTAGCTTGGTGTTAGCATGGTGTTAGCATGGTGTAGCTTGGTGTTAGCATGGTGTTAGCATGGTGTAGCTTGGTGTTAGCATGGTGTTAGCATGGTGTAGCTTGGTGTTAGCATGGTGTTAGCATGGTGTAGCTTGGTGTTAGCGTGGTGTTAGCATGGTGTAGCTTGGTGTTAGCGTGGTGTTAGCATGGTGTAGCTTGGTGTTTGCATGGTGTTAGCATGGTGTAGCTTGGTGTTTGCATGGTGTTAGCATGGTGTAGCTTGGTGTTTGCATGGTGTTAGCATGGTGTAGCTTGGTGTTTGCATGGTGTTAGCATGGTGTAGTTTGGTGTTTGCATGGTGTTAGCATGGTGTAGTTTGGTGTTTGCCTGGTGTTAGCATGGTGTAGTTTGGTGTTTGCCTGGTGTTAGCATGGTGTAGTTTGGTGTTTGCCTGGTGTTAGCATGGTGTAGTTTGGTGTTTGCCTGGTGTTAGCATGGTGTAGTTTGGTGTTTGCATGGTGTTAGCATGGTGTAGTTTGGTGTTAGTATGGTGTTAGCATGGTGTAGTTTGGTGTTAGTATGGTGTTAGCATGGTGTTCACATGGTGTCATGTGTTGTTAGTGTGATATCTTCATGGTATTTGGAGTCAGCTGTGATGTACTTGGAAGAGCCCTGACTTTGGAGTAAGACACAGATTCAAATCTCAGTCACATCACCTTTCTCGATACCGAAATTTCTCTGTGCCTCAGTTTCTTTCCCCATTTAACAATAGTTCCCCTTTTTTTTTTTTTTTTTTTTTTTTTTTTTTTTTGAGACAGAGTCTTGCTCTGTCACCGAGGCTGGAGTGCAGTGGCACAATCTTGGCTCACTGTAAGCTCCACCTACTGGGTTCACGCCATTCTCCTGCCTCAGCCTCCCGAGTAGCTAGGACTACAGGTGCCTGCCACCACACCTGGCTATTTTTTTGTATTTTTGGTAGAGACGGGGTTTCACCGTGTTAGCCAGGATGGTCTCGATCTCCTGACCTCATGATCCGCCTGCCTTGGCCTCCCAAAGTGCTGGGATTACAGGCTTGAGCCCCCGCGCCCAGCCTAGCTCCCCTTTCTTTATTGAGTAGGAGTAAACGAGGCTTTCTGGGGGTGCCTCCACCATGCTTTGTGTATTGTTAGCAGAGTTCCACAAGTTTTTTGCCCTGCAATTGACAGAAACCAAAAGACTTTTCTGTTTCTCGCTGCTAAGGCCCATGATCGAAAGTCTGCATCGTTTCTTGGCTAGGACAGGAGGGCACGAGCGGTTTGCAGAAGTGCAGCCGTCTCAGGGAGGCAGCACGTTATAGGGTCAGACCGTGGGCCTTCACAGCTGTAGGCAGCACCAGGCTGGATTCATCTCAACACACTTGTGACCGGGCGAACCACAGATCCTCCTGCAGACAGGCGACAGACAACATGTGAGTCCCACGTGGAGGTGCAGAGCATCGTGATGGGGAAGGGGTCTGGAGAGCTGAGACACTTTCACAGATGGGGATTACTGTGTGATGCAATTTTCTAAATACAAATATACAACCAAAACCTAATGTCATGCAGAGAAAACAGTTCAGAAGCAAAGCACTATGCTCAGTTCTGCTCCTTCCTTTCCCTAAACTAAAGGACCGCACTAACCAGACCCTCCCCTCTGGCATCAGCTCCACGTCTCTCGAGTCCCCAAAGCCCTAACAGCCACTGTAGCCTCGGAGGAGCCGCTGGGGGTGCACTGACCTCGCCCACCTCTTCCTGAACAGCCCCTCAGTCCAAGGCCGAAGTGCCTGTCACCAATGCTCTGTTTGACAGACTTGGCTAGATTCTGATTCAAGATGATTGACAGAGCATGGTGTTTATTTCCTCTCCCTCTTCAGGTCCCTTTAACACATGGCAGTGAAATGATGAACAGGCGAAAACTGGTTGGAGAGGAGTCATCAGAGAAGGAACTTTAAGTGAATCTCTTGATGATGGTCCGCGGATGGATGGAGGAAGCCTCCTTGCTTATATAGAGTTGTGATCCAGGGTGGATGGGGGTGCATATGTGTTGGGGGAAGGCTGTGGGGATGGAGGGAGCTACTCCTGGCGTGGGTGGCGGCCTTGATTCTGTGCGTTAATGGAACGTACTGGGGATAGTCAACTCTGGTCACGTTCACCCTGCAATCTGACGGCGCCATTGCCCACTGACTGGCCCAAGTCACTCTTCTTCAAAGATTCTGAAAGGACTGTACATCTAGGGTAGATCTAGGGCTTTTGCAGTGTTGGTGACTTAGAATAAAGATCTTCAAATTACGACATTTTGGGGTCTCTGCTCACTCCCCCAAAGCAAAATTTGTCCAATGACAATCTACAAAACTCAAGTAAGCCTCTTTCTTAAATGTGACTGGAAATATTTAATATAATCCAAAATAAAGAGAATAAAAATAGCCTATGAAGAAGCAATTTAGAAAAAAAATCCTCCCAATAATTAGAATTCTCAGAGAGATTTAAGGATATAATGCAGCCATAAAACATGAACATGTACTTTAAGAAAAGAGCAATTGTGCCTCATAAAAGGTCTTAGAAACCTGGAATGTGGTAACTTCTGATTTTTTTTTTTTAATCAAAAGAAAAGGGGAAATTTTCTAAAAAGTAAAACAAAGGAAGTGAAGGGGTAATGAGGCATGAAGGATTCTTCTAGGATAGACCACATTCAGCCAATAGAAGTTTTAGGAAAAGGAAACAGAGAAAATGGAATAGAGGCAATTTTCGAGTAAATAGCACCAGGAAAGGTCCTCAAATTATCAGGGAGACTCAAACGTTCATATTGAAAAAGCTGTGAACTGCTAAGATGAATTTTAAAAGATATCTTCACATGTTATTGTAAAAATTCAGAACACCTAGTTTAAAGAGAGACTAAATTATTACTTAAAGAAAAAAATAATTCAACTACAAAGAAATACAAATCAGACAGGCATTAGATCTCCAACAGCAACGAAGCGTAGTAGCATTCCAGGAGGCGGCAGGGTGATGATGGTTTTCCGGAAGGCGGCAGGGTGATGCTTTTCAAGTGCTGACGAAATTCCCACCTAAGTTCTACATCTGGATACCTATCAAATACGTCGGATTTTCAGACATGCAGTGACTTTTAAGGGCCCCAAGATCCTTTCTGTTTAGCCAGTATTGGAACAGTTTTAACCAAGCATCCTTTCTTAATGAGTTATTTGAGCACTTGAAATACGGCACTGAACAGGAACAGAGGAAATGACCGTCCAGGGTCTGAGGCTGCAGTGAGGGAACCAGAGGTCCCAGGGTGGCCCCTCCATGCAGGAGTGTACGATTGGATGGGCTCAGAACAGGTGTTCTTGTAGAAGGGGATTCTCAGTAGATTCAGTGGGGAGACTGGGCAGGTGGGAAATGCAAGGACAGGATAAAAGCAGAGGTTGAAGGAAAAAAAGAAAAGCCGTTAGAAGCAGAATAATAACAGTAACAAATATCCACTCAACCCAGCCAAGGCAAGCAGAGAAGCAGAGATGTCGTGGCCTAAATATGGAGCAGTGGGTCCAAACTGAAGCCAGAGTGAATCTAACTTAATGAAAATGACAACTGCACACACACACACACACAAAAAAAAACTGATTCTAAGCAATCCATGAAATGCATAAGAAGCTCAAATGTAATTGGGACAATGGCGAATAGCATTAATATTTCTTCTTTCTCAACAAGGAAAAGGCGATTAGAAATTCTAGGGGAAAACAACCAGGTAATAAAGACAAGGCCCCAGTGTGGAACAATAAGAACAATGGTGGTTTTGAATAATTGGTACAGTCTAAGAAAGGAAAAGTGATTTGAGTTTGACACCAGGAACATTCTCCTAGGAGTGGCTTATGCTTTGAGTCAGTGGACGTAGAGGGAGGGGTGCAACCCTGCGGTGGTGCTGGGCTCTGCAGTGACCCGTGCAAATCACCCGACTAATGCAGCTGGGAATGGGGCTCAGCCAGCCGGCTGCAAAGCGGCTCTAGGTGCATCTTCCGTGCGTCTAGGTGTGCCATGCAACAAGGTGCTGTCGGATGCCTGTGAGTGGAAATGATGCCAGTGTACCTGGGCCTGGCCCATAAAAACACACACGTAGTGCTCCTTTGGCCACTTTCCCCTCCCACGGCTGAAACTGGATGACCCAGGATGACCGCGGAGTCCCACGCTCAAGATGTCAGAGCCTGGGTCCCCTGGGTCCCTGAGTGCTGAGGAGGAGGTGCCACTCCATGGACCCACTTATCTTCAGGAACACGTACATCAGCAAGAAGCAAATGACGGTGTTTATGCCATTTTATATTTGGAGGTTTATCTATCAGAGGAGTTAGCTATGCTAACTATTAATAATTCAGGTTAATTGGTTTTCAACTTTTTGGACTCTATAGACAAAGCACACAGACTTACTCAGGAGTGAAAATACAGCGCATGTGTCAGGAACCTTAATAAGGCAGGGTGCCCCTGTCAAAAGCAGAAAGAGGAAGCTGGTGGAGGACGGGGCAGGAGGGAAGGCTGGAGGTGCCAATACCTAGTCCTGCACCTGTGTCTCAGGGATGGGAGTGCCTTCTGTCCCTTCTGTAGTTAGTGGGGAGTGTCAGGTGTGTTGCTTATTGTTGCAGTTAGATAATGGAAGGTACATCTGTCAATATTGATGTAACTACTGGGAGGCTGTAACAATAGTAAAGACAGCTAAATTCTTATTGATCGTAATAGGAAAATAAGCTGATCAAGAAATGGTGGTTTAACCTTCCAGAAGGATCTGGAAAGTAACCAGAGAAGAACTGGAATCAGAACCAGTTAAAAGCGGTTACCCCATGGCCAGGTGCAGTGGCTCATGCCTGTAATCCCAGCACTTTGGGAGGCCGAGGCTGGCGGATCACGAGGTCAGGAGATCGAGACCATCCTGGCTAACATGGTGAAACCTCGTCTCTATAAAAATACAAAAAATTAGCCGAGCGTGGTGGCAGCGCCTGTAGTCCCAGGTACTTGGGAGGCTAAGGCAGGAGAATGGTGTGAACCCGGGAGGCGGAGCTTGCAGTGACCCGAGATTGCACCACTGCACTCCAGCCTGGGCGACAAGCGAGACGCGGTCTTAAAAAAAAAAAAAGGAAAAAACATAGGTTACGCAGCAGGGCTGCAGGTGGGGAGGGCTGTTTGGGAGCCGCCCAGCATTTCCCATTTTCTTTCCTTTCCTCCATTTCTCCCTCTGTCTCTCTCTGTCTCTCTCTTATCAACCCTCCTGCACTCTTTCAAATGTTAAACATATGCATTTCTTACTTTCATTAAAATTTAAAATATTTAAAGGTTTACTGAGTACGTACTAGAAATTAGGTTACTCAGGAGAACATGAAGTAATTGATATGCGGCCCCCATGCCATGGTCGTCTATTACAGTAGGTCTCCATACACCTGGCTGAATTCTTTTTCAGGTAAATCAGGGATTTCTTCTTGGTTTGGATCCGTTGTCAGTGAACTAGTGTGATTTTTTGGGGGGTGTTAAAGAGCCTTGTTTTGTCATATTACCAGAGCTGGTTTTCTGCTTCCTTCTCATTTGGGTAGTCTCTGTCAGAGGAAAGGTCTAGGGCTCAAGCCTGTTATTCAGATTCTTTTGTCCCACGGGGTGTTTCTTTGATGTAGTCAGTAATCTCTCCCTTTTTCTATGGATGTGGCTTTCTGTGAGCCGAGATGCCATGATTATTAACTCTCTTCTGGGTCTAACCACCCAGCACATCTACCCGGCTTCAAGCTGGCAGTGGGGGTTGTCTGCATAGAGTCCTGTGATGTGAACCATCTGTGGGTCTCTCAGCCGTGGATACCAGCACCTGTTCGGGTGGAGGTGGCAGGGGGGTGAAATGAACTCTGTGAAGGTTCTCAGTTTGGTGGTTTAATGTTCTATTTTTGTGCTGGTTGACCTCCTGCCGGGAGGTGGTGCTTTCTAGAGAGCATCAGCTGTGGTAGTATGGGGAGGAACCGGTGGTGGGCGGAGCCCCAGAACTCCCAACAGTATATGCTCTTTGTGTTCAGGTACCAGAGTGAATAGGGAAGACCCATCAGGTCGGCATGTCTGAGCTCAGACTCTCCTTGGGTGGGTCTTGCTGTGGTTGCTGTGGGGGATGGGGATGAGGTTCCCAGGTCAATGGAGCTGTAAATCTAGGAGGATTATGGCTGCCTCTGCTGAGTCATGGAGGTTGTCAGGGAAGTCGGGGAGAGCCAGCAGTTACAGGCCTCATCCAACTCTCATGCAATCTGAAGGGCCGGTCTCACTCCCACTGTGGCCCCACTAACAGCGCCGAGTCTGTTTCCAGGCAGTGGGTGAGCAGGGCTGAGGACTCGCCCCAGGCCACCCACCACCCGCTAGCTGCAAAAGCAATTAGGGCTGTCATTCTTCCCCCGCCTGTGGAGTCTGCACACCCGGATTCTCACCTTCCCTTGAGTTCTGGCCAGGAGGCTTCTCGCCTGGTTCAAATTGTTACAAAGTTCGGCTGGAGAATTCCTTCTCCCTGTTGCATTTCCCCACCCTGCACCTCCGGTCACCCTGCCGAAGGGTTCCTGTGCTGCCAGGCAGGAATGGGCTGCACCTCCGGTCACCCCGCCGAAGGGTTCCTGTGCTGCCAGGCGGAATGGGCTGCACCTCCGGTCACCCTGCCGAAGGGTTCCGGTGCTGCCAGGCAGGAATGGGCTGCACCTCCGGTCACCCTGCTGAAGGGTTCCGGTGCTGCCAGGCAGGAATGGGCTGCTTGGGGACCCAGTGAGCTCCCAGGGTCTTTCCCGCTGCTTCCTCTCCCCTGTATTTTGCTCTGCTCTCTAAATGGACTTGGCCCCAGGTGAGGCTGGAAACTTCTCTCGAAAACTAGACCTTCAGTTTCCCCAGTGGGATGTGTGCTCGGGGGTGGAGGATCTCCCTTTTCCACTTCCACAGTTGGGGAACTCACAGTATTTGGGGTGTCTCCCAGGTCCTGCAGCTGTCTCTTCCTTCAGAGGGTCTGTGGGTCCTCTTGGGGTTCCTGGTTTGTTCTGGATCTAAGATTAATGATGCGAGCCTCCACACACTGCTCAGTCCATCTGAGTCAGAGCTGCAATCTAGTCCTATTGCCTATTTACCACGATGATCCACGATGCTCTTTTAAAAAAAAAAAAAAAAATTATTTTTAGAGTAAGGGTCTTGTTCTGCCACCCAGGCTAAAGTGCAGTTGTGTGGTCATCATTCACTGCAGCCTCAAATTCCTGGACTCAAGTGATCCTCCAGCCTCCCGAGTAGCTGGGACTACAGGTGTGCACCACCACACCCAGCTAATTTTTTAAATTTTTATTTAATTTTTTCTTGTAGAGATGGAGTCTCACTATGTTGCCCAGGCTGGTTTTGAACTCCTGGCTCAAGCCATCTTCCCACCTCGGCCTCCCAAATCACTGGGATTACAAGCATGAGCCACTGCACCCAGTCAGGACGTTCTCACATTAGTCCTTATGGATCATAGTCTGCCCTTGAAAATCCTAAAATTGCAGTCCTTTGAGAAGAATTTCCAATTGTGGCTCTTCACTTTCACATACATTGTCCCTACTCCCCTCCAGGCCCCAACACTAATCTGATTTTGTGAGGTTTAAGTGGACCTGTTTTTGAGCGTTTTGTAGCATATTGCTGGGATGGAGTGGGAGGGTTGGAGGTGGTGAGCAGCGTTTTCCTGCCAGTCAGCCAAATCAGCCAAACTCATGTTTACCGATTGCTTAACAAAAGTCAAAGTGAAACCACCTCACTGGATCCCTCAGAGAAAAGAAATGCAGATTTGTTTTACTTGGACAACCTAATATTTGAATAAAAGCATCTCTGAAGTCCTCGCCCCGTCATTAAGATGGCAATGGCCAGGTCCATGTGAAACTGTCCCAGGCAACCTTCTGGGGCCTGTGCCATGGGTGGGCAGCTGGCCCTGAGCTCTTGGCCACTCGAGCCATCTCCAGGACCCCCTTGGCAGGAACATCCAGGAGTCAGCGCTTTGAGTACACTCAAGCCCCAAGTTCTGTTGCAGAAAAGGCTCTGTGTACTCTCATCTCAGCTGCTGGGGCATCTCCCAGGCTGTCAGGGGTCAGGGTTCCCCCAAGCCCAGGTGTGCCCAGGTCAGGCATCTCTGGAAGGACCACATGCTGGCTATGGGTAGACATCCTGAGGGACTGGTCTTGCCCAACGGGGCCTGACTCATTGCAGACTGGGTGCATCTCCCTCTGGCCCCTACCCCAGGAGAAGGTTTCCGTGGAGTCGCAGCACTTTTCCTAGCAGGGACAGGAGCTGGGGAAGGTCCTGCCCCGCCTGGCTCAGGACAATGCCTCTTGGTGACAGCGTGGTCTTCATGCTTGGTCCCCCCACTTTTTCGTGACTGGTCCACATTGGCTCAAAGAACTGAAGTTTCCCTCTCGTGGGAGAGACTTGGTGGACAACACTGGAAATATGGGCCGGGACAGGAGGGGCTTTTATAATCCATCAAGATATGAATCTCAGTGCCTCATTTCTAGTAGATAAAAAGTTACATTGTCTTTGCAATAAGGTATACATTCCTTTACAATTAATTTTTTAAATTCAAGTGCTGCTACAGAGTCGATCTTATGTATCAACTCAGCAAACAGGTTCCAGGTGGGCAAAGGACATGCCGATTCTCCACGTGTGGGTGAGCCTGGTGCCAAGTCACCCATGCTTGCCATGCTAGCCACGCGGCCTCCTCATCCCAGCCCCTCCCCACCCATCTCCGGCTGCTCCCTGAGCGCACGCCTCCTCCAGGGCTGGCTCCCGGGGTCTCTGCCCCGGCTACAGGGGTGGTGTTTCCCTGAAATGCGAAACACGTGACGCCCAGTGCTTCACACGTGGCTATGTCAGTCTCCTCAGCTGTGCTGTGAGCAGAGGCAGTTCTCCTTTCGAGCCCTTCTCAGTGCCTGTGCACCCTGCGGGGGTCCAGCAGCACCTGTGCCCTGGATGCTCAAGGTAAGCGACAGTTCCTACTCATTCTGAACAGCCTCAGGCCTTTCCGTGGCTGTGCTCATCCTTACCTGTCTTCGTGGCATTGGCCTTGCTGTGCGTGTCCTTTACCAGCTACACTGCTCTTGGAATGAGGCAGGATGTAAACAATGGCAGTAAATACAGAGGTTGCCTAGAGTCCTTGCAGAGGGACAGTGAGGTAGCATTGTTTCCAGGCCTGCCTTGAGCGAGCTGACCGGGGTCCCAGGAGGATGGAACGAGGAACAGTGGGCTTTCTAGAGTCGGGGTGTCTGAGGGTGGGTCTGACTGTGGGGAAGGATGAGGGTAGCGAGGGACAGGGGGCATGCTAAGTCAGCATGGCAGGACCTCCAGGAAGCCATCATGACTCTGAGATGGATCAGTGCGGGGTGTGTTTGGCAAGTGAGAGTAGCAGCCTGGGTGGTCACATGGCCAGAGTCCTGTGTGCCAAGGCTGCAGTGGCAGAAGCGAGGGAGCAGCCATCTACGTGGCAACGTGCATCCTGTGCCGGGCTCGGAGCCCCGGGCTTCTTATGCACGGCCCTTTACTCCCCACTGTGCCCGCGTGAGATCAGGGACGCTGCTGTCTCTCTGCAGGGGTTGGGGACTCTGTTGCCTGCCCGAGGTGGGGCAGCCGGGGGAGCTGCTGGGTGGCCCTGTGGGCGCCTGTGGCTCTGTGGTGTCCTCCGGCCTCTGAGGCACCGCCGCATCCAGGCCTGCTGTGTGCTGACTCGAAGACTACTGTGGAGGCGGCACTGCCCACAGGACAGCGGCAGTGACCGCAAAGGAAGAGAGGAGGAGGGTAAGGGTGGTTCCATGGAGAATGAGGATGTCATGATTATTTAAGGAGAACAAAAAATATGTGTGCATCCCTTTTTGCCACCTGCAAACACCCGTCCTTCATCCACACGGCCACTGCCCGTCCGTCCTTCCGTTCAGCAGGGGCTGGTGGGGCCTTGTGCTGGGTCTGGTGCTGGGGCCGGGGACGCCAGGCTGACAGCCTGGCCCTCAGGAAGGTCTTCGGTGGGAATGGAGAAAGCGGGAGTCTTCCCCAGCGAGAATCAGGATGTACTGAGTGGCTTTTGATGAGATGGTGGTGCGGTCATTCTGCTGACAGTGATAGCTTCCAGCCGTTGAGGGCCTGCTGAGTACAGAATTTTACAGAAGTGGATTCAATTAATTTCCCCAACAGCCCTGGGAGGTGTGTACAATTGCAATCCTTTGACCGCAAAGGAGACTGAGTCTCCGTGAGGTTAATGACGCGTTCCAGGTCATGGAATTGCATGTGGCAGAGCTGGGATCGTATCTGGCAACTGTGCCTGTTCTCCTGCTGCTTCCCAGGGCTGGGCCCGTGTCAAAGGGGTCTTTCCTTGGTGAGCTTCGGCCGTGTGCCACCAGGAAGGAAGGGTCTGGGGGAATAGACCCAGCTCCGTGTGAAGGGCAGGCGGGTGGTGGCTGCCTGCAGGTGGCAGCCCGAGGGCCTGGTCCCAATGGCCGGTGATGCCTTCCCACCTGCATCCGCTCCTCTAGCCTAGACTGGCAGTGACTGCTCTGATCACTACATGCTGTGAAGGGCACAGTGCCAGCCTCTGATCTGGGTCTTTGCTGCCGTATGAAGATGCCCATCTACCCTGCTGGAGGGGGGGCTCTGGAGGACCAGGGAGCATAGAGAGAGGGAGGACAGCTGGGCTCTAGCCGGTGCCCCATCCAGACCCCCCAGACAGTACGAAGCCATCCCAGGCCCTCCAGTTCCTCATTGGCCATCACAGGACACGCCACCGGCACAAAGGTAAGTGCTGTCCGGGCTCTTGGCCTCAGGGTGGTGAGCAGTAGACCAGTTGTATTAAGTCTCTGACTTTGCAGGGCTTCCTAATGGAGACCGTTCACCGCCTGGTAAGTGACCTAGTGGAGAACATGCAGGCAGCTTCAGGACTGCTAGGGCTGGAGCCAGACAGGATTGGGACGGGATGGCTGAGTGGAGCAGTTCAGAACCTGTTAAGTGTGTGCTTGGCCTGTTGTGGGCTCAGAGGTGAGTGCAGGTTGAAAGATCCTCGAGGAGTGGCAGAAATGTCAGAGGAATCAGAAAAGCACCTCCTAGGGCTGTTCTCCTACAGGATCAAGGGAAAGGAGAGTTTGCCTTCAAATAACTGTTTGTTTAATACAGGAAGGCATAAAACCAGGCTCTGACAGGAGAAGAAACAGCAGCAAATGAGCTCGGCCAAATGCTTAAAATGGTCCCAACCACAGGCTCCAGCCACAGACCATGTGGGCTGAGAACCACGGAAACGGGGTCCACTAGCTCCTGGGTACTGGATTACAGGTCTTCAAGGGCATGAGGGGAGCAAAGTGGAAGAAACCCACTGATATTCCAGCATCACCGCCCATGTTCCTTTCGGTCAGGGTGGTGGGTCCAGTCCTGATTCCATGTTCTTACAAGTTAGGGAGCTGGGTCCAGGCCTGATTCCATGTTCTTACAAGTTAGGGAGCTGCGTCCAGGCCTGGCTCCATGTTCTTATGAATCAGGGAGTTGGGTCCAGTCCTGATTCCATGTTCCCACAAGTCAGGGCACTGGGTTCAGTCCTGGTTCCATGTTTTTACAAGTCAAGGCAAGTCTTCCCCTGAGTGATGGCTCCTGGACTGTGCCCCTCTGGGGACCTCTCAACTCTGTGTCTGCCATCTGTCACCTGCCTGGCCATTTTGGATTTGACTGCAGTGGACGGGCTCCGTGGGACGTCAGGCCTCGGGGGAGACTCAGGACCCTGGGGTGGGCATGGATGGGGATACTGGACCCCTGAAAGAAGGGAGGCTGAGAGACTATTTTTCCTTTAAAGACTTTTCCATGTCATCTCCACTCAGAGATTCTTTTCTGCAAAGCCACAGGAGGGAGGTGACATTGAGCCCTCCATTGTGACAGAAGCTGTGCTGGGAACTTTAAATGTGTTACCTAATTTATTTAATTATCTCAGCAACTCCACAAAGTAGGCATTTTACTGGCATTTCTCCAGTTGAGGAAACAGAAGCTTAGAGACTTTGTGAGACTTGCCCAAGACCCCAGGTCACATGCCAGCAAGGATGAGGTTAGGCTTTTAATCCAGCTCTGCCTGGCTTCAAGTCCACACCTTTTCACGACAATGAACTTTCTTTATGATTGCAGATATTATTCGGGGAACTTTACATAAAACATGGACTTACATAAAACTTCGACCATAGACTATATTCTTTGTTTGGGAAACTGTGAAGACCCAATTTTTTTATAAACTCAGAACAGCTTCCAGTTTTCATTAGATGTCAGAAGATGGGCTGTGTTTTTTGTGTGGTGTTCAGTGAGGCTGATTTATAGTCACGACACGTGAATCAGTTTGATTGGAGCAGGCTATTGTGGTTCTGTCTCACCAAGAAAGAGGGGATGCACTGGGCCCCTCAACTCCAAGTTGGTGGTGCGATGATTGTTCCATATTTTCCTTTGTCGGGCTGTGAGGGAGTCTGGGCCAGGCACTAGGCCATGAGCAGGGCAGACCTGGGGTAAACCCTTAGTGAGCCTCTCTCCAGCCACAAGGAAACCTGGAGTGTGTGCGTGCCTGTGTGTTGCTGGTGTGTGTGTGTAAATTGCACGCATGTGTGTGCATGCACTGTGAGCTGGTGTGTGCATGTGCACTGGTGTGTGTGTTCCTATGTGTGTGTGCATGTGTGTGCTGGGTGCACACATGCGTGTGTCTCTGTGTATACATGTGTATGTGTGCCAGTGGGTGCATGTGTTTGTACAGTGTGCGTGTGTGTGTGTTTGTGCACACAAGCTGCCACACACAGATGAGCCTTGTGAATTAGGGGAAGAAGACAGACTCCGGCTTACAGAAAAAAAGGGAAAACTCCTGCAGAGATAATTACCATTAAAATGCCAAGGCTGTACACGTGAGCTGCACTGCCTTCCCCGAAAGGGCCAACCTGCCGCCTTTTCTTTTGCTCTCTCTTACAGCGACAGCCAAGTGAATGGAGCTGTGTGGCCCGTTGGGGCTGGTGCCCGACTTCTGGTGAGGAGCAAGTTTGGTGGAAGCCAGAGCTGAGCTTTTTTCCTTGTCAACCTTGGCAATACAGCCTCAGATACCCATCTTTCCTGGAGGAGCCGCATGCAATGCCCTTGGTAGCGGCCTTTCACCGTGGTCCCCAGACACTACTCAGGGCACTGAGCTGTTGGATGCTGCTCCCATGGAGACGCTGGCTGGGACCCATTCTCAAGGCCATCTGCCAGGTAGAGATGTGGTTGTTGCTGTCCTTGTTTACCAAGAAGAAAGCAGAGGCATAAACCAGCAAGGCCGTGGAGTCTGGGAGAGGTGGGGCTGCCCCCGACAGCCTCCACCCTTCTCCCAAGCAAGTGCTGTCCTTGGGGCGTGTGCCCAGGGTGAGGTGTGTGCACACATGTGCGTGTGTGTGCGTGTGAGAGGCAGCACTGTCTGTGGGACGGTGGGGGATCTGGACTCTGCTCTGCCATCATCGAGTCATCTGGCAGAGGCAGAGAGCCTGGTGGTGTGTTTGGATGGAGGAGGGGGGTGTTTTTAGGACATCTCTTCAGCCAGTGCCACCATCCCCAGGTGGCCACAGAATTGCTCAGGGACCCACATGTCTCCTTGTCTTTGAAAATCTGCTTTTGTTTGGTGGCTCCAGGAGAGGAAGAATGAACTTGCCTGAGGCTGAGTGGCCCGACCACTCCCCTGGGATCCCCAAGACCGTGGCCCAGGAAAGTGTCCCTGTGCAGGGCTGGGCACAGAAGTTCCCTGCAGAGGCCACATGCTCTCCTTCTGCAGCAGGGACAGGAATGAGTCCTGTCTTAGTCATGTCTCTCCCTCCCTCCCAAGACCTGAGAGTAGGGCCACCTGCAGGCCCAGACACCCTCTGTGGCAGCTCTGCAGGCCCATTCGGGGCAGCCTTCGTGCCAGCTTCCTGCAACCTTCTTTGCTTCTTTTTTCACCTATAACTTTCATCTTCTCAAGAGGCTGTCGCATGAGCAGTTCGGAGTGAGGCTGTCGTGGTTTTCGAGTTTCTAATCTAAACAAGATCCTCTGGATGAGTCCCTCTGAAGGAGGAGCCTCTTACAGAGTTCACACAAAGTTGAGAACCCCAGAAACTGCAGGAGTATGGGGTAGTAGAGGAAGGCAGTGTCCTTGGATGTTTAAATAAATCTGTAACTTAATGTTGACCAGACCTAGTGTGTCATGGTGTTTAAAATTACTTAGGTAATGATGATTTTGCCATGTCTTACAAGAATTAGAGACAATGATGACAGCGACAACAATCACAAACAACAACAATGGCTGTGGCCATGCACCAGGAACTAGGAATGCAGAGATGACTGAGGTGCATCCCTGCCCACAGGGAGCTTGCAGTCTAGAGGGGAAGACAGCGTGCACACATGACTATAACAGAGTTCTTTAGGCAACGTGCTGCAGGCACCATCGGGCTGCTCTCAGACACGTTACTTCAACAGCCACTGTGGGGACTCAGTGAAAGAGGAGGCCCTGCCACTGTCCAGGGCAGCTGAGGTAGCTCAGCAAGGCGGAGACAGCAGGGTGGGTGCAGGACGGCCTGGGTTAGCAGGGCATCTCTGAGAACTGATCTGGTGTTTGGAGTGGGAAGGGAGGGTGCAATATGGCTTCTGATGGAGGTTTCTAGCCTGGAAGACTAAACGACATAGGAAACTCAAAAGGAGATGAACATTGGTGTGGACGATTGCATGTCTATCAGCATTGACTGAGGGGCTGTGGGAGTGGACGTTGGTGATAAGGATTCCATGTCTATCAGCATTGACTGAGGGGCTATGGGAGTGGACACTATGGGAGTCGACTGTGGGAGTGGACGCTATGGGAGTGGACTGTGGGAGTGGACGATGTGGGAGTGGACTGTGGGAGTGGACCACCGTGGGAGTGGACGCTGTGTGGACGATTCCATGTCTATCAGCATTGACTGAGGGGCTGTGGGAGTGGACGTTGGTGATAAGGATTCCATGTCTATCAGCATTGACTGAGGGGCTATGGGAGTGGACACTATGGGAGTCGACTGTGGGAGTGGACGCTATGGGAGTGGACTGTGGGAGTGGACGATGTGGGAGTGGACTGTGGGAGTGGACCACCGTGGGAGTGGACGCTGTGTGGACGATTCCATGTCTATCAGCATTGACTGAGGGGCTGTGGGAGTGGACGTTGGTGATAAGGATTCCATGTCTATCGGCATTGACTGAGGGGCTATGGGAGTGGACACTATGGGAGTGGACTGTGGGAGTGGACGCTATGGGAGTGGACTGTGGGAGTGGACGATGTGGGAGTGGACTGTGGGAGTGGACCACCGTGGGAGTGGACGCTGTGTGGACGATTCCATGTCTATCAGCCTTGACTGAGGGGCTGTGGGAGTGGACGTTGGTGATAAGGATTCCATGTCTATCGGCATTGACTGAGGGGCTGTGGGAGTGGACATTGGTGTGGATGATTCCGTGTCTATCAGCATTGACTGAGGGTCTGTGGGAGTGGACATTGGTCATAAAGATTCCATGTCTATCAGCATTGACTGAGGGGCTGTGGGAGTGGACATTGGTGATAAGGATTCCTCGTCTATCAGCGTTGACTGAAGGGTTGTGGGAGTGGACATTGGTGATAATGATTCCGTGTCTATCAGCGTTGACTGAGGGGTTGTGGGAGTGGACATTGGTGATAAGGATTCCATGTCTATCGGCATTGACTGAGGGGTTGTGGGAGTGGACGCTGGTGTGGACGATTCCATGTCTATCAGCATTGACTGAGGGGCTGTGGGAGTGGACATTGGTGATAATGATTCCGTGTCTATCAGCGTTGACTGAAGGGTTGTGGGAGTGGACATTGGTCACAATGATTCCATGTCTATCGGCATTGACTGAGGGGCTGTGGGAGTTGACATTGGTCATAAAGATTCCATGTCTATCAGCAATGACTGAGGGGCTGTGGGAGTGGATGCTGGTGTGGACGATTCCATGTCTATCAGCGTTGACTGAAGGGTTGTGGGAGTGGACATTGGTGATAATGATTCCGTGTCTATCAGCATTGACTGAGGGGCTGTGGGAGTGGACATTGGTGATAATGATTCCATGTCTATCAGCGTTGACTGAGGGGTTGTGGGAGTGGACATTGGTCATAACGATTCCATGTCTATTGGCATTGACTGAGGGGCTGTGGGAGTGGCAGTCTATGGGTGGAAATGGCATCTGAGTGTCTAGAGGGAGGACGTGAGCCATGGCCTGGAGACTGCAGCTTCTCTCCGTCACCCGCAGTCTGTATTTCAGGGCCTTCTCAGGATGGTGAGAGTAGGAATTCTTCTCAAGTTCGAAGCCCGTCCCTAAGACTTTGTTCCATGGGAAATGTGCCTGGTAGCCCCCATCATTTATGGAGAAAGAGGTTTTCTTTGCATGAAGTTTGCATTGTGAATGGAAAAAGAGAAAACACTCTTTATTTGATTTTTCTTTTTGTTGTTGTTGTTCACTAACTACAGTGATGCTTGGGGAAGGGAAAATTTGTCTGTGTAAATGATCCTCCATGAAGGAGGAGGGTTTCACAGCAGGAGGCAGATCTTTGAGAAGGGACTTCAGAGATATTTGAATAACAGGAGCTGTGTTGAGAGGAAGACTGGAAAGCTCTGTCATCAAAGCGAATCTGGAAATTGATCAAGGCACTGCCAGCTGTGGGTTGGCGAAGAGAAGGCAACTGCGAGGCTGGCAGGATTCAGGCTCCTTTGTTCTTACGATGGACACAATCTCACGGAGAAGGAGTGATTACGGAGTAATCACTTGGGGAGTGAGTTTGGAGTAATCATTATCAATGAGGTACAGTTTTGAAGGTAAAACTAGACAAAAAGCTCACAGTTCTTGAACTCATAACTTACATTTGTTAAGAAATCCCAGATTAGGATTTCCCAGAGTTTCTTTGTATACGAGGTTTTTTCCGTTGTGAAGTGTAGCTCATTATCATCTTGAAAGCACTGTGGGCATCGCCTGACAGGGAGCTCCAGGTTTGTTTTTGGTGCTGTTACTGGTCCCTTCATTTTCTCACTTTCCTAGGAATTCAACTCATCCAACTTCTGTTTTGAGGCAGAAAATCCTTCAACACTGTCTCAAGGAGCTTAGTACAGGCGCTTCCTGGACACTTGATGAGGCACTGCCGTCTCCTGGGTGTGGCAGTCAGGAGCGCAGGCTTGAAGACCTTTGCGTTGGATCTTGAATGTAGCTTTGCCTCTTTGAGCCAGAAAGTGAAGTCTCAATTTCCTCATCTGTAACATGGGGGTAATAATGATGAAATGAAATTAATTTAATCGATGCATGTAAAGTTGTTTATACTATGCCTGGTATATAACAGACACTCCGAGAAACGCACTGTCTTCTTGTTCCCCCCACCACACCTCCGATCCATCAGCCTGCTTTTGCGCAGGGCGTGCTATCTGAAAGACAGTCCTACACCTGAATCTTTATGGCCTGACCTTGTCAAAGGAAGTTCATAAAAGAGAGACGAAGAGGGAAATGAAGACATCTGCTGATACCACATCGGATGTGAATGTGTGTGCCTGTATATGTGCAAATGTGCATGTGTGTGGCACCGTAAGTGGTATGTATGAGTGAATTCATATGTATGTAATTTTGACATTTTCATGGGCTTCTCAGTGAGCAGGGACCAGTTTCTCACCATCTTCCTCATTTCAGCTGATGGTGTGAACTTGGCTCTATCTTTTTCTCTTTTCTCATAAAAGATGCATTTCGTGAGACAGCCGAAAAAGAAACAGAGAAAGGAAATGATCATTGAAGCCTGATCATTTTCCTCATAGAAGCCGGAGGCTGCTACAAGGCTCGCATGTCCTGTGGGGCTCCTTCTGACCCTATGGGATGTTTGCGGTCCATGACCTCAGCCCCTGTGGGCTGAGCGCCTGTCTGTCCTCTGAGGGGACACGAGGTTGCTTCGCTCCCACTGGAGAGGTGGTGCCAAGCAGGCATCTTCAGGAAGCCCGAGGAAACTGTGGAGTCCATCTCACAAGTTGGGATCCTGCAGTTCTGCCAGATCTGGACGCGTATAGGGTGAATGCGTGGACCAACTCCAGGCGTGGCCACACTGGGGGAAACGTGAGGGAGTGCAGGAGGCTGGTGTCTCTCGGCTGTTCACAGTTGATGGCGTACATTTGCGAATGTGTGCCAATGTGTGTGTGCATGTGTGCGAATGTGCATGTGTGTGGCATGGTGTGTGCCATGTGTGAGCGAATTCGTGCATGTGATTATGTGCATGTGTGAATTCATGTGTGTGAATGAGCATGTGTGTTGTGAATATGTGTGAATGTGTATGCTTGTGCATGTGCAATGTGCACGTGTGTGGCACGGTATGTGGCATGCATGAGTGAATTCATGCATCTGTAACTCTGAGAGTGTGTGTGTGAATGTGTGCATGTGTGTAGATGTGTGCCTCTGAATGTACATGTGTGTTAATGTGGCTGTGTGTGCATGGGTATGACTGTGTCTACGTGCATGTGTGTGAATGTGTGACTGAGAGTGTGTGAATGTGCCTGTGTGTGCATGTGTGTGACTATGTGTGACTGTGAGGGGGCATGTATGAATATGTGTGTGACTGTGTCCGTGTATATATGAGTGTGAATGTGCATGTGTGTGAATGTGCTGCGTTACTGTGTATGACTCTGTGAATGTGTGTGTTAATGTGTGCATGTGTGTAGATGTGTGTGTGACTATGTGTGTGAATGTACGTGTGTTAATGTGGCTGTGTGTGCATGTGTATGACTGTGTCTATGTGCATGTGTGTGACTGTGACTGTGTGTGAATGTGCATGCATGTGAATGTGTGTGTGTGACTGTGTATGACTGAATGTGTAAATGTGTGTGGCTGTGTGTGACTGTCAGTGTGTGAATGTATGTGGCTGTATGTGACTGTGTGTGAATGTGCATGTGTGTGAATGTGTGTAGTTGTGTGTGACTGTGAGTGTGTGTGCATGTGTGTGAATTGTGTGGTTGTGTGTGACTGAGAGTGCATGTATGAATGTGTGTGTGTGAATATGTATGTGTGTGAATATGTGTGTGGCAGTGTGTGACTGTGATTGTGTGTGAATGTGTGCATGTGTGTGCATGTGTGTGAATGCGTGTGACTGTGAGAGTGTGTGCATGTGTGTGAATGTGTGTGACTGTGAGAGTGCATGTGTGAATGTGTGTGTGAATATGCCGGTGTGTGAATGTGTGTGTGGCTGTGTGTGTGGCTGTGATTGCGTGTGAATGTGTGCGTGTGTGACTGTGAGAGTGTGTGCATGTGTGTGAATGTGTGTGACTGTGACTGTGAGCATGTATGTGTGAATGTGTATGTGTGTGCATGTATAGGGGGTGTCATGGAGAGGGGATTGTTTCTGCTCAGTCTCAGGGTATTAGATTTGGACTTTGGGTCTCATCTTCAAAAGAAGGTCTCTGTCCTGCACGCTGGTCCTCTCTTCCCTCTATCCTGTGGGCGTGGCTCCTGCCCTTGGTATTTGCACAACACCCACTCTTTCTATTGATTTCAGGTTCCCCATGAAAGTCATTCACCCTCTCCTAGGAAAGAACCGAGTTTTCAAAAGGTCACACACGTGTGTGTCAGTCTGAGCCATTCTGGGTTAATTAGTCATCAAGGAGAATTGAATAATAGGAGATCAAGCTGCAGGGGCCGGTGGGGGGGAGGTGGGTGGTACCTGGAACCCACATTTTATTTTAAAATTATAATTTGGTGTCATATTTAAAATGCTAGTTCTCAGGGAATGATGCATTTTTATTTCTCAAGTCTTCATAAAAAAACAAAAATAGAAAAAAAAAGAAGTATAACTTGTAGCTTGACTTGTGTTTGTTCGGTAGGATATCCTGATTTAGTTCACAAGAAATATTCATGGTAAAAGCAAAGGAAAGAGCCCCCAGTGAATATTAATGGATATTTGCATGCATAGTAACTAAACCTTTATCCTCCATCTATTTATCTCAAAATGGGTGGGAGCCATGGGGAGAGGACAGGAAGACAAAAGATGAGGAATAAAGCTGATTGCATTATCTGGACAAAATTCAATCAATTTGCAGCTTCAATACTGGCTGCTACATTCAGATTGCTGCTGTTAAAAAATAGCTGTGGCCGGGCACAGTGGCTCATGCCTGTAATCCCAGCACTTTGGGAGGCCGAGGTGGGCGAATCACGAGGTCAGGAGATCGAGACCATCCCAGCCAACGTGGTGAAACCCTGTCTCTACCAAAAATACAAAAATAAGCCTGGTGTGGTGGTGCGTGCCTGTAGTCCCACCTACTTGGGAGGCTGAGGCAGAAGAATTGCTTGAACCAGGGAGTCAGAGGTTGCAGTGAGCCAAGATTGCGCCACTGCACTCCAGCCTGGCAACAGACAACAACAGCAACAACAACAAACCCAGCCTTATGGGGATATAATTTACATGCCATAAAAGTCACCTGTTTTAAGTGTACAGTTCAATGAACTTTAGGCTGTTTAAAGAGGGTACAACCATCACCACCCTCTAATTTTAGGACCTGCAGTCACCCTGTGATGACACCTCATTCTGACACCCAGTCCTAGCTAATTATTATTATTTTTGTGACAGAGTCTCCCTCTGTTGCCCAGGCTGGAGTGTGGTGGATTAATCATGGTTCACTGCAGCCTCAACCTCACTGGGCTCAGGTGATCCTCCTGCCTCAGCCCCCTAGTAGCTGGGACCATAGGCAGGCATACGCCACCACGCCCAGCTAATTTTTGTATTTTTTTGTAGATGTGAGGTTGCCCAGGCTGGTTTCAAACTCCTGTACTCAAGTGATCCTTCTGCCTTGGCCTCCCCAAAGTGCTTGGATTACAGGTGTGAACCACAGCACCTAGCTCTTAGGTAATTACTAATCCGCTTTTGGTCTCTTGCTATTTGTGGTTTTTTTTTTTTTTTTTTTTTTTTTTTGACACTTGATATAAATTAAATGACCCACTATGTTTTCTTTTTTGCCTGCTTCTTTCAGATAATGCAATGTTTTCAAGGTTTATCCATGTGGTAGTGGATGCCAACATTTCCTTCTTTCTTATTGTCAATTAATGTTCCATTTGATGGATATCTCACATCCTGTTTACCACATCACCATTTGATGGCCATTGGATTGTTTTCACTTTTTGGCTGTTGTGAATAATGCTGCTATGGACATTTGTGTGTGAGTGTCTGTCTGCACTTTCATTTCTCTTGAGCACATACCTGGGAGCGGAACTTCTGAGTCACCTGGTAACTCTAGGGTGAAAATCGATTTGATCCAGCAATTCCACTACTGGGTATCTACCCAGAGGAAAAGAAGTCATTACATGAAAAAGGTACTTGAACACACATGTTTACAGCAGCACAATTCGCAATTGCAAAATAGTAGAACCAGCCCAAATGCCCATAAATCAATGAATGGATAAAGAAACTGTATGTATGTATATATACATACACACACACACACACACACACACACACACACACACACACATATATTTGATGGAATACTACTCAGCCATAAAAAGGAATGAATTAATGGCATTTGCAGCGACCTGGATGAGATTGGAGACTATTATTCTAAGTGAAGTAACTCAGGAATGGAAAACTAAATATTGTATGTTCTCACTCATAAGTGGGAGTTAAGCTATGAGGATGCAAAGGCATAACAAGGATATGATGGACTTAGGGGACTTGCAGGGGAGATGGTGGGACAGGGATGAGGGATAAAAGACTACAAACTGGGTTCAGTGTATACTGCTCCGGTGATGGATGCACCAAAATCTCACAAATCACCACCAAAGAACTTACTTGACTGCGCGTGGTGGCTCACGCCGTAATCCCAGCACTTTGGGAGGCAGAGGCGGGTGGATCCCCTGAGATCAGGAGTTCGAGACCAGCTTGGCAAACATGATGAAATCCCATCTCTACTAAAAATACAAAAATAGCCGGGCATGGTGGCAGGTGCCTGTAATCCCAACTACTCAGGAGGCTGAGACAGGAGAATCGCTTGAACCTGGGAGGTAGAGGTTGCGGTGAGCCGAGATCATGCTACTGAACTCCACAAACACTCGTGTGCTTGTTGGCCTTGGTGACGATGTCGAGCGTCTTCTCGTGCGCTTGTTGGCCATCGGTGACAATGTCGAGAGTCTTCTCGTGTGCTTGTTGGCCATCTGTGACGATGTCGAGCCCCTTCTCGTGTGCTTGCTGGCCATCGGTGATGATGTCGAGCGTCTTCTCATGTGCTTGTTGGCCGTTGGTGACGATGTCGAGCCCCTTCTCATGTGCTTGTTGGCCATCGGTGATGATGTCGAGCACCTTCTTGTGAGCTTGTTCGCCATCGGTGATGATGTCAAGCACCTTCTCATGTGCTTGTTGGCCATCGGTGATGATGTCGAGCATCTTCTCGTGTGCTTGTTGGCCATCGGTGACGATGTCGAGTGTCCTCTCGTGTTTTATTGGCCATCGGTGATGATGTCGAGTGTCTTCTTGTGTGCTTGTTGGCCATCGGAGATGATGTCAAGCCCCTTCTCATGTGCTTATTGGCCATCGGAGATGATGTCAAGCCCCTTCTCGTGTGCTTGTTGGCCATCGGTGACAATGTCGAGCCCCTTCTCATGTGCTTGTAGGCCATTGGTGATGGTGTCGAGCATTGGCCATCGGTGACGATGTTGAGCCCCTTCTTGTGTGCGTGTTGGCCATCAGTGATGACGTTGAGCACCTTCTTGTGTGCTTATCAGCCATCAGTGATGATGTCAAGTGTCGACTGTTGCTGATGATGTCGAGCCCCTTCTCGTGTGCTTGTTGGCCATCAGTGATAATGTCGAGCGTCTTCTCATGTGCTTGTTGGCTGTCAGTGATGAGTTGAGCTTCTTCTCATTTGCTTGTTAGTCTTGGTGACGATGTCGAGCATCTTCTTGTGCACTTGTTGGAGCGTCTTGATGACGATGTCGAGTGTCTTCTCATGTGCTTGTTGGTCTCGGTGATGATGTTGAGCATCTTCTTGTGTGCTTGTTGGCCACTGATGACGATGTCGAGCATCTTCTCATGTGCTTGTTGGCCTCAGTGACGATGTCGAGCGTCTTCTTGTGTGCTTGTTGGCCATTGGTGATGATGTCGAGTGTCTTCTCATGAGCTTGTTGGCCATCAGTGATGATGTCAAGCATCTTCTTGTGCGCTTGTTGGCTCTTGGTGATGATGTCGAGTGTCTTCTCTTGCGCTTGTTGGTCATCAGTGACAATGTCAAGCCCCTTCTCGTGTGCTTGTTCGCCATCGGTGACGATGTCAAGCGTCTTCTCGTGTGCTTGTTGGCCTCGGTAGCGATGTCAAGCATCTTCTTGTGCGCTTGTTGGCCATCAGTGACGATGTTGAGCTCCTTCTTGTGCGCTTGTTGGCCATTGGTGATGATGTCGAGCATCTTCTCATGCACTTGTTGGCCATTGGTGACGATGTTGAGCGTCTTCTTGTGTGCTTGTTGGCTGTCAGTGATGATGTCAAGCCCCTTCTCGTGTGCTTATTGGCCATTGGTGATGATGTTGAGCGTCGGCCGTCAGTGACAATGTCGAGCCCCTTCTTGTGCACTTGTTGGCCATTGGTGATGACGTCGAGCCCCTTCTTGTGTGCTTGTTGGCCATTGGTGACATTGTCGAGCCCCTTCTCATGTGCTTGTTGGTCATTGGTGATTATGTCGAGCGTTGGCCATTGGCGACGATGTCGAGCCCCTTCTTTTGTGCCTGTTGGCCATCAGTGACAATGTCAAGCCCCTTCTCGTGCGATTGTTGGCCATTGGTGATGGTGTTGAGCATCTTCTCGTGCGCTTGTTGGCCGTCAGTGATGATGTTGAGTGTCTTCTCATGTGTTTGTTGGCCATCGGTGACGATGTCAAGCATCTTCTCGTGCGCTTGTTGGCCATTGGTGATGATGTCGAGCATCTTCTTGTGTGCTTATTGGCCATCGGTGATGATGTCGAGCCCCTTCTTGTGTGCTTGTTGGCCATTGGCAACAATGTCAAGCACCTTCTCATGTGCTTGTTGGCCATTGGTGACAATGTCGAGCCCCTACTTGTGTGCTTGTTGGCCATCAGTGACAATGTCAAGCACCTTCTTGTGCGCTTTTTGGCCATTGGTGATGATATTGAATGCCTTCTTGTGTGCTTGTTGGCTGTCAGTGATGATGTCGAGCACTTTCTTGTGTGCTTCTTGGCCTCGGTGATGATGTTGAGTGTCTTCTCGTGTGCTCATTGGCTGTCAGTGATGATGTCGAGCATCTTCTCGTGTGCTTTTTGGCCATCGCTATGCCCTCCCTGATCAGGTTTTCTTTTTCAAAGTTCCGTGAACATTGCGCCCTTCACGCCCTGCTGCAGTTGTATTTTTCCATCTGGCTGTGAAGTGTGGAAGCTGCCACTGTGCCTCAGCGGGCTCCTTCGTCACCAACTGCCCTGTGGCAGCTGCCAGCTTGAAGGGAGCTGGCAGGGGAGTCATCCCAGCAGGGTCTCCAGCTGGCCACTGGAGCTGGCCGCAGATTGGGCACCATCGGCTTGGCTGTTACCTTCCCTCCCACCTGGGCCACTTAATGGTATTGGATAGCAACTAACAACCTACAGCTCCTGCTCAAAAAGTGACTATCCACATGGGATGCCACGTGCTTTACTCGGTAGGCTGTAAGCTAGTGGTGACTCTCACCCATTTTGTGCAGAAGGAACCTGAAGCTTGTCCAAAGTCACTGAACAACCTGACCTCTGGTGCCACATTCTTCTCTTCATGGCAAGTCCAGAAGGCCTTCAAAGTGCATGAGGTTAAGACCACACAAACACATTTCTCCAAAGTTCTGCTTTTAAGACCTGGCTTTCTTTTTCTGGCATATATTTTTATTGTGGCATAATATACACAACATACAATTTTCCATTTTGACTTTTTTAAGCATACAGTTCAGTGGCATTAAGCATGTTCATGATACTGTGCAACCATCAGAACTACACATTTCCAGGGCTTTTTCATCTTGCAAAATTGGAACTCTGTCCCCACTCAACACTAAGTCTTCATGCTTCCCCCTCCCCTAACCCCTGGCACCCACCCTTCCACTTTCTGTCTCTATGAATCTGCGTATCTGAGTACTGCATGTAAGTGGAATCACACAGTATTTGTCCTTTTGGTTCTGGTTTATTTCACTTAGCATAATGTCCTCAAGCTTCATCCCTGGTGTAGCACATGTCAGATGTCCCTTCCCTTTCTGAAGGTGAATAATATTCCACCATGTGCCTATGCTGCATGTTGCTTATCTGTTCACCCACTGATGACACTGGGCCGTTAACACCTTTTGGCTGTTGTTAATATGCTGCTGTGAACGTGGAGTGCAGATGTCTGTTTGAGACCCTGATTTCAGTTCTCTTTCATATATTCCCAGAAGTGGGACTGGTGATCAGAACAACACTCATGTTTGTTTTTTGAGGAGCTGCTACACTGTTTTCCATGGTGACACAGTTTCACATTCCCACCAGCAATGCAGGAAGGATCCAGACACAGCTTCCTTCTTAGAAGTGGAAAGAAAAGATAGAAACGGGCCACAGCTCAGCACCTCCGGATTTCAGGATTCGCCTTTGAGCTCAGCTCTGTGAGCTCAGGGACTCCGCAGAGGACAGCGGGACTCTGAGGGCGAGGGGACACCAGTGTGGCTGCTGAGTGTCATGGGTGCCCTCGGATAACGAAGGGTTGGGTGTGTGAGAGGCAGTGGTACTACCATGCCATAGCCAATGCCAGGTCGGGTCTGAGCCATCGCTTTGTGATGGGAAGTTCACTCCCTCGTGGGCAGCGGATGCCACTGATTGACTGCTCAATTGTTACCTCGCCACTTTCCCTTCCACACAGACGGCAGTGCCGCTCAGGTGGACGGGATGGTAGGACCAGGTGTGCCCATTCATGGGATGATCAGCGAGGCCCTGAGGGTCCCCTGACCCTGCTTCCTCCCTGCACAGGGACAGGTGCTTCCACTCTTCCAGTCCCTTCTGGGCTGGGGGACCATGTGAAGTGTGAGGGTGGGGTGTGGATTTGCAGGGTTGAAGTGGAATCCAGGATCTGCCTGGGGCATACTCTTCACAGCCTGGGCAGGGCAGGCAAACCCCAATTTCCTGGAAAGGAGGCCCGGGTAGGGCCACCCAGGGCTGGCAGAGTGAAGTCCTTGAGTCCTCTGCCAAGGGTGCTGTGTCTGGGCTGTGGTAGTCATCTGCATATTTGGAAGGAAAGGCAGGGGTGAAAATATCCCTTTGTGTGCTGAGAGGGTCTGTGGTCCCTCCATTCTTCCTTTGATTTAATAAGAAAGATAAACACTACACAGTGGGTGCTCCTGTGCCAGGCAGGTGCCAAGCCCCCCTAAGACACTGCCGTATACCAGCTCGCTCGTTTAATTTCAGGTTTAAACAGCTCTGCAGAATACAGGAAAGAGTAAAATATAAGAGGGTTTTATATTTTACTCTTCTCTCCAGATCAGGTAGGCACTGGAAGTCGGCTGGCGGGTGCCTCTGAGCACACTGGACTCATTCCTAGGGTGGCCACACAGCTGTGGGGCCCTGTGACCTTGGCACTGACCGCCCGCAGAGGGGATGGTATTTAAAGAGGCTGAGTTCTTCATCTCTCTCTGCTGTTTTTTCTCTTGTTTCCCTTTTACGTTTTTGACAAGTCCCACCATACTCAGTTCCAGCGTGGGACACACACTAGTGGATTGCTGATGGGTGGAAAGTTGTGCGTGCCGTGTTGTGTTGCTGACACCGAAGGCAAAAGCCCAGGACCTGGCCCCAGGTTAGGCTCACACACGCCTGGGCTGTCCCATCTCGGGGGCTCCTTGGTTAGAGCTGAAGGTCTTCGGGCTCTGGTCCCCATGGGGCTCCCTCACTGGGGAGTGTGTCCAGCCCCTGTCCTCCAGCACTGGGCCCCTGCCTCCCCAGCCACGGCCCTCAGGGCAGAGGGGACCACAGACATTCTGAGGTGGACTGTCCTCCGTGTTGGAGATATGAAAAATAAAAAGGGAAGGACTTGGGGAAGAGAATGGGCACTGTTTACTTCCTCCCAATTCCATGTTAACGAGCTCCCGCTGAATTGTCTGGGTAAGCAGAGAACAGCTGCGCAGAGCATGAGCTGTGAGCCCCAGGCCCGTTCTCCTGGTAAGACTGGGCCCCACAGTGCTGGAGCTGACCTCTCACCAAGGGTCCGTCCCTTTGTCCCTTCCTATGACTGGTTCTTTCATGGCGTCTAATGATGAGGCAAGGAAGCTGTCAGCTGGGAGTTTCGACACCATTGATTGCCCCCATAAGGAGCCAGTGGGATGGACACCAGCTCCCACCCCTTGCCCGAAACATTCCTGCAGACCCTCAGCCTGCAGCAGTGCCCCACCGAAGGCCCCCACCTACAGTTCTGCCCACACCCCCAGGCTCTCCCCAGCCACCACCTCCCAGGGTGCTTCCAGCTCTCCTCCCCCAGGGTCCCTCCAGCTGGGCTGTCTCTTGCACCCTGGGGCCTGGTGCTCTACCGCTCTCTGTCCGCTTCCTGCCTCCAGGCTGTGTCCCAGCTCTTTGTACCTGACACACATGTCTCCCCTCTTCATCTGTCTAAAGCCTACCTGTGCTTTCCAAGCACATCTCAAATATCATTTCAAATGTCAAATAACAGAGTGATCTTTTAAAAATATAAATCCGATCATGTCATTTGTGCTTAACGCCTTTCATGGTTTCTGATTGCACAGTAAACCCAAGGCCCTTCTCTGCGGTCCAGGTCCCTGCCCACCTCGGTCCTTGTCCCCCTGTCCCCTTCATCCCCGAGCTCATCCCTGCCCTGGGGACGTGCCACTTGCCATAGCTTTGCAGGGATGGCTTTCCCTGGTTCTGCATGTGGCGAACTCTGTCTTGACGTCCATGTCTGTTCAAATATCACAGAATCTGCAGGAGAGCTTCTGTGTCCTGGATCTGAGGCAGCCCCTTCAGGAAAAGAATCACAGCCCTGAAGACGTCCATGTCCCCATTGCTGGTACCTGTGAGTATGTTATGCTTTGTGGCAACAGGGGCTTTGCAGAGGGAATGGAGGATACAAAGTTTAAGGTTTCCTGGCTTATCTGTGGGGGCCCAGCGTGATTATAAATGTCCTTAGATGTGGAAGGGAGAGTTGGGGGGAAGAAGCAGCGTGGGTCCACGTGAGATGCATGGACAGCCGATGCTGGCTTTGATGGTGGAGGAAGGGGCTGAGCTCTGAGGAATGGGGTTTTCACAGGAGCAGGAAGCAGCTCTTAGCAAGGGAACCTCTGTCCTGCAGCCACAGGAGCTGAATTCTGCCAACAACCCACACAAGCTGGAAACAGACACCCCCAGGGCCTCTAGAAGGAAGGCAGCCGGCAGACTGGGGACCCCTGGGAATGGTAGGATCACACACTCGTGTGGTTTCAGCCGCTGAACATGTGGTTATGGCAGCCACAGAAAATGAATGCAGCCCACATCGCTCTTTTTTTTCTTTTCTTTTGTGAGACACGATTTCAGTCTGTCACCCAGGCTGGGGTGCAGTGGCACGATCACGGCTCAGTGCAGCCTAAACCTTCTGGGCTTAAGTGATCCCCCTGCTTCAGCCTCCCAAGAAGCTGGGACTACAGGTGCATGCTACCATGCTTAGCTAATTCTTTTTTTAAATGTTACTCATTATTTATTGAAAAATAAAACCTGAAAGGCACTGGATTCAGTCATAATATGTCCAGATATTCTTCTATTTTAAAAAAATTTTACTTTAAGTTCTGGGATACATGTGCAGAATGTGCAGGTTTGTTACTTAGGTATACATGTGCCATAGTGGTTTGCTGCATCCATCAACCCGTCATCTAGGTTTTAAGCCCCACATGCATTAGGTATTTGTCCTAATGCTCTCCCTCCCCTTGCCTCCCACCCTCTGACAGGCCCCAGTGTGTAATGTTCCCCTCCATGTGTCCATGTGTTCTTGTTCAACTCCCACTTATGAGTGAGAACATGAGGTGTTTGGTTTTCTGTTCCTGTGCAGGGACATGGATGAAGCTGGAAACCAGCTTTTTTTTTTTTTTAGATGGAGTCTCTTTCTGTTGCCCAGGTTGGAGTATAGTGGTGCGATCGTGCTCACTGCAACCTCCGCCTCCCGGGTTCAAGCGACTCTCCTGCCTCAGCCTCCCGAGTAGCTGGGACTACAAGCGTGCACCACCACACCCAGCTAATTTTTTGTATTTTTAGTAGAGATGGGGTTTCACCGTATTAGCCAGGATTGTCTCGATCTCCTGACCTCATGATCCACCTGCCTTGACCTCCCAGAGTGCTGGGATTACAGACATGAGCCACCTCGCCTGGCCTGAAACCGGTGAATTTTTAAATTGTTTGTAGAGATGAGGTTTCACCCTATTGCCCAGGCTGGCCATGAACTCCTGGACTCAAGCAATCTGCCCGCCTTGACCTCCCAAAGTGCTGGGATTACAGATGTGAGCCGCTGTGCCCAGCCCCCATGACTCCTTAATCAGATCAGCTGATTCTGTCATCTTCATAGCTTCTGTCATTTTCTGACCTGAAAGTGATGTTTCCCCTGACATGCTGTGGCCTGGATAAACCTTGCGGACATCATCAGAGAAGCACAAATACTGTGGAATTCCACTTCCTGTGAGGTCCCTGGCATAAACTCTTAGAAACATAAAGGAGAATGGTGGGTGCCAGGGCAGTGGGGAGGGTGTGTCTGGGGGTTGTTTCATGGATCCCTGGTTTCAGATTTGCCAGGTGAGAAGCTCCAGCCCGGCTGCACTCCACACTTAAGATCCTAAGCTGATGTTATATAGATATATTTTTCAACCAGGGAAAAGGTGGTCTTCTCTTGCGTTCTCGTGTGTCTCCCAGCGCCCTCCTGGCACCCCCACTGAAACATCAACGTTCGAGCAGGGTCCCATCTGCCTTGGTCGTGTGATATGGTTTTGCTGTGTCCCCACTCAAATCTCAACCTGAATTGTATCTCCCAGAATTCCCACGTGTTGTGGGAGGGACCCAGGGGAGGTAAATGAATCATGGAGGCCGGCCTTTCCTGTGCCATTCTCGTGATAGTGTGTAAGTCTCACGAAATCTGATGGGTTTATCGGGTTTCTGCCTTTGCTTCTTCCTCATTTTTCTCTAGCTGCTGCCATGTAAGAAGTGCTTTCACTTCCCACCATGATTCTGAGGCCTCCCCAGCCATGTGTAACTGTGAGTCCAATGAAACCTCTTTTTCTTCCCAGTCGCGGGTATGTCTTTATCAGCAGCATGAAATGGACTAATACATCAAGCTAGTCCCCAGTGTGTGGAACAGTCCCAGTGTGTGGAACAGAGTCCCAGTGTGTGGAACAGAGCAGGTGCACACATACATATTATTTATTGTTTGTTAAAATATAAATTTGTTATTTAACAAAATATATTAATTCACATATAAGTTAATATGATTTGTGAAACCTCTTTCTAACATCTCAAATACATTTACTAATGAGAAAAATCTTTTTTAAATTGTCAAAACCTGTGTCTCAACTTTTGCCTCAAAAACTGCAGTCCTGCTGTCTGCAGCGGCTTTGTGAGTTGCTTTAGGGAAGAACTGAGCAGGGAGGACAGACCCTGCAGACCAGGCTGGGGTGAGGGTGTGACTATTGTCTCCTGGCCCCCATACATTCAAGAAGAAGGTGTTGGGGCCTCATCTTGGCCCTTTGCCTCTTGCCTCTGATCTGTTTCCTTAGGATGGATTTGGGACAGAGCTAATGGAGGCTCCTCTGGCGTGTCCCGGGGGCTTTAGCTCAATCTTGGTGATTTTAGCTCCTCTGAATTCTTCTTACTGTTCTCCTTGGGGGCCAGTAGTTGCAGATGGCTAGGAGAGGGTGGGGCAGCTCCGGTGCTCTCTGCACTGAGGAAGGACTCCTGCCGCCCTGTGTGTGCTGCTGTGGATGCTGAGCGCAGTCTGGATGGGGTTGCCAGCTGGGGTTGCAGGCGTTCCCTTCCTGTAAGTGTGATGAGCTCCTCCACCACATGAAGTGCTCCCAGCCACCCACCTCCACCCTCCATCTTCTACCCTCCAGCCTCCACCTTCCCACCCTCCAGCCTCCACCTTCCCACCCTCCACCTTCTCACCCTCTGCCCTCCTACCCTCCACCCTCCATCTTCCCACCCTCCACTTTCCCACCCTCCACCTTCCACCCTCCCACCCTCCACCCTCCACCTTCCCACCCTCAACCTTCCACTCTCCCACCCTCCACCTTCCCACCTTCCACCCTCCTACCCTCCACCCTCCACCTTCCCACCCTCAACCTTCCACTCTCCCACCCTCCACCTTCCCACCTTCCACCCTCCTACCCTCCACCTTCCCACCCTCAACCTTCCACTCTCCCACCCTCCACCCTCCACCTTCCCACCTTCCACCCTCCTACCCTCCACCCTCCCACCTTCCCACCCTCTACCTTCCCACCCTCCACCTTCCCACCCTCCACCTTCCCACCCTCCACCTTCTCACCCTCTGCCCTCCTACCCTCCACCCTCCATCTTCCCACCCTCCACTTTCCCACCCTCCACCTTCCACCCTCCCACCCTCCACCCTCCACCTTCCCACCCTCAACCTTCCACTCTCCCACCCTCCACCTTCCCACCTTCCACCCTCCTACCCTCCACACCCTCCACCTTCCCACCCTCTACCTTCCCACCCTCCCACCCTCCACCTTCCCACCCTCCACCTTCCCACCCTCCACCTTCCCACCCTCCACCCTCCCACCCTCCCACCCTCCACCCTCCTACCCTCCACCCTCCACCCTCCACCCTCCACCCTCCACCCTCCACTGCAGCTCCACTCACGGCAGGTTCTTCCCAGCTCCATTTGCAGCTGCCCAGGGAATAATTCCAGGGATATAGTAATGTCTGGTGTCTGGACAGCCTCCATGGGATTAAAAAAGCAGCTGGTTTGGCATTTTGGAGACAAAACAAGCCTGCCCTGCAGAGGCAAGCACTGCTTCTTCCCGGGAGATGCCTCCTGTCAGGTGAACACCAGCAAATAAAAATCCAATTCTGCAGAGGGATGATTTTCGCCTTCCGGAAGATGAAATCACGAAAGCTCAGAAACAGTGCGCGCTGTGTCTGAATCAAATTATTCTGCGGCCTGTGTGGATTTCCTGCGCCTGGCAGCCAGGTGCGTGCATACAGGAAGTGCTCATTACTGGCACAGCAGCAGATGTCAGCCCCAAAGTGTCCGTTTTACTAGCTGGTGTTTCAGCATGTTACAGGGATCAACGAAGTGCGACAGCCGCCAGCGTGCCTCCGTGTGGACTTTTGTGATGCTGTATTTCCTCTTGGGAGGGGCCCCCGATTCTGGACAGAAGGCGCTGGATAAGTCGTTACGACTTCATAGCCCCAGGCTCCTGGCCCAGGCAGGATGAGGAAAGGATGCTGCCCCAGGATCGCCCGAAATGTTTGGTTTGTTTTGTTTTGTGTGGCTGGATGTGGCCGAGTTCCTGCAGCCCCAGCAGCTCTCAGGTCTGGCTGCCCGGCTGCTGCCTCAGGGCTGCACCTGGGCTGAGGCCAGAGCAGCTTCCAGGGTCTCATTTCAGTCGTTTGTATCATCTACGAGTTACCCAGGTTTCCAGTAAGTCACATTCCAGGGCAAGCAGCGCAGAGATGTGGGTCCTTACTTCCTCTCCCAGGCTAACAACAAACAACTGATTTCCTGTCCACAGCGGGGTGCTCCAGCCAAAGGAGAAGTCCCACCTCCAGGAAAATAACATTGTGTCTCTCTCAGCCGCGTCTCCAGCACACACCAAGCATGGACTCTCTCTGGCCCTTGGGCAAGCTGGAGCAGCCTTTCGTTTCCTGCCTGCCTGTTGGTGCGCGCCCCACCCGTCTCCCAATCCAGGCTGTGATCCTCACCACCCAGCAAGCAGGCGAGGCACAGCTAGGAACCCATTTTACAGGTGAGAAAAGTGAGTTTGCGAGACATGAAGTAACGTGGCCAGGGTCTCACCGGCAGTAAGTGGACAGGGCCAGGCCAGGCCGGCTCTGTGTTCCTAGGAGACCCCGTGATGACCACCCAGCCCCTTCTGCTGCTGCCGGTTGAGGTGAGAGGTGCTTATAACTCAGAGATCTTAGTCATTTGGGTTCTAAAAGCAAACGCCACCTTGTGATGCGCGTCCCAATCCGCCAGCAGCTTCAGAAGCAGCATCTACCTGTAGCCTGCGCGGTCTCCCTCTCCCATCTCAACAACCTTCCCGTGTGCGGCTTCCCTCTCGGATCTGTACAACCCCCTGTTGAGAAGAGGCAGGAGCAGTGTGGGCGGTCATAGCGCTATTTTACAGACGAAGGGTCAGGACATTTAAACAATTTGGCCTGCATCTATAGATAAGAGGGTAGAAGAAGCTGGAGGAGACCTAGACATTCTTTTTTTTTTTTTTTCGTTGAGACGGAGTCTCGCTCTGTGGCTCAGGCTGGAGTGAGCGGCGCCATCTTGGTTCACTGCAAGCTCCGCCTCCCGGGTTCCCGCCATTCTCCTGCCTCAGCCTCCGAGCACCTGGGACTACAGGCGCCGCCACCACGCCCGGCTGATTTTTTTTTTTTTTTGAGACGGAGTCTCGCTCTGTCGCCCAGGCTGGAGCGCAGTGGCCGGATCTCAGCTCACTGCAAGCTCCGCCCCCCGGGTTCCCGCCATTCTCCTGCCTCAGCCTCCGAGCAGCTGGGACTACAGGCGCCGCCACCTCGCCCGGCTAGTTTTTTGTATTTTTAGTAGAGATGGGATTTCACATGTTAGCCAGGATGGTCTCGATCTCCTGACCTCGTGATCCGCCCGCCTCGGCCTCCCAAAGTGCTGGGATTACAGGCGTGAGCCACCGCGCCCGGCCGAGACCTAGACATTCTTCTCTAAAACCCACTCACTGACACCAGGACACAGAACTGTCCTTCCTCACGGCCCCCTCCCCGCTCACGCTGTGTTGGTGGAGACCTTGTCTCTCTTGGTGCCGTGGGAACAGCGCTGGGCCCACCCATCAAGGGCTCCCTGGAAGCTGAGCATGTGGTATGAGGAGATAGTCACCGGCCACCCACGCTGCCTCCACACCGGGTGTCACTGTGATCTTACCAGACAACAGGGTCCTCCCGAGGAGAGAACACAATAGGCACACTGGGTGGGGGCAGAGGGTCCAAAAGCCCCAAGCAGGGGGCAGGTGGGGGCAGAGGAGAAGGCGCTGTGTCTGTGGGTGGCACCGGTTGCCTCGGAAGGTGCAGGGCCTCCCTCCATGGCTACCCAGGACCCAGGGCGCTGCCCATCTCTCCTGGAGTACGGCAGGGCCCAGGGGGCTGAGGCAGGGCCCCGTTTGGCAAATTCTTCACTCATAGAGGTTTCGGGCCTTTCTCTGTAAAATGAGGATGCGAACATGGTTTGTCTTTCAGGATAGCTGTGATTAGAACATGTGTGTAAAGCGCCCATCATGGCAGCATCCTTCTCCTGGTGACAAGTCTTCACTTGCAAAACAAGTCCTTTTAGGTACAGCAAAAGCTGCTGCATGCAAGCGGGTGGAGGGGAATGATGGCAGGAGGTGTCGAAGGGCGGGGGTGGGGAGTGTGCAGAGGCACCGGAAACCAACTTTTCCAGTTTCTGTTTTGCCTGGGAACAGGCTTTGTGACAGCTGCTGCTATCCAGTCGTCTCTGGAACCCTGGCGTCTTCGCCAAGGGCACGGGCTCCCTCTGTGGTCCTGGAATAACGGGGCCTGCCTGGCAGTCTCAGATTGCGTGGGGAGCCGTTTGACTTCGGGTTGGGCTTTTGTGGGATGACCTGCAGTGGCATTAGGTCAGTTGTCAAGGTTTGGCCGACTCGTTTGAGAGACTGGGTTCATGCCCTGCCATTTCTTCTTCCTGTTGCAAGTCTCTGCAAGGAATGTGGTGTCAGAATTTTAGTGCCTCGTATTTCCTACAAATGATAGCAGTAAGCTAATGGTGCGATCGAGACGGCGCTTCATGTTGTGCAGTTTGATTTGCTGATATTCCCAGCTCTTGCGTCTTTGAAGGGCGGCTCTGTGCAGAGATGAGATGGTGTTCCCAGCTCATCACAGCGTGCCCGGTAATCTTACGTTCAGGCACACACTCTTTTTGGAGAAAACATACATTCTTTGTGGGTTTCATAGCAGTAATGAGGAAACTTGATTCCTTAGAAAATGTTTTTAATGTTAAAAAAAGGATGACGTTCTTGGGAGGCATTTTGGTTTTCCTGTTTTTATTTTCTGAGGATTTTCATAGACTAAAGACTGAGAATGCAGGAATAACTTATCTTATTCCAGAAATTATTTTTACCCAGACCTGTTGATTTTCCCCTTAAATTTGTATAGATGTTACACCCTATGATATTTAGCTCAAACATGAACTGAGCGCTCTCGGCTGTTTTACAAGGGCAGCTCAGTGTAGGAATTGCTGCTTTTCCTGATTTTCCAGAGCTTTGTATTTCACCATCCCTAAACCTCCCCGCACCCCGTCATATTCAAAACACTTCACTGCCGCAAGATCATGTATTTTATCTGCTCTCTACTTATTGTTTAATAATTCTATTTTGTAACTGAACCTGGTATTCCTTCAGGGTGTGTGGTGTGAGCACGGATAGAGCCTATTTATTGTCCTCCCAATTAACTAATTTTTCTAACATAACTTATTTGTTTTCTTTAATAAATTCTTCTATAGAACTTGATATATGCAGGCCTTCTTTTTAGGGCTTTTCATCTATTAACTTATACAATCCTCACAACAACCTCGTAAGAGATATTATTTTCTTTATTTGACTGGCAAAGAAATGTAAAGCAAAGCGAAGTTAAGGAACTTGCTCAGGGTCACACAGCTGCTAGATGATGGAAACAGGGCTCCCTCTGGACAGCCTGGCTGTGAGACCTGGGTTCTGGGTCTCTGCTCTGCCTCCCGCAGATTTCAGTTCCAAACAGTGTGAAGGTCGCTCTTCCTATCTGCAGCTTCTACTTCTGCAATTTAATCACCACAGATGGAAAATATTCAGGAAAAACAATAACAGCGCAACAATAAAAACCAATACAAATAAAACCGGTGCATTCCAATGACAACTGTTGACATGGGATTTGCATTGTTTTAGGTGTTACAGGTAATCTGGAGATGACTTGAAGTATATGAGAGGGTGTGTGTAGGCTTTATGCAAATACAACACCATTTCATATCAGGACTTGAGCACTCTCAGATTGTGGTGCCTGTAGGGAGTCCTGAACCCAATCCCTTGTGGGTATCCAGGGATGATGGTCTAGGCTGACTGCTTGTATATATTGGACTTATTTCTGGGTCTGTGTTCTATTCTAGCGATCACCGTGTGTATTTTTGCCCTAGTACTTCACCCACTTACTTATTGCCACTTTATTTCAGCCTGAACTATCCTATATGCATCCATGTTATTATTTTCTTAAAAATTTCCTTGCCTTGTTGTTTTTGTTTTTGTTTTGCTTTTCATTCTTCTAGACAACATTTATAACCAATTTCGCTTACGAAATTCTATTGGAAGTTTGAGTTGCATCAAATTCATAAATTAGTTTGGCGAAAATGTACATCTTCTTAGCATTTCTTTTTAGATATGGAGTGTACTATATTTCTCCGTTTGTTCAAATATTTTCTGTGGTGCTCTCTTGGGCTTATGGATTTCATTATTTGAGCCTGACAGACTTCTTGCAAGGTTAATTTCCAGGTACTCAGTTTTAAAATTGTGAATAGAATTATTTTCCCATTGTTTCTCTGTTAATGCTGATATGTAGGACAATGACTGCTTTTTATGTTCCTATTATTAAAATTTTTAAAAAATTAGTATAATTTTACATTATTTTCTTTTTCTCAGGTAGGCAATGATACCAAATTTGAATAATGTCAAAATTTCACCTTTCTTTTCAAAAAGTATATGTGAATGTGTGTGTGTGTGAGTATATAATATCTGTATATATATAGTTTTCCCTCCTTTTATTTTGTTGTGGATCTGAGAGTATGCTGGCCACAGTAAGCTGCTTTGTCTTTTCCATTGTTTAAGTGAGAATACTACCAGATTTACTGTTAGGTATTTATTGTTAGGTAGGTATTAGCTATTGACTTTGAGTAGGTATTTTTAATCATGTTAAATAAGTATTTTTCTTTCCTAGTTTATTATAAAGTTTAGTAAATGTTTTTTCAGTATCTATCGACATAAGCATAGTCCTTTTTCTCTTTATTTCACATATCGTTTTTGCATCTGTATTCATAAAAGGCATCTGTGTCTAGTTCCCTTTTTAGTCTGTCTTTGCTTGTGTCTCTAGGACATGCTGGCTTTGGGAAATGAATTATTGGGAAACATGCCACCTTTTTGTGTTCTCTGGAAACACTTATCTAGCATGGAAATTATCTGTTCCATGACAGTCTGAAAACCCAGCCTGTGAAAATGTCTGTGGCTGGAAACTCATGAGAAATACTTCTTCAAGAATATTTTCAATTTCATACACAACTTTTCGTTTATTGCTTATTGATTCAATTATGGTGACTCTTTTTTCTTAGACAAGAAAAGAACATACATTGTTTAAATATCAACATCAAGAATGAAACATTGATTTTTCTTATATAAATTGAGTTGATTGGCACACTTACTTTCTTTTCCTTTTCTTTCTAGCTCCTGTGTATCTTTTTTCTCTTACACTGTCACTGGGCTATCTTGTACATGAAATGCTTTCATTTTTGAGTATTAAATGTGACAGATGAATATAAGTTACAACAATTATTTAGAGTTGTTTGAGTAAACAATTTTGATTCCCTTTGTCAAATTTTTATGCCATGACTTTTCCATCTTTGAGGGATTAAAAAGAATCTTTTTGTTGATGGCCTAGAGCACATTTCTGAGGAAAGATGTGGATATCAGTTCTGCAACCTTAGCTGGGTATGGAATTTTGGAGTCACCAACGTTCTTTTAACTTTGAAGTAGTTGCTTCACTATTTTCCAGTATTTAAAGTTGTGTAAGAAAAATTGAAGCCAGGCTTTACTTCTTTCTTAAAGGAAAATGATTTTTGCTATTTTATTGTTAACTCTATGTTTAACATGTTGAGAACCTGCTAAAATGTTTTCTAAAATGCATACACAATTTTACATTCCTACCAGGAATGCATGAGGGTTGAATTTCTCCACATCCGCATCAACACTTGTTATTGTCTGTAGTTTTTACTTTAGCCATCTTATTTGGATGTGAAGTTGTGTTTTATTGTGGTTTTGATTTGCGTTCCTTGGTGACTAATATATTGATCATTTTTTCATATACTTATTGGCTCTATGTATATCGTCTTTGGACAGATGTGCATTAAATTCCTTTGCCCAGTTTTTTGGTTGTCTTTTCACTGTTGAGTTAAGAATTTCTTATGTATTCTGGATACTAGATCTTTGTTAGATATATAATTTGCAAATCTTTTTAACTTTGCTTTTTAGCATCAGGGCATCACTCTGTCATCCAGGTTGGAGTGCAAGCGGTGTGATTATAGTTTACTGCAACTTTGAACTCCTGGGCTCAAGCAATCCTCCTGCCTCAGCCTCCTGAGTAGCTAGGACCACAGGCACAGACCACCACATCTGGCTAATTCTTTTTAATTTTTAGTAGAGACAAGTTATCACTACATTGCCCAGGCTGGTCTCAAACTCCTAGGCTGAAGCAATCTTCCTGCTTCCACCTTCTGAGTAGCTAGGACTACAGGTGTGCATCAACACACCTGGTTAATTTTTTTTTTTCTTGAGAGATAGGGTTTTACTATGTTGCCCAGGATGGTCTCAAACTTTGCCCACAAACAGGCCTCCTGCCGTGGCCTCCCAAAGTACTGGGATTAAAGGCATGAGCCACACCAATTTCTTGATAGTATCTTTGAAGAACAAGAGGTTTTAATAAAGTTCAGTTTATCTTTTTTCTTTTGTCACTTATACTTTTGGTATCATATCTAAGAAACAATTACCTAATACAAGGTTATGAAGATTTACTCCTGTGTTTTCTACTATAAATTTTATAGTTTTAGCTCTTACTTTTATATCTATGATTCATGTGAAGTTAATTTTTATACCTGGTGTGAGGTAGGGATCTGCATTTATTCTTTGCATGTGGATATCCAGGGTTGAAAATACTGTTCTTTCCTCATTGGATTGACTTGGTGCCATTGTTGAATATCAACTGACCATAGGTATAAGGATTAATTTCTGGATGCTTAATTCTATTCCATTGAACTGTATGTCTACACTTATGCCAGTACCTCACTGTATTGATTACTATAGCTTTGAATTAAGTTTTGAAATTGGGAAGAGTGAGTCCTCAGACTTTGTTCTTTTTCAATATTTCAGATTAAAAAAAACAATATTTCAGATCACGAGGTCAGGAGATCGAGACCATCCTGGCTAACACAGTGAAACCCCATTTCTGCTAAAAATACAAAAAATTGGCCAAGCATGGTGGCAGACACCTGTGGTCCCAGCTGCTTGGGAGGCTGAGGCAGGAGAATGGCGTGAACCCAGGAGGCAGAGCTTGCAGTGAGCCAAGATGTTGCCACTGCACTCCAGCCTGGGTGACAGAGCAAGACTCCGTCTCAAAAAAAAAAAACACCATATTTACAGAATGCAAAACTGATGTATATGGAGGGCTGACTTTTTGAATAAGTGGGCTCTGCCAGGTCAACTGCTGGACTCGCGTATGCACAGATTTCGGCACATACCGAGTCCTGGAACCAATTCCCTACATATACCAAGGGACAACTGTATATTTTTTATCTTTTAACTTTCAACCTATTTGTGTCTTTAAATCTAAAGTATCTCTTATAGACAGCATATAGTTTGATCATGTTTTTTAATTCATTCTGTCAATCTTTGCCTTTGATTCATTTGTTTAATCCATTTACATTTAATGTAATTATTGATAAGCTAGGATTTACATCTGCCACTTTGCTATTTTCTGTATCTTATGTCTCTTTTGTTTACCTATTCATCCATTATTGCCTTCTTTTGTGTTAAGTAGATATTTTGTAGTTACTATTTAAATATCCTTGTTTCTTTTACTAAATTTTTTCAAGTTGTCATCTTACTGATTGATATGGTAATTAAAATTAACATCTTATAATTATCTAATTAATATTAATACCAATTAATTTCAATACTAAATAAAACCTTTGTTCCTACATAGCCCTATTCCATCTTCCTTTCATTGTGCTATTATTTCATACAAATTACTTGCTTATAAATATATGCCCATAAATATGGTTTTATAATTATTGCTTTATTCAGTAGTCCTTTATACTAGATTAGAGTTACAAACAGAAAAAATACTCATTCTTTTAAATTTTTACCAAAGTGGTGATCTTTACTATTGTTTCTTATTTCTTCACGCAGATTTCATTTATTGTCTAGTGTCCTTTTACATCAACCTGAAGGACTTCCTCTACTTCATTCATGTAAGGAATGTTGGATAGCAATGAAATACCTCCATTTTTCTTTACCTGGGAATATCTTTATTTCTCCTTCATTTTTCCACATTAAAAAATTTTCTGGGTAAACCTTTTATTTTGGAATTTTAAACATATCCAAAAAGAATTTTATTACTAAGTCTTAAAGAAATAACATCCACATTTTCTTGAGTTTTGTTGAGTTTTAAACAGATGCTGCCTGAAAATTACTTGTATTTTCTACAGAAATCCTGTGTGCTAATTTCTTCTTTTTATCTTATATGGCCATAATGTCTGCAGGTATTTGGGTTAGTTAACTCATTGTGGTAAGGTGTGTTACTACACATCCATTTCCAGTGTCCTTTCTGGAAGCAAATTATATCTCCCTGCCCCTAAAGTGAGTCTTGTCCCTGTGAATTGGTCAAGAAAGTTTGAACAGAACTAATAGGTGTCATTTCTGGGTGGACACTGTAAAAGCCAATCTGAGCTTCACCATGCTGTGTTTGTGCCCTGGCATTCATCTGCCCATGCTGTAAATAGTGACTTGGGTCCCAGAGTGAGGATGAAAGTGACACTGAGTGGAGCTCCCAGGTAACCTGCATGTGGAGGAGAAATGGGCCTTCATTGTTGCAACTTTTTTAAAACATAATTTTTAATAGAAAATAATTTCCAAATGGTTCAAAAATTAAGACTAAAAATATGCTAAAAAGCGTGCAGTCGCCTTCAGTCTTTATCTCCATCTTCTCAGTGCCATCTCATCCCATGCCTATGAATCGTGATCATTAATTTTTTAATGTATATTTCCAGAGTGTGTTTACGTGTCTATGGCAAACATGCCACACACATGCTCACACACAGATCTTCACCTATTGTTACTTGACAGATGCGCCATCCCACTGTGCTGCATATGGCTTCTTAAATTTAATATACCTTGAAGATCTGTGTATATTAATTTATTTATTTATTTTACAGTTACATAGCATTTCATTTATGGTTGTGTCATCATTTATTCATGGAAGTGTTGGCCAGGCGCAGTGGCTCACGCCTGTAACCCCAGCATTTTGGGGGGCTGAGGCGGGCGGATCACTTGAGGCCCGGAGTTCAAGACCAACCTGGCCAACATGGTGAAACCTTGTCTCTACTAAAAATACAAAAATTAAAATTAGCTGGGCATGGTGGTGCAGTCCCAGCTACTTTGGGGGCTGAGGTAGGAAAATTGCTTGAACCCATGAGGCAGGACAATTTCTTGAACCCATGAGGCAGAGGTTGCAGTGAGCGGAGATCATGCCACTCCACTCCAGCCTGGGGAACAGAGCAAGACACAGTCTCAAAAAAAAAAAAAAAAAAAAAAAAAAAAGTGTTAATTCTTGAAATTTTGAAATTTCACCACAAGAACATGTTAAGAGTAGATGCTCTTCTTTTCATCCTTTCAGGCACTTTGGAGACTCTCTCAATCTCATATTTCATGCTTTTTTCCCCAACTCTTGAAAATTTTATCTTATTACTTAAAAAATATTTCATGAGCTCTTGTCTTCGTTTTCTCTTTTATGCAACTCTTATTGCAAAATACTCTGGATTGATTCATTGTCTTGAATTATTCCTCATATTGTATCGATCTTTTTCTTATGTTTTGGATTTGTCCTGAGCTCTGTCTTCTTGAAAATCAATTAAATCTTCAGCAACATCATATTTTGTTTTTAAGTTTTTCGGATCTTCTGTCTCTCTCTGGGCGCTACCTTCCTGGTGGGATGTTCCTGTCTTGCTGTGTGCTTGGTTTTATTTCTGTAGCTCTTTGGCTTGATCCTGGAGGTGGCCCTGCTGCTGTGAGTGACTGCAGGTGAGAAGAAGTGGTTTGGGGACTCCTAAAACCACTAGAGAGAGAGACGTTCCTTCAATTAACCGTCCAGATTTCAGCCTCGTGGTCCCGCAGCTCACCTGCCTGCTGGAGCCCTGTGCCCTGGCAGAAAGAGGGGCTTCCGCCCTCACCGCTCAGCTGTGGTCCTTGCAGCCAGTGCTCACCTGCCGCAGCCTGCCTGTGCTGTGATCCCGCCCACGTTCCATCTTCTGGAAAACCACCTGACTATCTGGTCTGCTTACGGCTCCTGTGCTCGCTGCGTTATAAATCCACACATAAATCCTGTGTGGATTTATGTACTTTGGTGAATTCTCATTGTCATGCCATAAAATTTAGAAAGGAAACAAGGAAAATCCATCTGCTAATTCTACTATTTTGAAAGGGGAACTCAGTGGGGAAGGGTGATTGGCAGAGACAGGGAAACAGGCATTTGGAAAACAGGGAATTGCCTGGACTTTGATGGGAACAGGGAGCTTGCTTGGACTTCAGGGCTGGTGGCTGCTCACTCATCAGAATGACACCTTCCTCTTGGGGGAGGGAAGTCGTTAGAGGGACCTGCAGGTTGGGGTGGAGAGGACCCAAACGCAGGTTCTACCCTGGCCTGGATCAGAGCCTGTCGCCTCTAAGGGCTCACGTAGTCTCTTTAATAGCCTTTACCCGACCCCACATGACGGCTAATGTTGTCTCTTTAATATCCTTTATCCAGCTCCACGCTATGAAGATTTTGCCTAGAGAAGAAGTGGTGGTTCTGCTTACCTGGTAACATGTGCAACCGGATCCACACTATCGTGGGCCCTCACAGCTTCCCCTGGATATATGGCAGGTAAATTAGTTAATTATTGTTTTCGAATTGACATGCAATTCAGGCTTTTGATTTGTAACTTAATTATACTGCCTTAGGTAACTTCCAATTTTTAACTAGATCCATTTGAATAAGCTTAGTGTTCTATCTCAGTATGTCCTATCTCAGGAAGATTAAGAAGTAAGCTGGAGAGTTTAGTAGCTTTGTAACAATAGCATGAAATGTGGAATAATGAACTGTAAATGTGTCTAATTACATAAATAATGCATTTGTGTAATTGTCAAGTAAGGGGGGTGTGCTAATGAATCAATTATTTTTAATTGTAGGATGCTTGATTGTTTCAGAAATATAATTGATTGTAATCAAGAATCAATTAAATGTTGATAGTAATTATGTTTATCAGGCTTAAATACATGACATCATTACACTATAACTGCTTCAGGAAGAAGAAACTAGAATGAGGTTATTATAAGTGAAGGAGAAATAGCTCATGTTTATGTCAACAGCTTTGCAGTCATAGGACTGCGCAGTAATGAGGTAAAAATGAGGAACACGTTCTTCAGGGCTTATCAACGAAGGCTGATGAGGGCCGGCTCCCACAGCTGGGAGCCTTCACGCCCCCACCACAGAGCAGGTTCCGCCCGTGGTGTGTCGGATCAGGGACCTGCAAGGGCAAAACATTTGCACTAGAGGTGTGGGCGTGGCCGGGCCTTACCGATGTTGCTTTTGGGGAAAACTGTGTTGCTGGGATCCTGTGACTTCTTGGACTCTTTTGCAGTCCGCGTGGCACTAGTCTTGCTATTCTGCCCAAGTTGATGTGAGACCCCTGACTGCCCAGTGCACCACGGGTTGTCTAAATGTTATAGAAATGAGTGCCACTGTGTGAGGTCCTGCTGAAGTCACTGCTCTGCAAGCCTCTCCCGGGCCCGGGGCTGTGTCTCGTTCATATTTGTACTCTTGGTGCCTGCCACATAGTTGCCCTTAGCAAGCGTTAAGTGAATAAATAAAAGTGGCTGTGATTCAGTAGCTCCTTAGAATGCTGCTCCTGGGTGGCTACTGTTGTTCTCTGTTGAACAAGTGTTGACTTACCCACACTCTCACCCATTCACTCACTCATTCAATATTTATTGAACACTTATTGAAACATTCAATGATATTTATATGTGCCAAGATCTGTTCCAGAGATTTAGGACTTGTTATTTAACATGGTTAGAGGGTCCTTGTCCTGGTGGGGCTGACGGTAGGTAAGAGAGGCAGGTACCAGAACCATCAGTGCAATCGGAGGTGACAAGTGCTCCTGGGTGGGTGGCACTGGATGCACACAGCAGAGGCGCAAAGAAGGACTCAAGTCTGGTCCTGCAGGCAGGATGGAAGAGGGCACAGTTACAGGGAGATCTGAGGCCTAGAGGCTCCTGTGTGCCAAGCAGTGAAGCAAACTGGTGTAGTGAAGGCCCCTGTGGGCTGTGCCAGGGAGAGGGTGTCAGGAGGGAGGAATGTACACAGTGAGACTGCGTGCGGCCAGGTCTTCAAGCTGGACACAGCAGGCGGACTTCAGCCCTTATTTTCCTGGGTCCCTGTTTCCTTTTCCCTGAGGGGCCACCTAATTCTTTCCTCCCTTCTTCCAGGTCCTCCCGTCTTGGCTCTGCGACACCATCTCCCATTGCTCTGTTTCACTTCTCTCCTCCCACACTCCCTGCTGATACGGTGTGGCTGTGTCCACATCTCAATCTCATCTTGAATTGTAGCTCCCATAATCCTCATGCGCTGTGGGAGGAACCTGGCGGGAGGTAACTGAGTCATGGGGGCGGGTCTTTCCCGTGCTGTTCCTGTAATAGTGAAGACGGCTCACAGGATCTGATGGTTTTATAAAGGGCAGTTCCCCTGCACTCACTCTCTTGCTGCCACCATGTAAGAGGTGCCTTTGCTTCTCCTTCGCCTTCTGCCATGATTGTGAGGCCTCCCCAGCCATGTGGGACTGTGAGTCCATTCAACCTCTTTCCTTTATAAATTACCCAGCCTCGGGTGTATCCTTGTAGCGGCATGAGAACAGACCACACCTGCCCTGCCCAGTCTCCTTTGCTGGCTCTCCCACAGCTGGAGTCACCCCAGATGCGGCAGCAGGAAACGTCCGCACGGCTTATTGGAGCTTGTGCTCAGAGGGTCCCAGCGTCCTTACGAGGCGCAGTGAGACCCGATGCTCTGCCCAGGTACGTCTGCTGTGAGGGCGTCGGACTCTGGAGTTTATAGGGGGTCTGAGGACTCTGGTTCAGGGCTGGGGCTAGTTCCTAGATGTTTCACAACATGGTTGCTTTCTCAGTGTTCGCAGCAGCCACCTACCCAGCTTTCGCAGTGCCTGGGAATCAAATAGGCCCAGCTTGGGTTCAAGCCTGTGGGTAAAACTTGCAGCTGCCAGGGCCACAGAGGGGTCAAGGACCCTGTGCTTCTCTGGCAGAAGAAAACTAGGGGGCCTGGGGGCCCTTCCCTCCTCTTCAGCAGTGTCCAGCCTGGCCTCTATGATTCCTCTGCATGCACAGCCCACAGCGGTCTTCCTGCTGGCCCAGAGTCTTCCTCTCAACGACCTGGCCCCTGAATTCCCGACCCCTGAGCTCCCCCACTCTGCCTGGTGGTGCCCGTCCCACACTCTACTTGCTGCCTCAGTGACAGACACGCCTTTGTGCCACTTTCCGCATCCCGTCCCTGTGGTCGGAGAGCAGCTGCTGCATCTTTCCGTGACTCTTAGCTAAGATTTCGCTGTTGTTTGTGTTAGCCTGAGGTTCCTCTCGGAGAGCTACTATCTTTTAAAAAATCAAAGTAAAAATAGAAGCAGTGAACATTTACACAGCGTCCTAAATCATCCTGTTGTAAATGCTCTGCATGTATTAATTAATGGATCCTCTGGTCAAACCCACGAGGAAGGTACCATTATTATCCTGGGTTACAGATGGAAGAAACTGAGGCACAGGGAAGGTAACAGAAGCCTGGCTAGTGAGTGGCAGATGGACATGGACGGAGGGAGCCTGGCTTCAGAGTCTGTGCCCCCAGTCACAGCGCGGCAGGATATTGGGGTCCAATGTGAGCATTGTAAGTCACTTTTTTCCATGGGTAAGCCCTGTAGTGTGCCATATTTACACTTCCTTTCTCAGACAGTACTTTCCTTTCCTAGAGTCACTCATTTTTTTTTATTCATTAGTTGTGTGTAAATGCCCCAAAGTCTCCTGTGATACAAGCACTGCAGCTGATCCTCCAGCTTCTCTTTCTTCACAGTGAGGATCTCCCAGGGGCTGTGCCCTCCTCCTGTGGTCGCCATGCAGCTGTCCTGGGCTGGTCTTGCCTCCCACTGGGGGTCCCGCCTGCCTCTTTCCTCTGCTGCCCTTTCCTTGCGTCCCACAACCACTGTTCTCTTGCTTAGTCCCTACTTCTGGTGGCCACATTTCCGGGGGCTTCGTGAGTTAGGGTGCGTGGGAGGTAAAGGTTTTGAGTTTTTGCTGCTTAAAACTTGAATAAAACTTAGTCTGTAGATATACAACTGTAGATAGGGCTTCATTTTCCTTCTGGAATTTTGAGGGATTGTTTCCTTATCTTCCAATTTCTAACGTCACTTTTGAGACATTCATCGTATCTGTTCTTTTGTGCAGAACCTTTTTGTCTTCCTCCGCATGCTTTATATGGTAATAATACAAAATGTATTAAATGCATACTATGTGTCAGATACTGCTCTAAGTCTTTAAATGTATTAATTTAACGTTCAGAGTAACTCTACAAAGTAATAATATTATCATCTCCATTTTTCTGATTAAGAACGCACGCATGCACCTGGGACACAGAGCAGACGTGTAACTAGTCAAGCTTCCCGCGGGCTGAGTGGAGGAGCTGGGGGTTCACACCAGGCAAAGCCATGCCAAGGCACCCATCACCCCGTCCTGGTCCCTTCCCAGCTGAAGCTCTGAACCTTCACACGATGGGCTTGGAGGGGCCGTCTTATTCTGTGGGCACTGGGAGGCTGCTGTCCGTCTGGAGTCAACATCCTTCCGGTGGCGAATGTGGCTTCCATCATTCCTTTGGTAATTTCCTTCTTTCTGTTTTCACTTTTCTCTCCTCCTGGGGCTTCTGCTTTGTGGGTGTTGAATCTGCTGGATGGAGACTCTGATTTTCTTATGTTTTCAGTCTCATTTCTTGCTTTTTGTTTTGTTCTGCTTTTATAGCCTAAACTTATTATTTTATTTTTAGAGTTTATTATTCTACTTTGAATTCTCGAGGTTTTTTTTTTGTTTTTTGGAATGTTCTTTTATTCATAGCATACTGCTCCGTGTCCTGTTCTTTAATTTCTGAACAAATTAACTATAGTTTCTTTTAAAAATGTTCTTATGCTCCCGTTGTTTCTTTCTGAGTTGCTGTTTTGTTTGCATGTGCTGGGTTTGGTCTCTGTGTTGGAGATTCCCCCCCATGTGCCTGGTGATAATGGGCAAGTTCGCCCACATTTGTGAGTGTTAGCACCTACTACAAGCTTTGTGTGCATGGGTGGTACTTGCTGGGTTGTGGGCTTTGTTCTAGGATACCGGGAAGGGGAGCCAATGGTTGCGGTGTGGAATTCCCAACTGACAGAATCTGCAGGTCTTTTCCCTTGGGCTAGTCAATTTCCTCAAAAAAAAATTCTCCAGGGTTGTAAACCTTGGCGTTAGCATTTTGCACGTGGGGTTGTCCAGTCAACACCTGCCATCTTTTCCCTCTCCTGGACACTTCCTGCAAAATGTAGTCCTAAAGACATTACATGGGATTGAGCAAGGTGGGTGTCTGTGCAGAGTGGGGCTGGGGGGAGTCCAGGAGCTCAGGAGGGCGGGGAGGGTGCCCATGGAGGGGGCTTCAGGGGTGTTCCAGTCCAAGCAGAATTGCCTGCTGTAAATGGCTGTCCTTTGCACAGCAGGAAGCAGACTGTGAATAGCAGCAGCCCCGTGGATTCCCTAAAGATTCAAGGATTATTAACTGTGTTCTCTACTGACTGGCTGGGCACCCTGAAGGTTAGAATCCTCACTGAGAGTCTGTATCCTTATCTGCAAAATGAGTAGGCCACATGGCGTGCACTGAATGTCCCCACTGGCTCCTAGGATACATGGCGACATGAGGAGGGCAGCTGAGTGAGTGTGCGTTGGTCTCATGCCCTGTCTATGTTCTTTGTAAATAACTGCACATGTGTCTTCAGCCTCAGCATCTTGGTGCTGCCTACCACCTTGGAAGTTCAAGGAATTCAAGCTGGGTTTTTTTTTTTTTGAGGTGGAATCTCACTCTGTTGCCCAGTTTGGAGTGCAGTGGCACGATCTTGGCTCACTGCAACCTCTGCCTCCCAGGTTTAAGTGATTCTCCTGCCTCAACCTCCCGAGTGGCTGGGATTACAGGTGCCTGCCACCCCACCCAGCTAATTTTTTGTATTTTTAGTAGAGATGGGGTTTCACCACGTTGGCCAGGCTGATCTTGAACTCCTGACCTCAGGTGATCTACCTGCCTCGGCCTTCCAAAGTGTTGGGATTACAGGCGTGAGTCACCATGATCAGCCAGTTGAAACCTCTGAGCCATGTCCTCTCTACTCCACCCGCCGGGCTGTGGAGGCTGATCCGCCAGTTGAAAGCTCTGAGCCGTGTCCTCTCTACTCCACCCACCGGGCTGTGGAGGCTGTTTGGCAACCTCCAGACTCGCTTACCTTCGAGGCCGTCTTTGCACAGACATCTGTCCTGGGTGACCTGGAGCATCACCCTGCGTCATGGCAGCTGAGGCAGGGTCTCGTCTGCTCCCAGGTTTTGCTCCATCACAGGGCCTTGTTCCTTTTCTGCCTGACTCTGCACTGGGCTCTGGCTGCTTGAACGCAGGGGCCAGATGTGGCTTTCCCTGTGGCAAAAGTTGTGGAAAAGGACTTGTGACATGAACGAATCCCTGAGAACATGTGAGCTCAGCTTCTGCTGAGGTGGCCCAGGACCACCGAGGGGCAAGTGCTTGTTAACATTCCAGTTTTTTTGGCCTTGTGTCCAAACAAGTGAGTCAGAATCTCAGCTGTGTGGAGCTTGCATTTATATATGATTAAAACCAACTAGTATTTGAGACGATGTGGGTTAGCTAGGAAGAGCTGCTCCCAGGATGGCTCACAACTGATTCTTTGAGTTTCTGTTAAGAAACCGTCCATGTGGCTTTAAGCACCAAGAAGTGTCAACGCAAAGTCCACTGTTGAGTGAGTGAACAAGAGAACACTTAAACAAATGCAAGGACACATATGCACCTGCACACACACGCACACAATATGTACACACATGCACACCATGACATGCACACACACGTATGCACACAGTATGTACACACATGTACACATGACATGAACACACATGATGCACATACATGAACACATGACATGCACACACTATGTACATGCACACATGGCATGCATATACACATGCACAAAAACGCACACAGCATGTACACACATGCACACCATGACATGCACACATGCACACACATGCACACAATATGTACACATGTACACATGACATGCACACACATGCACACAATATGTACATGCATGAATACATGACATGCACACACAATATGTACATACATGCACACATGACATGCATATACACATGCACAAACAATATCACAATATGTACACACATGCACACATGACATGCATACACAAATGCACACACAATATGTACACACATGCACACATGACATACATGACACAATATGTACAGACATGCACACATGACATGCATACACACAAATGCGAAGACACAGTATGTACACATGCACACATGACATGCATACACACAATATGTACACACATGCACATGTGACATGCATGCACACATGCACACACAATATGTACACACATGCACACATTCATACACATATGCACACACGGAATATGTACACACATGCACACAACATGACATCCAATCACATACACCTGATTGGATATGGAGTAAGCTGTGGTCAGAGTGAGGTGAGGTTGGTCAGAAAAAGCTTCCAAATGGAAGAACTTCATTGGTGTGATTTTTCTGACCTTGAACCCGTGGCCCCAGGTAGGTGGAGAGGGCAGACCTCTGAACTGAGCAGGGACCTGCAGGAGCTTTTGCTCTCTCACTCAGGTGCTGCTGGCTCCCTTCCTAGTGGCTCTTCTTCCCACCTTCCCCCGAACACACGGGCCTGGATGGTTCATGCTGGACATCATGTTAAAGCCCGGCCTGTATTTTGGATTCTCCCTGACCCTACCGTGTGCGTTTCTGGCCTTGTTGCTCCTCCTGGTTTTGGTGCAGGGCGCCTGTTCTGAAAGTGTGGGGCCAGGACTGCTCCTGTGCTGTGCGGTGAGCCCGGGGTCCACGGCGCCCTCCCGTCAGCTCTCGGATTTACTCAGGGTTCATGGAAGGTTTTGGGCACAGGAGGCAGAGCTCCATGAAGCCGGGTCTGGTCACAGTCTGATGAGAGATGTGGCAGGTGAGCCCTGGGGCCCACTGGGGTCTTGCTATGGGGGTGAGTGCCTGGAGGAGCCCGGTGCTGCCTGGCCTGGGAGGGCAGGGCTCAGTACCTGGGGGCTCGGGCTGCCTTGAGAGAAAAGTGAGTCTGACCGCGGGTGTGTAAGGGTGAGTGTTCAGGGAGGGGAAAGGGCAGTGCATGGCCCCAGGCTCTGGAGGCTTTGATATGACGTCTGGCTGTGGGATGGAGAGTGTGGGACCAGGGGGTTCCTGGGCGACAAGGTGTCCATGTCTCTAAGCGTCTGTGTAGCAAGGCTGCACTCTTCTGTCCACCGGGACCCAGGAATGCCACGAGATGGGAGGGGACAACCAGTGTGTCCAGGGCCTTGAGATAGCCTGGATCATGGGCAGGGCCTGGCTGGGCAGATGGGGACAGGCTCCGCAGCTGTGCAGGCCTGAGGGGCCAAATTATCCGGCAAATGGAGGGGATGTGTCCCGGCAGCGCCTCTCGGCGCAAGGGTGATGCGCCGGACCCTGTCAGGATGCCAGGCCGTCGTGGGCAGGTGAGGCCATCGAAGCCGGGTGAGGCCATTGCTGGGCGGTGGACAGTCCTGCGCTGTTGTCTGCCTGGAGAAGGCGAGGGTGGTGGGACTGCGACAGGGTCTCTGAGAGGACGGAGGAGCAGCGTGGAGCCGGGTGGCCACAGCCCTGAGCAGGGCTCGGGAGGAATGAGACCTCGGCACCAGGCATCCACGTTCCTGTTGGAGCCACGCTAGCGGCTGGGAGAAGAACCCATGCGTGTAACAGAACAGCTGAGTTGGGAGCAGATGATTGAGGGTCTTACCAGGAGCCTGGTGAAGCTGCCCTCGCCTTTCCTTCCCCACCGAGCAGACCAGATCTTTCTGGGAGTTGATACATCTTGAATAATACATGTAAACCTATTTTAAACCCATTTTTACAGGAGTAGGAAAAGGTGTAAGTCATACACTGTGAGGTCACCTGAAGAAGACAAACATGTGTAAATAACGTGCAAATAACGAATCCTGAGAGCTCCACTGCAGAAATCCAGCGACCCCTGCTTCACGGCTGAGCCCCGAGGCCGCTGCAGGGCCGACTCCAGGGGCGCATGTGGGATGCTGGCGAGTGGGGCTGTGGGGCCCTCTCGGGGTTCCTGCCCTCCAGGCCCCTCCTCTGTCTGGCCAGGGTCTCTGCTGGGACAGGCCTTGTCTGGACAATCATAGAATTCCCGAGACCCTGTGAGATGGACAGGGCTTGGCATACCCGGGTCTGGCGGCTGCTGCCCTGGGGCCTCCCGGGGCTTCTTTGCAGGTGGAAGTGGAGCGGAGAGGGGTGGCGGCCCCGCTCTCCCTGAGGCTGTGCTGCTCTCTCCTGCCCTCCTGGCCTCCCTGTCCAGCATTCACCCACCCCAGGCTTCCCCTCGCCTCGCCTCCCCTCTGCTGTCTCTGCCTTTCCCCTCGATCTCCCTCTTTGCTCCTTCCCTTCTCTATTCGAGGTCTGGTCTTTTCCTTCCCCGTCTTTCTTTTTTAAAATGAGATGTAAGTAAGAGAAGAGACTGTCTGAGATTCCGGTGCCCTGTCTCTAGAGAGAAGACCCTCCTTCCCGCTGTCCTTGCAGCATCCAGCCACTTGGTGGGGGTTGTTTTTGCAAAGCGGGTCCGTCAGCGCCTCAGCCCCGCCCCAGCGTAGCTCTCTAGGTGTGCAGGAGTCAAACACAGCCATGACAGGTAGGCGAATCCTCACGCGAGTTCACAGGAAAGGTCTTCCTTTTCCTTTTCTTGCATTGTGTAAGCTTTAAGCTGCTGAGAGTTGGATGTGCCGACGTTTTTTGATGGCACCTGCGCTAGACACGGGCATGACACATCAAGTGGAATTCACAGCCAGGATTTTCCAGAGGGGGCTTATCACTGGTGGGTGCCTCTGAGGAGAGGTGGGATAGCTTCTCTGCAGCAAGACGTTCTGGATGAGTTCTTTAGTGTTCATGAGGGGATATCGGCCGCCTCCCTCGGTGCCACTGCTGATAAAGGCACAGACTCCTGTTTTCATGAACAGCACAGAAACCTGCACCACAGGTTCTTCTCGGCGAGCATGGGGTGCTCAGGGCACCCTAAAGGCAGATGGAAACCATCTCGGGGTGTGGGGGGTACCGAGCCACCCATGACCTGCACCCCAGGTTCTTCTCAGTGAGCAGGGGGTACTCAGGGCACCCTAAAGGTGGATGGAAACCGTCTTGGGGTGGTGGGGTACCAAGCTGCCTGCCACCTGCACCCCAGGTTCTTCTCAGTGAGCAGGGGGTACTCAGGGCACCCTAAAGGCGGATGGAAACCATCTCAGGGTGGTGGGGTACCAAGCTGCCTGCCACCTGCACCCCAGGTTCTTCTCAGTGAGCAGGGGGTACTCAGGGCACCCTAAAGGTGGATGGAAACCGTCTTGGGGTGGGGGGGGTGCCGAGCTGCTCACGACCTGTGCATCCAGGTCAGCACTTCCTGATGCAGAAGGTGAAACATCCTTCGTGATCTCAAAAACTTTCAGTACCCCAACCCCAAAGGCCCGCTTATTGCTGGCCACCTTTTAACATTTGGTGATTAAGAATAAAAACATAAATGAAACTGAAACCATCATGCATTTATTTATAGTTTTAAAATGGATTTTTGTATTATAAAATGCAGCAGCCTCTATGCACACCTGGAAACAGCCCGTTATTTAGTCTACAGCGAATTCTTGGAATCACATGGGACCCTTGCAGTGGCTCCATGCTCTCCCAGGGTGTGACTATCCGTGAATTCTATGGGGTGGAATCTGTTGCTCTGGATCTTTGAAATCTCTCCCTAAACTTGGCCTTGTAGGTGGACAGGCCATTACTTTCAGTGGCAAAAACTGCAGTTACTTTCGCACCAACCTAATACATACATTTTCTCTCTCTCTTTCCTTCTGTACTGAAACTTCCCTGGCTGAATTGCACTCTGTGAGATCCATGAGTCCCCAGGGGTCACAGGAGGTGCCCTGGAACCTGCCTCGGGGGAGGTTCTAGAGGACGTTATTTATCACACGGCTCAGGCGGGGCTCCCGGCGGCCAGCGATAGGAGCCTGTTCTGGCTGAGCCGAGGTGAAAAGGAGCTCCTGCAGGGATATTGGGCGGGCTTTGGCCTCCAGCTCTGACAGAGTCCTCGGTCCTGGACTCACCCTCCCACGTTAAACAACCAGAAAATTGGACATTTATGAGACAACTGATCTCAGGTGTGGACAACAGGTAGGGCAAGGCACCAGGAAGAGGAGGAAGCGCGCGCCCTATAGCTCCCGGGCTCTCAGCCCGGCTACAGCTTCCCACCATGGCACCACGAACCGAAGTCCAAGGGAGCTGGCGGGGTCCCACCAACCCAAAGGTGGTCCCACCGAACCGAGGACGCAAAGATCGGAATTTGGGGAACGTCAAAATGCTAATTCCCAGAGCCTGGGAATGTGACCTTAAGTGGAATAGGGTCTTCGCAGACATAATTAAATTGAGGTCACCTGAATTTAGGGCAGCCCTAATTCAATGACTGGTGTCCTTATAAGAGAGAGGAGAGGGGGATTTGGCACAGAGACATGGGGATGGAGGCAGAGACTGGAGTGGCACATGTACAAGCCAGGTAGAGTCAAGGGTTGCCAAGTTAAGGGAGAGGCGTGTGTGGATCGTCTTTCTCAGAGCCTCCGGGGAGAACCAGCCAGGCCAACACCTTGGTTTTGGACTTCTGGCCTCCAGGACAGTGAGAGATAACTATCCATAGTTTTAGCTGCCAGGCTTGTGACAATTTGTTACACTAGCCCTGGGACACGAATGCATTTCATCGCCAGGCATGGTTTTTGATGTTATCTGCTTGGATTTGGTTCTGCTATCAAGTTACTGTTTTTATTGGAGATTTGAAGAGATTGTAAAAAACGATGTGACCACTGCCGCTACCTACCCAGCACTGATTTATTAGTTTCTGCTGCTTGTTCACGTTGGATCCTTCTCCTTCAGGCCTTCTGCCCTTCTGTCTACCCTGGACTGCTTTCTCTCAGCCCACTCCGTGGCCGTCACCCTGGGAATGAGTCCGCCGTGGTCCTGGGAATCCTCTCCCTGCTGTGGGACCCTGCGTTTTCTGTGTCCTGTACTCTCTCTCTTTTGTTCATTCATTTGTTTTTTGTTTATGCCGTTTTTAGAGTCCACTCTAAAACACTGTGTGTTCAGTCCTTGCACGCCTGGAAATGGCTTCATTCTACGCAACGGGATCATTTTGCTGGCTGAAGAAATCAAAAGCTGAAGCGTGGCTCCACGGTGTTCGAGAAGCTGGTGCTGCTGCCATCCAGATGCCGCTCTCTTTCTTTTCTTCGCATGTGACCTGCTTTTCCTTTCTGGAAGTCTTTAAGATCTTTTATTTATTTATTTCGGTCGTTTAAAATTTTATACACGGTGGTGTGCATCCTCCCTCATTTACTCTGACGGGTACTCAGTGGGCCTTTGCAGGTGAGAAAAAGTTTCTTGTATTGTTTCTTTGATCATCTCCTTCTATCCATCCTCTTTTTTGATGTTTCTGTTAGTTAGATGTTGGACAGCCTGTGCCAATCCTCTAAATCTTTAACATTTTCTCTGTTGTTATTCATCTTTAGCAGATTTCTTTTATTTTATTTTCCAATTGGTCCTTTGAATTTTGTCTATCATCATTTTAATTTTAAAGAACTCTTTCTTTTTCTTATTCTCTTGTATTCCTTTAAAAAAAAAAAAGCAAATTCACTAGTTTCCTAGTCTGAGAGCATTTCTTGTATATAAATTTTTCTTCAATTTTTCTCTGTTTGTTTCATCATCTCTTTCCTCCTGATTCTGTTTCCCCTTTGGTCCCTATTTCACGCTTGGCTGTCTGTTCATATTTAATAGCGAGGAACTAAACATTTTTTGGAAGCTCCCTGTGCATGGCAGAGTTTGCCAACTGGTTGACCTCAGAGTCGGGTTATGGGGTCGTGTGACAGGCGAGTCTTAGTATCTAGAGGTCCTTTTTCTGAAGCTGTTCAGTGATTCCTAGCAAAGCCCTCTGATCTCCTGCTTGGGCTTTAAGCCTGGTGTTAGCAGCCTAGCAGCAGGAGTGTGGCAGAGGGTGGAGGGGGTGATGGATTTGGGAAGCAAGCTGAGGGGACAGGCTTCCAGTGTGTAGAGTTTAACCCCGTGTCGTCCACCTTCTCCTTCACCTGGTGCCCCTGGCCCAGGCCCCTGTTGTTAGAGTTTCTCTAGGAAGTGTCTTTGGTTTCCTGCTCTTGGTGCGGGTGGTCTGGGGAGGGGTAGAGAATGATCTGTTGTGTGCATTTGGAAGCTGCCTGGGTTATCCACCCTCTCTGTGAATTTTTACCCAATCCCCCATTCCCAATCTTGTTCCTCATCCATGCCCTCCCCAACCCCAGCTCCTTTCTCTGCACTGGTGTCCTCCAGGTCTGACTCTCCTCCCTCGGGGGAGCCCAGTGGCTCCTCCCCGGTCCCCTCGCGTCACCTACCGCCTACAACCCTGTTCTCTCATTCTGTCTGGTCTCGTATGTTTACAGCGTTCTAATTCCTTCATGGCTGTTTAGTGGAGCCTGAAGGGTGGGGACTCGTGTGGCCCGTCGCCCTGCTTCCATCTGTGCCGCAGTGATGCGTTTCATGTGTGCTTGGTGAGAGTCTTCGGGTCCTGCTTGGAGAAGGCAGAAGTGTGAACGGTGCCCCCAGGGCCAACCAATGGTCTGTGGTCATCAGCAGGTCTGGAGTGGCCTGTGCGGGGTGGAGGCAGCTGTTCTGGTCTTGGCCTCACCTCATCTGCCCCAGCTGCAGGTTTAAGTGCCTAACCCATCAGGGTCAAACCCAGGGGAGTGCTTCAGCTGGCAAGAAGGCCCACAAAGAGGGGTGAGCCCTGACTTCCGCTGTGCACCCAGCACCGTGACCCGAGGCCCCAACGTTGGTCCTCGCAGGACCTTGTGTGGACCCTGGTGAGGAGGAAAGGTGAACACGCTTGTCGTGGTGCACCACACAGTGACCCACGGCTGATTCCGGCTTCAGCTTGTTCCCTGTGGACCAGAAAAAGGCAGCTGTGAGCAGCACGCAGGGAGAATGGTCCCAGGGGCTCGGCCTCCCGCCTGCCTGTCTCAGGACCCCAGGGCGCTCCGGACCCCAGGGCAGTGGGGGTGGGAGGGGCACCTGTCTCTACTCCTGGCACTGCTCTCCCCAACCTGGGGACTAGGGAGGGTCAAAGGGGGTGTGAGGGCATGTGCCCAGGTGTCCCTTCCAGTGGTCTGGGCAGGCACCCTGGTGCTTGTGCTGACCCCTCGGTCCCCTGTCTCTTTGCTTGTATGTCTGTGTCCTCATCTCCTCTTTGTATAAGGATACCAGTCCTATTGGATCAGGGCCTACCATGAAGGCCTCATTTATCTTAGTTACTTCTCTAAAGATTCTTCTCCAAATACAGCCCCTTTCTGAGGGGCTGGGCGTGAGGGCTTCACCCGATGAATTTCAGGGAACCTGACGTTGCCCACGGCATCAGCGCTGGCTCCTCGGAGGCTGTGAGGGCGGGGTCTGCCTCCGCTCCTCTCCTGGTGGGCAGGTGGCCGTCCTCATCTTCACGAGGACATTCTCTTTGCATGTGTGTCTGTCTCCAAATGTCTCCCTCTACACGGACCCCAGTCGTGTTGGATCAGGACCCACCCTGATGACCTCATCTTAGCTTGATTAGCTCTGGAAAGCCTCAGTCTCCAAAGAGGGTCACATTCGGATGTGCTGGGGGTTAGACTTCAACGTGTGCATTTTGGGGGACATAATTCAACCTGTAGTAATGTCCTTTGGGAATCTGATGGAAACCAGGCGCCGTCTCTCCAGAAACACGCCACGCATGGCTCACAGTCTGAGGCAATCACAATCACAGAGAGCTCCAGGCTCCTCTGAACCCCACAGGATCCATAGGTCTCACTCATGAGCTGACCTCCAGGGAGTGCCCATCTTCAGCCTGGACCCACCGCCTTCTCTCCTCCACCCTCTTTGGAACGTGCCGCAGATCCTCCCCTGACACTTACCCGCTGCAGCTGTGTCCGGACAAAGCTGCCTGGGGCTTCTGAGATCTCACAGCACAGCAGCCCCAGTTGTAGTCACTTTTAACTGAAGGTAACCCCACCGCGTCCTTGGGGGTTTTGGAGGCCAGTTGCCCCTGGCTGGCAGTGGCTTTTTACCCTGTACTGAAGGCGCTGCCCCTGCTCTGCACCGCCCCTGCTGGACACTCACGCGTCCATCACTCCCCCGCGCTCCAGGCGGGGAGCAGGCTCCACTGGGCGGAGAACTGGCCAGTGAATGAATGGCCCCCCACAGCAACCTAAAAAGGAAAGGTAGATGTCTGGGTTGGAGTCTTCCGGGTCACCTCTCCTCCCACCATTTGCTGGGGCCGGCCCCACTGTCTCTTTCTCCATCCTCTGTCTGCAAAGAGCTCCTCCAGGGATCTCAGAAATGCTTCTTCATTCTCCAGGTCCTTTCAGCCCAGTCTCTGTCTGCCTTAGGTTCTCTGGACCCTGCCAAAGGTGAATAAGCCAATTCCCCTTTCAAGCCCAGGAGGGCCAATTCTCAGGGAGGAAGTTGCTCTAAAACAAATACACACACAATTTCTTCCAGGCTGTGAGCCCCTGAGAGCAGTTCAGCGTTTCTCTTTACACATCAGCTTCTGCCTCAGTCTGGGAGGCTGGTGAATGTGTGTGGAATTGAGCCAGGTCAGGAGGGCTGTCTCCCCTGGGGGTTGGGGGAGGGCGGGGACCCTTGCCTGGGTCTGCACTTCCCTCCACTGGGGCTGGGGGTCATCCGAGAAGTTGGCCCCCAGGGAGAGGGCAGAGGTGAGGGTTGGGCCCTGTGGTCTCCTGGGGGAGGGTGGGGAAAATCCACAAAACAGGGCTGGAGAAGCTGCGTTCTAAAGTGGAAAGGCCACGTCCCCCTTCTTAGGGACTTCTGGCTTGCCCACCCAAGTTATCTCTTGAGAAAGTTCACCATTTGTTATAGAGTCTACCATAGGAATGAAATTACTTACGGTGAAAAGTGATGATTATTAACCACGAAGGTTAAGAAAACAGTCCTCAAAAGGGAATGAGATTTTGCCAGATTTTCTTAATGAACAGGATTATGCTTATAAAATTGCGCATTTTGCATACACATTTTAAAAAAGGAATGAGGACTTTTCAGAGTGAAATGAAGTTCTTTAATTAGAAAGCATTTGCAAAAGCAAAATAGGAAATAGCACCCACACTTGTAGCTTTGCCTGCATTTCCTTGCAGGGCCTAGAACATGCATCTAGACCGCGGTTTCTGTGGAAAAGACTCGTTTCACGGCAGCCTTGGGGCATGCGGCTGTGAGAGAAGGAAGCAGGCAACATGGTCAAGGCCAGGACAAAGCCCCAGTGTTGCTGTGCGCCGGGGCATGCGGGAGCTGGCGTGGGAACAGGTCCCTGGGGTGGGACCCTGTGATTGGAGGCAGGTGGCCCTCAGTCGCTCTCAGGGATGAAGATGATGAGACTTTGGCAGCTTGAGGGGAGAGGGATGATTGTCAAAGCATGATGGGACTGTAGCCTTGTGCAGTGGGGAGCAGGGGGATGTGAGACCACTTAGAATAACTAGACCCAACTGGAAAAAAGACCCCAATATATGCAATGGTTCCTTGCATCAGTGGTTCTCAACTGGGGGTGATTTTACCCCATAGGGGACATTGGTGATGTCTGTAGGCATCTGTGATGATCATGGCTTCAGGGACGCTACTGGTGTCTGATGGCTGGAGGCCAGGGATGCTGTGAAATGTCCCTCAGTGCACTTTTTTTTTTTTTTTTGAGATGGAGTTTTACTCTGTCACCCAGGCTGGAGTGCAGTGTACAGGTCCTGTGCACCGAGGGACGTTTCACAGCACGACCCCCACGACAAAGAATTATTGTGTCTAAAATGTCACCGTGCAATTGTTGAGGGATTCTGGTCTAAAACACAGAACTCCTGATTTCCAGCACACTGTCCTTGCTAGAAGTTTCTGCTTGATTCTGAAGGTACATATACATTGTCTATGACTTACCTGGAAAACTGTGAGTGTGAGTCGTGTACTTCCAGGTGTACTGCTGGTACAGGAAACCATGGCAGAATCACGCGCAAAGAGAGAAGCAGATTCTCTCAAAGCCAAACAGCATCCCGGTCCTGAGAGGCAAACTGCCCCGCCCCAGCCCAGGGCAGACATCACCAATCAATCGTGGCATGCTTTGTTGTCATGGGCACCAGATCCTCACTACATTACTACATACGGCCCACACAGACTTGGCAAGGGACAGGTACTTCCCACTCCTAGTGCACATGATGTGAATTTGTGTGTGGTCACCACAATGATGACCTCGCCCCCCACATCTCTGCATCAAGCAGTCATCAATGCCTCTATCTTCCCTTCCATAACTCTTTTTTTTTTTTTTTTTTTGAGATGGAGTTTTGCTCTGTCACCCAGGTTGGAGTGCAGTGGTGCAATCTTGGCTCACTGGAGCCTCTGCCTCCAAGGTTCAAGCGATTCTCCTGCCTTAGTCTCCTGAGTATCTGGGACTATAGGTTCGTGCCACCATGCCAGGCTAAGTTTTGTATTTTTAGTAGAGACGGGGTTTCACCACGTTGACTAGGCTGGTCTCCAACTCCTGATGACCTCAAGCGATCAGCCCTCCTCAGCCTCCCAAAGTGCTGGGATCACAGGTGTGAGCCACTGTGCCTGGCCCTCATTCTTGTTTTAAAGGCTATAAATATAAAAACACCCCTGGAAAGGGTCAAATTAACCTTTTATCCCACAATGTGAATAAAGCTATTGATTCCAGGCCCTACTGATCATTTTCTGAAACCATAGAAAGTTTCCATACCAATCAGTCACTGGAAGGTTCTGTAGATGAAGAGAAAACTCATGTTGAGTGTGGGCCTTGGCAGAGAGGTGAGCAGGGAGAGCCTGGAGGGCTGGGGAGGTGTGGCCCCCAGGACTCAGGGCGGGTAGGACTGACAGCAGCCCACAGGACAAGCTCAGCCACATCCCCTCAAGATCAGACTTGTCTGGGGGCCCAAGGGCAGAAGCAAGCCTACAGTGTAAGCCTTGTGGTGTTGGAACGGAGTTTCCTGTTGCCAGGGGCTTGCTGAGGCTGGAGCTGCCATCACAGCCCACCCACCCATGATGCGGGGGGAGCAGCAAGCCTTAGCAGGTCCAGACCAGAAGCTTCTCTGGGTCCATTTTCCCCTGGAAGGCAGTCATTCTAGAAAAGAGAGAATTCTAGAAAGAAGTCGAGGATTCAGGGACTCTGCCGATAGGTTTTGTCCGAGCTGCCTTGCAAAGTTGCCCCAAATCCCACCACTCTGCACGAGACCCTCTACCGGCTCCCTAGTTCAAGCCATCACTGTCCCTCATCTGGACAGAGCTGGGTCCCCAGATGGTCTGTGACGGCTGCCCTTGCACTGCCTCTCCCAGTGTGTCCTCTACAGAGCAGGGCAACCTTTCGGGTCCTGTTTCAGGGCACATTATCGTGTACAGAGCAGGGCAAGCTCTCAGGTCCTGTTTCAGAACACGTCACCATGCTGCCTGGTTCCCCCATAGGACTGGAAATTGGGCCCCAGCTTGCTGGCCCCGGCGGGGCACCTGCCTGCTCTCCGTCTGTCCGTCCTGGTTGTGGGATGCTTCTTCATGCTCCTGGATGGCACCCAGCCTGTCCGTGCCGTAGGGTCCTTCTCTTGCTGTGGCCTCTGTCTCAAAGGTCTTCTCTCTGCCTTCAGCTTGTTTCTTCCGCCGCTTGAACTGACTCAGTGCTGGCTGTTCCATCTGGAACCCAGGTCATTCCCCTTTTTTTTCATTCCCAGGACTTATCACTACCTGCAATTGCATTGTTTGTGTGTTGATTAACAGTGACTGAGGTCTACCTGCCCTCTCCTTCTGTTCCACCTCTCTAGGATTGCTCTTACCTCTTAAAACCAAATAGTCCTGCAGATCCCTGCCCACCTAGGCATCTCAACAATTATTTTATGTTCCCAAACGTACTGATAAAATCTTATCATTTTGGTTTATTAAGCTTATTAATTAAATTTTATTGTTTAAGTTGATTTATTTAGGCATTTCTGTGATTCACATAGGAAATGCTTATTTACTGCTACTTATTTACTGCCAAGCACAGCCCTAGTCACCAGGACTATGAGGAAAAAAAGAATTTCTGCCAACCCAGGGCCTTTGATTTAGTGGGGAACTTAGGTAACAAAATAAAATCTGCACCTCTCCCCGGCCTCTGGCTGCCACCAGTCTTCTTCCTGTCTTTATAAATTTACCTATTCTAAATATTTCATTTAAGTGGAATCACACGAAATGTGACCTTTTATGTCTGGCTTCTCACACTTAGCACAATGTTTATGAGGTTCTTCCACATGGGAGCATGTATCAGTACTTCATTCCTTTTTATGGCTGGTTAATGTTCCATCATATGTATAGACCCACAATTTGTTTATCCATTCATCTACTGATGGACATTTGGGTTGTTTTCACCCATTGACTGTCATAAATAGTGCTGCTATGAAATTCTTTTACAAGTGTTTGTTTGGATACCTTTAAAAATTCTTTTTGTAAATATATGTAAGAATGAAATTGCTTGGTCACATGGTCATTCTATGTCTAACTTTTTGAGGAGCCACCAAATTGTCTTCTACAGTGGCTGAAACATTTACATCCATACCATCAATGTATAAGGGTTTCAATTTATCCACATCCTTGCCAAGGATTATTATTTTCCATTATGAGTTAATTACTTTATACATGGTGTGAGGCAGGAGTCCAACTTCACTGTTTGCATGTGGATATCTAGTTCTGACACTATCTGTTGAAGAGACTATACTTCCCCATTGGTGGTCTTGACACCCTTGTCAAAAAATCATTTGGTCATAGATAGATGGACTTATTTCTATACTCTTAGTTTGATTCCATTCCATTAGTCTATAGGCCTGTGTTTATTGAATACCAACTGCTTTGTTTCCTATAGTTTTGTAGTAAGATTGAAATAAAGAGTGTTTATGTTCCCACTTTGTACTTCTTTTTGAGTTTGCTACGGCTACTCAAGAACCCTTGCAATTCTACATCAATTTTAGAGGCAGATTTTCCATTTCTGCTAAAAAAAGGTTACTGGAATTTTGATAGAGGTTGTGTTGAATCTGCAGATCACTTTGGGAAGTATTGCCGTCTTTACAACGTTGAATCTTGCAGTCCATGAATATGAGCTATCTTTCTGCTTACTTAGGCCTTCTTTAATTTCTTTCAGAATTGTTTTATAGTTTCCAGTGTACAAGCCCTACAGCTTCTTGGTTAAATTTATCCTTAAATATTTTATTTTTTATACCATTATAAATGGAATTGTTTTCTTTAGTTCATTTTTGGACACTTACTGTTAGTGTATAGAAATACAACTGAATTTTGGTATTTATCTTGTGTCCTGCAAATTTGCTGTGTTTAAAATTGACTTTAATAATTGTTTGTGGAAAATATTTTTATGGAAAATCTTTAAGGTTGTTTACATTTATGATTATGTTATCTGTGAATATAGTTTTACTTCTTCCTCTCCAGTTTGTACACCTTTTATTTTCCTTTTGCCTAATTGCTCCGGCTAGAACTTCTGCTAAAATGTTGAATAGAAGTGGCTAAAGTGAGCGTCCTTGTTTTGTTCCTGATACCAGGGGGCAGTTTCCAGTCTTTCACCAGTATGAGATTGTCTGTGCATTTTTCACATGTGGTTTTTATCATGTTGAGGCAGTCTACTTCTATTCTCAACTTTTTGAGTGCTTTTATCATGAAAGAGTGTTGGATTTTGTAAAATGCCTCTTTTTCTGTATAAATTGAGATGGTCTTATGTTTTTTCCTTTGTTCTATTAACCCAGTGGATTAAATTGACTGCTTTTCATATGTTGAACAACCCTTGTAGTCAAAGGATAAATCCCACTTGGTTATGGGGTATACTCCTTTTAATATGCTGTTGGATTCAGCTGTTAGTATTTTGTTGAGTATTTTTGTATCTACTGGTTTTCCTTGACTTATGAGGGTTTACATCCTGATAAACTCCTTAAAAGATGAAAATATTGTTGCAAAATGCATTTAATATACCTAACCTATTGAACATCATAGCTTAGCCTAGCCTGCCATACATATTCTCAAAACATATTAGCCTTCAGTTGGGCAAAATCATTGAACACAAAGCTTATTGTATAGTAAAGTGTTGAATATCTCATGGAATTTATTGAATATTATAAGTTGGGGACCATCTGTATATTCATAAGGGATATTGGCCTGTAGTATTATTTTCTCATCATGTTTTGGCTTTGCTAGTAGGGTAATACTGACTTTTGTTTTTTGGAGGGCTTGGGGCTCAGAGTGAGGGTAGAGATTTTTGAATACTGATTAAATCACTTTACTTCTAGATTGGTTTAGATTTTCTATTTTTTCTTTAGTATGTTTTTGTAGTTTGGATTTTTCTAGTAATTTTCCAATTTTGTCTAAATTATATAATTTGTTGGTATACAATTGTTCATAGTATTATCTTAGAATGCTTTTTATTTCTGTAATGTTGGTAGTACAGTAGTCCTCCCTTATCCATGGTTTTACTTTCTGCAATTTTAGTTACCTGTGGTACAGTATAATAAGATAGTTTGAGAGAGAGAGAGAGAGAGAGAGAGAGAGTACACATTTGCATAACTTTTGTTACAGTATTTTGTTATAATTGTTCTATTTTTTATTAGTCATTGCTGTTCATCTCTAGTTATTGTCATTCATCTCTTACTGGGTATGAGTTATAAATAAAACATCATCACAGATATGTATGTATAAGAAAAAAACACAGTATACATAGAGTTTGGTAGTGCATGTGTTTCAGGCATCCATGGGAGTTCTTGGAATGGATCCTCCAAAGGTAAGGGGGAACTACTTTCATTTCTGATTTTAGTGTTTTGAGTCTTCTTTCTTTTCTGTTGGTCATTCTAGGTAAAGAATTGTTAATTTTGTTAACCTTTTCAAACAATCCACTCTTGGTTTCATGAATTCTTTCTGTTGTTTTTCCATTCTCTATTTCATTTATCTCTGTTCTGAGCCTAATTATTTTTCTCTTTCTGCTAGTCTTTTGTTTAGTTGGCTCTTCATTTTCTTGTTCTTTAAGATATAAAGTTAGGTGATTGATATGAGATCATTTTTTTCTTTCAAATGTAAGCATTTATAGCTAAAACTTTCCCTCTGAGCACTGCCTTCGTAGCATCTCATAAGTTCTTGTATGCTGTGTTTTTGTTTTATCACAATGTATTTTCTAATTTCCAATGTGATTTCTTCCATGACCTATTGATGTTTAAGAGCATGCTGTTTGATTTCCACATTTTATATATTTTCCAGTTTTCCTTCTGTTACTGTTATTGTTTCATTCTATTGTAGTCTTAGAAGGTACTTTGAATAATTTAAATTTTCTTAAATTTATTGAGGTTTATTGTGTGGCCTAACATATGATCTACCTTGGAGAATGTTGCATGCACACTAGAGAAGAATATGTGTTCTGCTCATGCTAAAATGTTCTAAAAATATTTGTTAGATCTAATTCTTTTATCATGTTGATCAATCCCTAAATTTCCTTACTGATCATCTGTTTAGTTCCAGCCATTATTGAGAGTGAGGTATTGAAATCTCAAACTATTCTTGTTGAACTTTTTCTCACTTCAATTCTTTCAGATTTTGATTCCTGTTTTGGAGTTCTATTGTTAGGTGTGTATATGTTTATAATCATTATTCTTTCTTGATGGATTAACATGTTTATCAATATTTAATGTCCTTTTTGCTTCTTGAAACAGTTTATCCTTAAAGTTAATTTTGTCTGATACTATTATAGATACCGTAGCTTTCTTTTGATTAATATCTGCATGAAATATCATGTTCCATCCTTTTACTTCCAATCTGTTTGGGTCTTTGGATCTAAAATGGGTCAGTCTCTTGTAGGAAGCATTCAGATTATGTCATTTTTTTTTGTTTTTTGAGATGGAGTTTCACTCTGTTGCCCAGGCAGGAGTACAGTGGCATGATCTTGGCTCACTTTAACCTCCAGCTCCTGGGTTCAAACAATGCTCCTGCCTCAGCCTCCCAAGTAGCTGGGACTACAGGCGTGCGCCACCACACCCACCTAATTTTTGTTTCACCATGTTGGCCAGGATGGTCTTGATCTTCCGATCCTGCGATCTGCCCACCTTGGCCTCCCAAAGTGCTGGGATTACAGGCATGAGCCACCGCACTCAGCCTGGATCATGTATTTTTATGTAATCTGCCAATCTCTGCCTTTTAATTAGAGAGCTTAATCCATTTCAATTAACATAATTATTGATAAACAAGGGATTATGGCCATTTTGCTATTTTTCTATACTCTAATGTCTTTTCAGTTTCTCAGCTCCTCCTCTATTGGTGCTTTCTTTGGTATTTAACTGATGTTTTTCTAGTATACTCATTTGATTTCCTTTTTATGTCCTTTTCTAGGGATTATAATTCAAATATTAAATTTACAGTAATCTACTTTTAATTAATTCTAATCTAGCTTCCAATCTAGGTGGATCTTTTATAGCTCTGTCCCCACCCCTATGTTGTCACTGTCACAAATTACATCATTTTATCTTGTGTGCCCATAACATAAATTTATTTTGTTTATTCATTTGTTTTGAAATGTATAGGGAAAATAAGAGAGTTACTAACCCAAAATATTATATTTTATATTAACTTATGCAGTTACCTTTAGTAGTGTTCTTTATTTCCTTGTATGGCTTGCAGTTACTACCTAGTGTTCTTTTATTTCAGCCGTAGAGACTCTCTTTAGCATTTCCCGTATGACAGGTCTACTAATTATGAACTCTTTCAGCTTTGCTTTATCTAGAAATGTTTTAATTTCTTTTTCATTTTTAAGTAGTTTTGCTGGATATAGAATTCTTGGTTGACAATTTTTTTCTTAAGCACTTTAAATCTGTCATCCCACTGCCTTCTAGATTTCATAATTTTCATTGAGAAATTGTCTTTTAATTTTATTGAGATCCCTTGTATGGATTGTTTCTTCTTCTTGCTGCTTTCAAGATATTCTTTGTCTTTTTTCTGATACAGTTTGATTATAATTTGTCTCAGTGTAGATTTCTGATTTTACCTTAGTTGATGTAGATTCATGTTTTATTAAATTTAGGAAGATTTTTGACCATTATTTATTCAAAAATGCTTTCCTCCCCTTTCTCTGTATCTCTCCTTCTGAGATTGCCATTATATATATGTTGGTATGCTTGTTGGTGTCATAAATGTCTCCTGGACTCTGGTTTTCTTCATTTTTTTTTTGCTTTCTGTTACAAAGACTGGATCATATTAAATAACCTATCTTCAAGTTTGCTAATTATTTCTTCTGCCTGTTCATATGTATGTTTCAGTTATTATATGTTTAACATTGATAATTTCTACTAGATTCCTTTTTACACTGTCAATTTCTTTATTGATATTCTTTATTGATATTGATATTCCTCATTTGACATAATTTTCCTGGTTTTCTTTAATTTTTTGTTCATGGTTTCCTTTTGCTCTTTCAACTAATTTGAGATGGTCTTTGATTTACAGTTTTTATCTAGCAACTGTTTTGCAGAGATTTTTCAATTAATTTCTTATTTTCTTATGAATAGGATAGACTTTCTTACTTTTTTTTTTTTTTTTTTTTTTCTTTTTGAGACGAAGTCTCACTCTGTCACCCAGGCTGGAGTGCAGTGGCCGGATCTCAGCTCACTGCAAGCTCCGCCTCCCGGGTTCACGCCATTCTCCTGCCTCAGCCTCCCGAGTAGCTGGGACTACAGGCGCCCGCCACCTCGCCCGGCTAGTTTTTTGTATTTTTTTTTTAGTAGAGACGGAGTTTCACCGTGTTAGCCAGGATGGTCTCCATCTCCTGTCCTCGTGATCCGCCCGTCTCGGCCTCCCAAAGTGCTGGGATTATAGGCTTGAGCCACCGCGCCCGGCCAACTTTCTTACTTTTTTGAATGGAAAACATTTTTACTTTTGTTGAAAACTGGACTGGACATTTTGTACATTATAATGTGGTAACTCTAGAAATCACATTTCTCCCCCCTCAGGGTTTGTTGTGCTGCTTGCTATGGATTATTTGTTTGATTTAGTGACTTTTCTAAGGTTTTTTTTTTGTAAAGACTGTATTATTTGTTGTGGTTTACCACTGAAATCTCTGTTCCACTCTTTTAGTGATCTGTGAGTGATTTGGCAGAGATCCCCTTAAATGCCTGGAGCCACAAACAAGCAAACAAATGAACAAACAAACAAACAACAAACACATAAGACCGCTCCTGGTCTTTGCAGGTTGGCTCTGTGTTGGAGTACTCTGTTTACAACTCTGTTTTGCCTTCATCTCCTGTTTACACAGAGCCTAAGCATCAGGCAGAGGTGTAAGCTTAGGATCTCCTCAAGTTCTTATGAGCACGTGTTCACCTTTGTGCCTGTGGCTGTCTTGGTTCCCATTTCATCGTGTATCTTCTTTTCCTAGCATCTTTTCTATTTTACTTTTTGGTGTGTCTATTACTTTCTCGGACACCTATCCATTTCCTCGTGTGGGTGTGGCTAGTACATTTACCTTTAAATACTTTAGACAAATATCACCCAGGAAACCAGTTCAGCCCTGGAAAAGCTTTAAGGCAATTGAGGCAAACCCTTGAGTTGATCCTTTAGGGAGCCACCAGAAAGGTGACATATAACCACAATTCCTTGGGAGAAGTCCATGTTGGACCATCTGGTGCCAGAAAGATGCACCTGGCATGTGGGCCACCACCTTCAGAGCTGCCACTGAGCCCCGGGGAGGGGATAGTGAGTAGGTAACTAAAATCACAGGACTCTCTTACTGAACTCCAGGAGCCCCTTGCCTCATTAATAAAGAAGTTCCTTCAGGTTGTTTTTTATTAGATTCCAGAGTTACAAAAAAGTCAATTCTGACTGTTTTTGCCAGTTCAATCACTGCTGTGTTGGGGGGATGGAGTCTTAGATTTACCTAGTCTGCAGTTTTGGTGGGAGATGATTTTTGACAAAGGTGCAAAAGCATTTCGATGCAAGAAAGATAAGCTTTTCCATAAATGGTACTGGAGAAACTGGACATATGTTAAAAAAGAATCTGACCAAAGACTCATATGTTACACAAAAATTAACTCAAAATGGATCAAAGTCTTAAATGTAAAATGTAGAACTATAATTTTTTTAGACAAAATCAGAAAATTTCAGGACCTAAGGCTAAGTGAAGATTTTTTAGACACCAAAAGCACAAACCATAAAGCAAAATAAGGATAAGTTGGACTTCATGAAAATTTAAAACTTTTCTCTGTTAAGAGCATAGAAAACAAGCAAAAGACTAGAAGGAAATATTTGCAACCACATATCTGAGAAAGGATGTATCTAAAATATATAAAGATCAGTAGAAAACAAAGCAACATTAAAAACAACCATTCCGATTAGAGAATAAGCAAAAGACACGAACAGACACCTCACTAAAGAGGTTAAACAGTTGGCAAACAAGTTCATAAGAAGATGTTCAACATATTAGCCATGAGAGGAATGCAAATTAGACCACAATGAGACACCACTGCACTCCTATCAGAATGTGTAAAATAAAAAGCTGACTGTACCAAGGGCTGGTGAGGATGCAGAGACACTAGATCACTCATACATTGCTGGTGAGAATGTAAAATGGTTCAGCCACCCTGGAAAAGAGTTTGATGGTTTCTTAAAAAACAAAACATGCAATTAACTACTGTGTGACATAGCAATGGCATTCACGAGGATTTATCCCAGAGAGATGAAAACCTATGTTCATGCCGAAATCTGTGCATGCATGTTCATAGCAGCTTTATTTGTAATAGACTGGGAAAAATCCTAATGTCCTTCATGGATGCATGGTTAAACTAAGTGGTACATGCAGACCACAGAATACTACTCAGCAATAAGGAATGAATTATCGATACATACAACAAGTTGGGTGGATCTCAAGGAGCTACGCTGAGTGGGAAAAGCGAACCTCAAAAGTTTACATACTCTTTGGTTTGGTTTATATAACATTCTTGACACGACAAATCATAGACATGGAAAACAGGTAAGTTCTTGCCAGAGACCGGGGTATGGGGAGGAGGGAGCCTGTGACAGTGGCACTGTTCTATATTGTGGTTGTGGATACACAGAGCTCCATGTGACACACACACACACATACACATGCACGAGTGTATGTAAAAAAAAAAATGCATTCTCTGGTCTGGGTCTTTTGCATGGGTAAGATTTTGGCCAGAGTCATATGTCACCTGGTTGTTCCCTGAACCTGCCACATGTATTTCCCCTCGCTGCCCTTCCCTTAGGCAGAAGTGGAAATAGAGCAGCTTCCATGGGAACCTGAGAGAGCAGAAGAGGTGGAGGTGGAGGCTGTGTGGTTCTGCATCCACGCTGCTTCTGCAGCTCCTCTGCCTCTGAGCCACAGGAGGTGGTTGTGCAATGTCCAGAGAGGCACTGGGCATCCCAGGATATTAGAGTTAGAGGTCGGCCTCCTTCAGCATCCACCAGGATAAACTCAGGGCCTGTGCGAGGAACCCAGCATTGACTTCAGTGGGGTGGTGAGGCAGAGAGCTACCCTGAGGAGGGGGTGCCCAGACATGCCATAAGACACAGGGTTGCTGGCTATTTGGCAGGAGTGGAGGGTGTCCTGCGTCGATCTGACGTGTGTCACACACCCCAGTGAGGCCAACTGGGGGCACTTGAGCAGGCCTAGGGAATTGCCAAGGCCTGGGGTTAGAAAAGGGGGCAGTGGCCTGGATGGTGGTTCAACACCATGTGCCTGACTGATGCTGTTCCAGGCTGGGGCTGACCAACTGCCAACCCGGTGAGACCAAGAGGGTCCTGACGGCCACATGGGCCCAAACCCATCTCCACCCTCAATACCGTGGAGCTCCCCAGAGACTGAGATGCCACACTGGGGAGAAACACGAAACAGAATTTTCCTCAAAGAGACTAAGTTAGTCTCCTGGAAGAGAAGGTGAGGCCTCAGAGTCACACGTCCTCCCTCTCTCCACCCCCAAACTCATCAGGATGGAACCGTAAGGAGCAGGCTAAGTTTTGGGGGTATTGCATCTGAGTCACATAATGTGCCATTTTTCTTCCCAATATATTGATATAAAGGTAGAATATTCAACTATTGGGGGTGACCCAAAATAAAAAGTAAAAGCCCCCTTTCCCCAAGTTCTCTCGCCAAAGGTACTTACCGTCAGCAGTTTCTGCAATTCTTCCCCAAATATTTAACTTTTAAAAAGTATTTAAACCAAAAAGATAATCTATAGCACTCTCAGTGCCTCTCTTGCCTCTTTTTCTACTTAAATTGTCCTGAGAATCTTTCCACAGTGACCCCGCCCCTTTTACTCCTAATGACTGTAGCGTTTCTCCATCATCGGTTTCCACACTGACCCCACCCCGTTTACTTCTAATGACTCTAGTGTTTCACCATCATCAGTTTCCACACTGACCCCCCCCCCTTTTACTTCTAATGACTGTAGTGTTTCACCATCATCGGTTTCCACACTGACCCCACCTTATTTACTTCTAATGACTGTAGTGTTTCACCATCGTCAGTTTCCACACTGACCCCTGCCCTTTTATTTCTAATAACTGTAGTGTTTCACCATCATCGGTTTTCACACTGACCCCACCTCATTTACTTCTAATGACTGTAGTGTTTCACTATCATTAGTTTCCACACTGACTCCACCCCTTTTACTTCTAATGACTGTAGTGTTTCACCATCATTAGTTTCCACACTGACCCCCTCCTTTTACTTCTAATGACCATAGCATTTCACCATGATTGGTTTCCACACTGACCCTCCCCTTTTACTTCTAATGACTGTAGCGTTTCACCATCATTGGTTTCCACACTGACCCCACCCCTTTTACTTCTAATGACTGTGGTGTTTCATTAACACTGGTTTCCACACTGACCCCCCACCCTATCTACTTCTAATGACTGTAGCATTTCACCATCATTAGTTTCCACACCGACCCCCCACTTTTACTTCTAATGACTGTGGTGTTTCACTAACATTGGTTTCCACACTGACCCCCCAGCCCATTTACTTCTAATGACTGTAGTGTTTCACCATCATCAGTTTCCACACTGACCTGCCACCCCTTTCACTTCTAATGACTGTTGCGTTTCACCATCATCAGTTTCTACACTGACTCCCGACCCCTTTCACTTCTAATGACTGTAGCGTTTCACCATCACTGGTTTCCACACTGACCCCACCTTCTACTTCTAATGACTGTAGCGTTTCACCATCACTGGTTTCCACACTGACCCCACCTTCTACTTCTAATGACTGTGGCGTTTCACCATCACTGGTTTCCACACTGACCCCACCTTCTACTTCTCATGACTGTAGCGTTTCACCATCACTGGTTTCCACACTGACCCCACCTTCTACTTCTCATGACTGCAGAGCTTCACCGTCATTGGCTTCCACACTGACCCCACCCCTTTTTACTCCTAGTGAAGTAGAATTTCATCATCTTTGGGGACCTGATTTATTTCCCCTGTCCTCTTTGCATGAACACTTTGCTTGTTTCGGTTTTTGCTATTTCAAAAAATGTTGCAATACACATCTTTCTTTTTTGTGTATATTTTGGGGGAACACATCTGAGCACCTACACAGGACAACAACTAACAATGTATGTTTGGATTCTGGGGCATTGGAATGTATTTATTTTTAATAAAAAGTAAAACATGCTCAAAGTTAAAAAAATTAATCTGATATTTGAAGAGTAAAAAGTATAGCTCCTTTTATTCAAGCCCCCATCCCCTATTCTCGGGGGGTCATCATTTTTATTTCTCTTTCTACATCTCACCTGTAATTCCCTATGCCAAGGGTTAAAACTTGGTCCCCTGTGGAACACACTGTATTTGATGAATAATTGTCATTGATTAGATATGTAGATTTTATGAATGGAAAGGATGAGAGCGAGATAAATACCTACGAGGAGAGCGTTTGTCCCAAATCCGGACTAAGCAGAAATGTCCAGGGACATCCGATGGAGGTGAGATGAAATATTCAGACTTCGCTTTTTGCTTCCCCGAGTGCCCTGCCTCCCAGGTATAATTGTAGTTCCAGTGAGTCCTTGGAGACCTACAAGCCAAATGAGATATAGATTGAGTCGTTCCTCTTGAATTTCACAGTCCAGAGTGCTGAGAGCCATCTGATGTTATGGCTCTGGTTAAAGAATTCTGGCCATCTAGCGGCCTGTAAAGGAGACTTGAGCACACACTAAGGCCTTGTTAGTGGGATTGGCGTGGTAGGAGGTCCAAGTGCAATACAGAAAGCTACAAAAAGAACGCACTGGTTCCAAAGCAGGGATGTTTATGGAAGGAAGAAGGAATTTCAGACACCCCGACATAGAGGCACCATTTGGAAGAACTACCAAAACCACATCAGTCTGATAACATTTAACCTGGAGGAGAAGAGCCCACAGCCTTATTTGCAGCTTCTCCCTCCCCAGGTGTGGGAGGTGGTGTCTAGGGGGCAGAAAGGCCTGGGGGAGGAGATGGGGACCCGGAGTTTGTTTAGCACAGGCAGACACACGTGGTGACTTAACGTGCACCCTCTCGCCGTTTAGTTTCTGATGGTAAAAGGTGGGATCACTTTCTCCATTCACAAGTGAGAAAAACCAGGCCCCCAAAGAGAGGGAATCAGGCCAGACTCCACTCATAGTGATCACTGGAAACAGCTGGAGAGGACGAGGCTGCATTTCCACTCCGTTTAAGAAGGCAGAGAACACGTATCTAATGCAAAAACGTTTCCAGAAATGTGGTTCTATAGAAAGGTTTTGGTCCTGAAAGGACTACGTTTCTATTATCTCAAAACTGCCTGCTGTGAAAAGTGAAAAGTCGCTATTTTCTTGGTGTTCAGTGCAAAGAATTGCAAACACTGAGCCCTGGGCGCCCTTCCACTGCCCTCGGAAAGGTCTGGTTCTCCCCAAACGATCAAACTCAGGGCTCCCTTACAATGACTTTGGAGGGAGGGGCTTATTCTAATTTGGGGGATCCAATGAAGGAGGTTTCGGGGTGTGACTACAGCCTGCAGAAGGTGGGGATTTGTTCTGATGGTGACCAGGTAACAAGGGATTCGTGGGCAGGCCTGAGGCTGTGGCCATACTCTCCCTCTCCAGACATGGGATTCCCAGATACAGGAGGGGGTTCAGTCCTGCCTGGGCGAGTCTTCCCTCAGTCCCCATTGGAGACAGCGGCTTGTGCCCCGAGCTGAAACAATCTCTTATTTGAAAATAAGTCCATGGTGATTTTACAGAAAACAAAACATGAAGAAAACACTCCAGGCTGGGGGTTGCTCGCCCCAGAGAGCAGTAAAAGCGGGTGGAGGGGACACTTCCTGGCTGGTTTTCCTCTTCCTCTTGCCTCATGGCTCTGGGCGAGTGCGTCGCTGCGAGGCGCTCAGGGAGCCTGGCCTGCCATTGCCAGTGAGGGCAGGCGCCTGTGTGCAGGGACCTGGGGGGCCCATGCCTGAGTAGACAGCAGGGGGGTCACGGGGATGGTGGGGACAGCCAGCCCTGCTCCCTGGTGACCACGTGCACACAGCCTGCTTCCTCCCTCCGAGAGGCCTCTCTCGTCGTGAAAAACAACGGATATTCGTTCTACAGGGTTTGGGAACTAGCCTTTGTTCCTCCTGGCCCTGGAAAAGTGGCCTTAATCCAAAGTGATTACTCTGCAGCTCCCTCAGATTTATTCTTCAGTGATAGCCTCTCCTCTGCCGCCTGAATCTTGAGCTCCAATTGCCCGCGGCCTGTCACAGAAGGGCCATATGTCTTTCTGTTCCTGTGTAGAGAATGACATTGAAGTCTCTTTGTCCGCTCTGAAGCTTTTGTGTGTGCGCGTGTGGCGTTGACCTCCGTGGCTCATTCCACCCGCAGTGAAAAGGAGCCATAAAAAGCACAGGGGTTTGAAAAGTAGCCCAGGCAGAAGGAAGGAGCTCCCGCCTGGATGCTCGCGGGGTCCCTGCGTCTGTCTCCTTTGGCCGTTGGCAGCACTCGGACCCCGGTGCTGGCAGCTGGAGGCGCGCCTGGGTATTGTCTGGGCAAGGGTGTGCGGGTCAGCCTCCTTCCTTGCTGTCCCTGCCATCTATTGTCTTTCTGGGCAGGCTGAGAAGCACATCTAATAGGGCTTATGTTCTTTGTTGCTGGGTCATTGAAGCTGCAGGAAGGAGGATTCCTTCTTCCCTCGAGGGTCTCAGTTCCTGGCAGAGCAGACTGGCCGATTGTCTTGATACCAGGATTTGGGGAAAGCCCCTTTCTCCATTCTGGTGTTGCCTTTTTGCCTGCAGGGGACCGTGCTGTCTGCCTTTAACCTGATGCTTTAAGTCTTGCAGAGCCCTCCAGTGGGGCATGGGAGCACATTGCCTGCCTCTCCTCCACTGTCCCTCCACCATTTGGCAGGAGACAGGACATGCAACAACTTCATTTCCTGGTTGCCAAGTATTGATTGAAAGGTGTGTGTAGCCACACCCACTTTTCTGCCTGTTCAGAGTAACGTGTATAATTTCTTTGGTCGTTGTGTCTTGTCTCTGCTCAATGTGTTTTGCATTATATGAAAAAATAAATTTTCAAATTAACTGCAGTTTAGCTGTGACTCAGTTTTTAATTGCTTGGAATTAGCACTTGATTTGCATAGTACTTGATTTGTCAATTATCTGTGACTTTGTGATTATCTGCGCTAAAATGGGGGACCCTCCTGATTATGCTCCGTAATGGAAAGGGGCAGGACAGTGGGGGATCCCATGATGGGAAAATCTAAAACCCACCGTGGTTTAATGCTGCCAGGCATGTGTCTTCCTGGTTCAGGAGGAACATGCTGCTCGTTCTTGAAATTCACTTTTCCGGAAGAAACGGCAACCATGAACACTGGGTCAGAGGCGGGGAAGCTGCCTGGCTTCCACTGGGCCCCGCCCATTCCACCCATCGTGGCCTCCCCATCCTCTCTGTCCAAGGGCGGTGACAAGCTTTGCCCTGACCTGAGCCCACGTATCTAGGTTTGCACCTTCTCTGGAGTGAAAGAGGAGATGAGTTATTTTAATCTTGAAGATCCCAGGTCAGAACATCGGGTTTCTAGTCCAGGTTCTGCCTCACTGTCCTCATTTATCAGATGAGAGAGGGGATGCACTGTTCCCCAAATCTGAGACCCAGGGTATACACGACTGGAGCCAAGTCTCGCAGCTGGGGAGGAGCGGCTCTGGCACTTGAGTTCAGTTTGGCTCCAAATCTGTAGTGAGTGCGGGTCTCCCTTAGGTAAGTAGGTTAAGATCCTTTTGTGGTTCATAAGCGTGATGATTGGGTTTTCATGCTCGTGTGTGAGATGTGCCTCTCTCAAGCCTTGTTACGAATCACATTACCTGTCTGATGTTAAAAAAAAGAGAAGAAAAGAATAACAAGAACAACCATAAAAAGCCCCTCGTCATCTCTCTGGGGCGTGCCGTGGGGCCGTTTCTGCTGGGGTGGGCCTCGGAGCCCTCTGGCTGATTCTGCTGCAGCACAGAGCCCCACCGTGCCGATGTTCCGTGCGCTGGTCTGGGATGGTTCCGGCGCCCACGGCCTGGTGTGGTCAGCAGCAGGGTTTCATTCAGGTCGCTCCTTCCTGACTGCACTGTGAGACCTGCAGGCAGAGGCTGACCTGAGTCACCTTTAGGGTTCCCCAGGTGAGCTCTTGAATGTGTCCCCAGACCACCCCATCTCTCTGCTCCCACTCCAGGTCTTAACAGGGTCCTCCAAATCCACAGTTCTTACAGGGGAAGTCTGCTCACTTAGGAGATGGCCCTGTCCCTGAGTGCCCTCCAGAACGGAGAAGACACACAATTCTTCATTTGGGTTGTGTGAAGCGTTGGCCCCTCACTGTGATATGGACAGGAAACTGGGAGGTGCTGGGTAGAAGACTGAGGTTCCCTGGCAAAGGCCCTACCCTCAAGCCTGAAGACCTGAGGACCTAAATGAGGACAGGCGTTTCTGTTTTTCACTAAAAAGTTGCCTTTTGGCCCACTATGCCCCCTATCCTGTCCCCATATAAACCCGAGGGCACACATGCAAGTGGCTGAACGTCAGGACCAGCAGAACCGGCAGACCAGTGACGGCAGAACAACGAGGCAGAGAAAGAGAGAAGCGGAGGGACATCTGGAGGCCGAGGGGAGTTCAGCCAGGGGTGGCTAGAGAAAAGGCCAGCAATGGACGGCCCGATTCCAGGTGAAGACCACCTTGCCCCTCCATCCCCTCCTTCGGGCTCCCCATGCATCTCGCTGAGAGCCACCTCCTCCACTCAATACAACCTTGCACTCACTCTTTACGCCCACATGTGATCTGAATCTTCTGGTTCACTGGACAAGAACTCGGGATACAGAATGCTGTCATACTAGCTCCCTGCCCTTGCAATAAGGCAGAGGGTCCATTGTGCTCATTAATACACAAGCCATCTGCAGATGGCAAATCTAAAAGAGTCTGGTAACACACACCCATTTGGGCTTTGGGGGTTGCAGACATCCACCTCTAGATGCTGCTGTGGAGCCAGAGCCCAAAAGCGCTTGTCCTAGCCTCAGCACCTGCCCGTCTGCCTGCTCCCCTGAGGGTTTGAGCTGTGGGGTGACCAAGCAGGTGACGACCCTGTTGCACATCCTGTGAGGGGAACTCTCTGGTTTCAACTGCATGGGGATCGCCTCACCTTTGCAACCCGGCTCCTGTTACTTGAACACAGAGCACCTGCCCTCAACGTGGGATGTGTCTCACCTCCAAGCTCCTGTGTCCTGGGCATCCCTTCCCACTGCTCATGTCATGAAGCCTACTTGGCCTTCAAGGCCTAGATCCAACGCCACCTCCTTCAAGGAGGACACCTGGATGTCACCAGGTAGGGCATTAGTAATATGGCAGCAATGTGGCCTAGATCCAATGCCACCTCCTTCAGGAGGACATCTGGATATTGCCAGGTAGGACAGTAGTAACAAAATAGCAACGTGGCCTAGATCCAATGCCACCTCCTTCAGGAGGACATCTGGATATTGCCAGGTAGGACATTAGTAACACAACAGCAATGTGGCCTAGATCCAACACCACCTCCTTCAGGAGGATACCTGGATCTCAGCAGGTAGGATAGTAGTAACATGACAGCAGTGGGCACTTATTAGCATTTGCTGTGCCCGGGGATGTGCTAACACACTTTATGGATGTGGCAGCATTCCGCCTCAGGGTTCTGTATAGTTTAGACTCTTGTTTTTCTCTCCCTGTGGGTGAAGGACCTGAAGCTTGGGGATGTCGTGCTTTACAGGAGGCAGAACCGTGTTCCTGATCCGCCGCATCCGTGTGCTGGACTGTGGGATGTGCCTTCCAGCGTAGACCAATCCCACAGCGTTTTGTCTGCTCCTCCTCGTGTCCTTTTGAATTTCTAAATTTCTTGGCATTTCTGAATTTCTTGTCCTACTCAACATCTCACATGTATTATTTATACTTGCCTTATTGCTTTGAATTTGTGGCCATAAACTCTTTGAAGTGGGGGAGCTGTTTTTCCCAGGACACTAGCACTGTGTCTTGTACAGGACGGGTTATATTAAATTTTGTTAAGCGAAAGGGTTGATGACATAGTTGAAGTATGGGTTTGTTTTACTGGCCGGTGGTGTTGAGCACCCCCTGAGGCTATCCAGGCTGTGTTCTGAGTGTCTGCACAGACGGCCGTGTGGGTGGCTCCCTGACGTTTCTCTGCCTGTGGTGGGTCGCTGCTGCCTGGGGACTGTCGCGGTTGACAGGTGCAGCAGGAGCTGCTGACGCCAGGCCACTGCGTTCTGGAAGGCTAACCGCGTGTCCCGTGAGGAGGGTTTCTTCTCCCTAGTAGCTGGCATTCCTCGGTACTTTGGATGAAAGATTGCCTTTTCCTCTGTTTGTGGTGTGGGTAAAATCCATGATGTTGAACGAGAAGACATTAAAGGGATGGAGTTCTTTGTTTTGCTGAGGTTTTGCTTTTCTGCCTTTGCAAAATCAATGATGTCTGTGTGGTCCAGAAAGGAATTAATCCTGTGTGGTGTAAATGGCTGCGGCTTGACAATATCCAAACCTGAAGTGTTCCGCCCGCCTCTGCCCAGTGCTCTAATGCGGGTGTCGACGGTCAGGCAGAGGGGCCTTTCCCAGGCTGTTCCCTATAGAATTGTCGGGTTATTTGCGTTGATTAGATTTTGTCTTTTCTTTGAGAAAGTGTTTATAGTAATCTGGTTGCCTCTCTGAGTTAAACAATAATTAAAAACACATAATAAAACAAGCTCCCTCCGGCGTCTCTTCGGCTCCCGGGGTTGGGGATCGATTCTGCGGCGATCTGGCTTTGCTGTGGATTGCAGAATGTCTGTGAGTTCATCAAAAGGTCTTCAGTCAATACCCTTCTTTTCAGCTTGCACCCCACGGAGCAATGCCTAAGCCAGCAAGGAAAAAGCAGGCAGGCCACGGGTTCCTCCAGCCCGGACCCTTCCCTGAAGGATTGAAATTGTATTACACGCGAACTGTGGTTACCTTTGTCAAAGAATAACACCTTCCATCAACTTTTGTGTTTTGGTTTCAAAACCTTCTGTTTCAAGAGGTCATAGCATTTCTTAGTAGAGAAAGACCTCAGGACATATTTAAGTGTTTACCAATGATATCTTAAAAGCCATAACTTTAGAGAAAGAACAAAAACCATGAGGAATCCATATCCTCTTTTCCTGCCTCTCTCTCCCTCTTTCTTCCTGTCTTTCTCTCTCTCTCTCTGCCCCTCTCCCACCCGCCTTCCTCTGACCTGAAGCTCACATGTGCTCAGTGTGTCCTCTGGGCCTGGCGTTGTTCTAAGTGTTCTCTTGTGGATCAGCTAATTAGTTCTCCTCTCAGCTCTGAGAGGTGGGTTCTGATGCTCCCATTTTGCAGATGAACAAGCGGAATCACAGTTCTGGGGCTTTCTCAAGGTTACATGGCCGGTAAGTGGCAGCATCCAGACCCAGGCAGGCGGCTCCACAGCCCACACCGCGTTCTGCGGCCTCCCTCGTTTCATGCATGTAATTCGTCATCTGTGTGCTGCGGTCTCTGAGCCCCTTTCTGCCTTGTCATCCAGTCATTCGGTTTGAATAAATATTTCTTCCATGCCTTCCTGATGCCAAACCACAACCTGGGAGACACAGCAACAAATAAGATGCTGCCTGCACCCTCCAAGGGGCCGCAAGCAGCCTGGGGAGGAGAGGAACTAGAAGGCACCTGCGGGTGACAGAGGATGGGGGAACTGGGGACGGCTGGGCTTATGCTTTGAAGGTCCCTCCCAAGCAGTGTGGATCAGGGTTTGGAAAGGGAGGAGGTGGCCGCAGTGGTTCAAACTGCCTCTTAGTTCTGGCAGCATGATGTCATGGTTCCGGGTGCGGATTCCACAGCCACATTCCCTGGGTTCTACCCCCACCCCAGGACGGGCTGGAATAGAAAAATGGCAGATTTTTCCAAAGTATGGCTGCGAAAGATCAAATCTGTGAGATCTAGAAAAAAACAGTGCTTCATTATCATTTGGAGGACAGGTGGGCCCAGCAGACCAAAGAGGAGGCCAGGTCAGAACATGGAGGTGGGTGCCTCATGCTCCAGGTAACAGGAAGCTGGAGCTAAACCGGCTTGAGCTTGTTCAACACTAAAGACACGTATGTGTTGGGTGTGGAAGGGGAAGTCCAGAGGCGGGGTGCGCTTTGGGCTCCTAGAGAGCCCTGATTCTTTCTTTGTCTCCACTGTGATGCCAGCAGCATGGCACAGTCTTCAGTGGGACCTCCCTAGGGTGGCAGGACACAGCCCACAGCAAGCAACAGCACCTCTTATCTGTCTCCAGCAATGAAAGCCTGCTGCCCCAGGCTGTGCTGGACCACCTCCCGTGCTACTGGCCCCCTCCTGGACTAACACCAGGCAAGGGGAGGGGGGCTACTTTCGTCGGCTTTGACCTGTTGGGAGTCCGGAGTGGAGTCAGTGTCTGCTGAGCCCATGGCATGGCGCAGGTGGACACACAGACATCATTAGAAGGGGAAATTGTGCTTCTGAAAAGGCGGCTGAAAGTACCCACTCGTTGAATCGAGACGTGAAATTCCTCTAATTTACTGAAGACCAAGGCTGCCCTTTCCCCTGACAGCATTGTTGGAACAGAGCACTCCAGGAATAGGTGCTTTGGTCTCAGTCTGGATTTCTATCCCCAGTGCCATGGCGACTTCGAATCCACAAAGAGGTCCCCGGAATAGATGGACCCTGACCGGGATGATGTGGGCCCAGGAGCCACGGGACTCAAGGCCCTCCTGCCTGGAGGCCGTGGTTACTATTTGTTGATGCATGTTCCAGGCACGCACAACCTGTGGCGGCTGGGAAGCAGCGAGATCTTGGAAGTGAAATGAATCTGGGCTCCTGTGAAGCGGCTTAGGCTGTGGCTACTTGAACTCCTTGTGTTCTTCTAACATTCAGAGGAGGAATAAGTAAATGCAGTTTTCCTGGAGAGCAGGAGAGGACATCGTATTTCATCCATCAGCCAGTGTCACGTCCTGATTGTGTTAGGAATCTTGGGAAGTCCACCTTTGTGAGTTAGAGGACGCCAGCAAATATCTGGAATAACAATTCATCATGGGATTTATTATAACTATCAGGCATTTCATGGTCTCCCCCTTTTTCTTAAAGCATTTATGGCTCTTTGTGTCAACTGAGAGCAAAATAAGGACCTGTTTGGTTGGAAGAATCTGAGATGATTTTGTAGCTCATGAAGCAGTTGCAGTTTAGTGGTTCTCAAAATCTAGGGTGCTTCAGAATCTGTGGGAAATCTTGTTGAAATTGAGATTTCTGGGTTCCACTCCTAAAGATTCTGATTTAATAGGTCAACCATCATGCTTGAGAATTGACATTTCTTTTTAAATTCCTCTCTCTTGCTCTGTTTTTTTTTTTTTTTTTAATATATTTATGGGGTAAAATGTGGTGTTTTGAGCTATGTAAACCATGTGAATGATTGAATCAAGCTATCTAACATATCATCACCTCGCTCATTTTTTTGTGGTGAGACATTTGACATTTACTTGCTTAGTTATTTTGAAGTACACAATACATTATTATTGATCATAGTCACCAGCCTCTGGTAACTATCATTCTACTCCCTATATCCACGAGTTTGACTTTTTAAGGCTTCCACCAAAGTGGGAATGTGCATTTCTGAGGGTCCCCACGTGGTGCCCATGTCTGGCCAGGCCTCACACTTGCAGAACCAGCAACTCAGTTCATTTCATGGGAATTGGCTGAAGTTCTGGGACCAAAATAAAACGAACCCGAGCAGAGACATTTTCAAAAAGATCTAAACAAAAATGTTAAAATAGCCCACGGATTCCTCTGCCATTTCCTCTTCTTTCTGTTGTCTTGAAAACCCAGAGATCGTAGGCTCCTGAGCAGAGGTTTTCTTTTCTCTTTCTTGCATTTTGTTTTAAATTTTGCTTGTCCAAGGGCTTTGTCTTGCCCTTTGATACTCAAACTTTACAAAATTGCCCCTAAATTAAGCACCGAGCTTTGGAGATCCGTGGTTACCTAAGCACATCACTGGTGTTTCTGCTCAAAGCTTTACAGGAAATAGTGAAGGAATTTTAAGGGAGGGATATGGGCGTGGGGGAGACACAGGGAAGTTCCGTGGGGAGAATGCCGCTTCAGATCCCATCCCGTGGGGCACCCAAGGACGGGGAAGGGCAGCAAAGCAGCTTTCTACTCTTGAGATGTCACTTCCCATCCTGCTTTCTATTTTATTTTTAATTTTGGTAAGATACAACATAAACCGTATCATCGTAATCATTTTTAAACATAGAGTTTGGTGGTGTAAAGAATATTCACTTTGTTATGCAACCATCATCATTGTCCATCTCCAGAACTCTTTTTCTCTTACAAACAAAATTGAACTATAACTCTCCACCCTCTGCTTCCCCCAGCCTCCTGGCAACCCCCATTCTACTCACTGGGTCTATGGATTTGACTACTCTAGGGACCTCAGATAGGTGAAATCATATAGCATTTGTCTTTTTGTGACTGGATTATTTCACTTAACATAATGTCCTCAAGGATGATCCATGTTGCAGCATGTGTCAGAATTTTACTCTTTTTCTTTTAAGGCTGAATAATATTTCAATATATGTATATAGCACATTTTGTTTGTTCATCTGTCATTAGACATTTGAGTTGCTTCCGCCTTTGGGCTACTTGTGAATAATGCTCCTATGAACATGGGTGCACAAATATCTCTGTGAGCCCCTGCTTTCAATTCTTTTGAGCATATACCTCATAATGCAATTGCTGGATCATATGGTAATTCTATTTTTATTTTGTTAAGGTACTGCCATACTGTTTTCATGGCAGCTACACCATTGTACGTTCATTCGCAGCAATAGAGCAGAGGGTTCTCATTTCTTCACATTCCCTGCAACTCTCCCTCTCCCTCCCCCTCCCCCCTCTCTCTCCCTCTCCTTCTCCCTCCCCCTCCCCCTCCCTCTCACTCCCTCTCGCTCTCCCTCTCCCTCTCAATACCTCTCCCTCTCCCTCTCAATACCTCTCCCTCTCCCTCTCACTTCCTTTCCCTTCCTCTCCCTCTCCCTCTCGCTCCTTCTCCCTCTCCCTCCCTCCCCCTCTCCCTCTCCCTCCCTCTTTCCTTCTTTCTTTTCTTTTCTTTTTTTTCTTTCTTTTCTTTTTTTTCTTTTCTTTCCTTCCTTCCCCTCTCTCTTTCTTTCCTTTTATTGTTTTTTGGAAATAGCCATCCTAATGGGTATGATGTGGTATCTCATTGTAGTTTTGCTTTGCACTTCCCTGATGATTAGGGAGGTTGAGCATCTTTACATGTTCTTATGGACATTTGTATATCTTCTTTGGAGAAATGTGTGTTCAAGTCCTTTGCCCATTAAAAAAAATGGATTGTTGTTGTTGAGTTGCAGGAGTTCTTTATATATTCTGGACCAACCCTATTTTGATTAAGAACATTCCAGACTGGAGAAGCTGCTTTCTGGTCTTAGCTCTATCCTTAAGTAGCTGTGTTATGTTAATCCAGTGGTTCTTAACGGAGGGGGAGATTTTGCCATCACCTGTGGTCAGAGGTCAGGGATGCTGTTAAGCCTCCCACAATGTACAGGAAAGTCCCCCCAAAACAAAGAGTGACCTGGCCCAGAAGCCAAACGTGCCAAGGCTGAGCAACCTGCGTAGAGCAAACCACACCCCTCCTGGGGATGAGAGTCCTCACCTGCATGGCGGAGGTTGGACTATGTGGTCATGGAGGCACCATCCTATTTTAATCTCCTGTGTGCTCACTCCCTTTCTATCAGTTAAAAAGCATCGTTACTGGTCCTCTTGAGTCTACAATGGGTGTTTACAAAGTCTCAATTGTTGCTCAATCCACATCAGTTCTGAATTTGTTGAGCTTCTGGTCCACTTTGGCAAAGCCGGCCAGGAACGAGAGGGAGCAGTGCCCTGACCACTCCTCCCCTGCACGGCTGAAGGGGCTGCACTTGTTGTGGTGGGAAGGCTGGAGCTTGCGGGTACAGACCTGGATTCAAACCCTTGCTAGCGACTTGAGGACAAGTGTGCTATTTACTCATCGTGTATTTTTCAGTTCACATTCATTCAGATTTGTGGGAACAGGGATGTCCGTAAGTCTAGCACTGCTCCCTTGAGGGACTCAAACAATCTCGACCCCATCTGATCCTCGGTGCCTCGGTGCCCCCAGCTATGAGATGGAGACAGTAATAGCTGGCTCAGAGGCTGACGGAGGGTAAACAAGGAAGCCTGAAGAGCATCACCCCAGCAGCGCTGCCTGGCACACGGTATGTGCTCATGAGTGCTCACTGACGACTGAGTGGAAAGCCTGCTCCGAGAGTCTTCTTGGGCATAAAAAATCCAGTTATTCTACAGTTCCTGGGACTCTCAGTAATAGTGATCATGATCTGCAGAAATTCTATCATCCTCATTCTAATCTACACCTGTGTATGGAAAACAGCCCCTAAAAGTTGCAAATTCTTTCTCACAGCATTCAGCCTAGAAATCCTAAACCATGGATGTGCTATCATCACAGACACTGAAAAGATGGGGTTGTTTTCTCTCTGTTCAGCGGGGCAGTGATTGCTCGAGGGGAAAGAAGCGTCCCTTAGCGCGGGGAGTAAGTTTGGCCTAAATTGAATCATATCCTGGTGCCAACCCTCTGCACTTGCTTATTAGTGGCCCCATCAGGGGCCGTCAACACTCAGAGATATGTGGCCGGGAAAACGCGCCTTTTCATTTAGAGCAAATTCCTTGAAGACTTTTCTTAAATTATTTCTTTCCCAAGAGTGGCTGGAAAGTGGTTATTCATTTAAATATTTACCATGGGGAAAATCTCTCACCGACGGCAGGCTCTCCTTGACTGAGGGACCTGAGACCTGAGGCTGTGGGAGTGTTTCTGCAGTTTCCTTTACAATTCGGAATTGCCTTTCGAAGCACTCCCAAAATACAGAGCCGAGGAAGCACTGGTCTCACACACAATGGGAGAACAAAGCCAGGTGTTTTGTAAGGCAGCCATGGCTGACGTGTAGTTGGTGAGGATTGAATGGTTTTTCATACGGGCACTGAGCTATGAGCTTTCCTGTATTATCTCATTGCATCCAACAACCCTATGAGGTCTGAGTCATTTGACAGAGGTGGAAACTGAGGGTAGAGGGATTCAGTCAATTCTCTGCAGTCCAATATATCTGGTCAGTGGGGAGCCCAGGTCTTCCTGATTCCAAAACATATGCTTTTAACCACTCTGTTATAGTGCAGCAAATGACCCTACACGAGGGGAATGTTCAACTTTTATTATTTATGTTCTTTTTTAGTGTAGGTAGCACTCAGCTTAGAGAGGTTTTTTTGGAAGAAATGGGAAGAAAATGTCTATTCATTTCAAGGATGAATCCCAGACTTTCAAATATTAAAAATTAGGCTTATTGACTGAAGCTTTCAAGTCCCACAGTGGCGGTGCTGTGGTTAAATCAGCAAGGCTGTGTCATGCATATTTGCCTTTGCAGCTAGAGGTGAGGACACCGTAGAGAGGCAGCGGAAAGTCTGAGGACGCAGCTTCCCTGGTGATGTTGTCCCTGGATGGTGTTTATAGGGAGGGTTCCGAGTGAGAATGAATGGCTATTTTCTGATCAGCCAGCCTGCCATTCTGAAGCTCAGCTTGGCCAAATGCAGAGAAATCTTGAGAGCCTGGAGAAAATAAATGCTTTGGTCCTGCACTGTTCCTTTCCCCTCATTCTTTCCACCTTCCTTAAAGCTAAAAACTTAGTAGAATGAGCTCTTTTAAAATTGATTTAATTGCAAAAGTAATACACACCTTTACAGAATATATAGAAAATATAGGCAAGGAAACAGAAGAAAACAGAAATAAACCATAATTCAACTGCCTAGCAATTAGCAGTCCCCACTGGGAAGATTTTGGGGTTGGCATTTCCAGCCTTTTTGTTATGCATTCATGTATGTGCACATCTCCCCGACTCCAGACACACAGATAAAAACACTTGAAATAAGCACAATAGAAAAAAAAATATGTATTGTGTACTCACAGTATTTTTTCTTTCTTCAACTTTTAAGTTCTGGGTGCATGTGCAGGATGTGCAGGTTTGTTCCATAGGTAAATGTGTGCCATGGTGGTTTGCTGCACAGGTCATCCCATCTCCTAGGTATTAAGCCCAGCACCCATTAGCTTTTCTTCATCACTGATGCTCTCCTTCCCCCCAGGCCTTACCAACAGGCCCTGGTGTATGTTGTTCTCCCCCGTGTGTCCATGTGTTCTCATTGTTCTGCTTGCTCCCACTTATAAGTGAGAATATTCGGTGTTTGATTTTCTGTTCCTGTGTTAGTCTGCTGAGGATAATGGCTTCCAGTGCCATCCATGTCCCTGCAAAGAACACGATCTTGTCCCTCTTTATGGCTGCATAGTATTCCATGGTGCATATGTACCACGTTTTCATTATCCAGTCTACCATTGACAGGCATTGGGTTGATTCCATGTCTTCATTATTGTCTCACAGTATTTTCAAAACTATTTTCTTAGTATAAAATAATCAGCCTTCTGTTTAATTTTCTGTTTCAGGCTCATCTCACTGTTGTACTATGTAGCCTGGTTGGCATATAGGTTGTCAGGCATTCTCGGCTGAACTGAGCACACATACTTGTGCTTTCTCTGATCTGTTCAATACCTCCTTGGTATTTATGGGGCAACTGTCAAGGGCAAGGTGTATGCAGCCTACAGGGTGTTTTAGAGGACTCGAACCCAAAGACTCACACCCAAGGAGGTGACATGCGTGTGAGCACCCAGGAGTTTGAAGCTAGTGAAGACACCTCGAGACAGGTCACTAGGAGTTCACCAGCCTCACTTCGTGAAGGTAGGGGCATTTGTCAGGGTCTTCGTGGATGGGTGATCTATTCTGGGGGAGGGGGTGATGAGTGGAGGTGTGTCTTTCTAGACGACGGGGGGACCTGGGGCAGGGAGCCTGGGGCGTGGTAGGGGTCATGGCTGGACCAGGCTGGCTAGCTGGAGGGATGAAAGGAGTTGCCCGGTGAGTTCAGCCTAAGAGCCAGGCCAGGCCCAAAGTAGGAAACACCTTGCAGTCTGGACCAAAGTCTTGGAAATTTCTGGTTCTCACATCAAGCAGCACTGTGATCTTGAGCAACTGAACCAAACTCTCGGTCTCTTGCCATCCCATTCCATAAAATGGGAATAATTTATTTGGAACTACATGTATTCATCGGCCAGGATACTTGAGTTTATAATAAAACTTTACCATCATAACGTGCCTGATAAACAACTCCCTCTGGTTTTCCGCATGGCGGGTTACACCACTGCACAGCTCCCGGGGATGCCCGGCGTGGCGAGCGGTGCTGGGACAGAGCTCAGGGCAGATCGGGTCACGCCACTGCACAGCTCCCGGGGATGCCCGGCGTGGCGAGCGGTGCTGGGACAGAGCTCAGGGCAGGTCGGGTTACGCCACTGCACAGCTCCCGGGGATGCCCGGCGTGGCGAGCGGTGCTGGGACAGAGCTCAGGGCAGGTCAGCGTCTTCCCTGAAGCCACCACCTGCGACTGTGGGAATGAAGTCCACACTGCACACTCATCATCTCGCTGGCACGCTGCGTCCGTTCAGCTTTATGACATCTGGGGAATCCTGTGGTCAGAAAAGCCCCCTCACCTACGAAGCCCAGTTTCTGCTCCTGATTGATGGGGCTGGTGCCTCATCAGGTTTTTTTTTTAAATTTTTTTGAGACGGAGTCTCACTCTGTTGCCCAGGCTGGAGTGCAGTGGTGCAGTCTCTGCTCACTGCAAGCTCCGCCTCCCAGGTTAACGCCATTCTCCTGCCTCAGCCTCCTGAGTAGCTGGGACTACAGGCGCCACCACCGCGCCCGGCTAATTTATTGTGTTCTTAGTAGAGACGGGGTTTCACCGTGTTAGCCAGTTTGGTCTCGATCTCCTGACCTCATGATCCGCCTGCCTCAGCCTCCCAAAGTGCTGGGATCACAGGCTTGAGCCACTGCGCCCGGCCACCAGGATGTTTTTATAGGGAGATGCCTACAATTTGCTGTGGGCGCCTACAGTTCTTTGGAAAATTTTAGGAATCTCTAATTAAAAAGTGGTATCCCAGGAAGTAGGTTAAATTCAAGCACTCAACCCTATTGGCGAGTGGTTTAGTGGGGACTAACTTGAATGGGAGGCAGACTTTGGTATGCGTTCAAGCCTTGGCTCACTTTACCCACTGGCTGTGACCACAGGCAAGTCACCTAACTGAGTCTTAGCCTCCTTGTCTTTAAAATGGGAGCAGTGGCCAGGCATGGTGGTTCACACCTGTAATGCTAGCACTTTGGGAGGCTGAGGCAGGCAGATCACTTGAGGTCAAGAGTTCAAGTCCAGCCTGGCCAACATCGTGAAACCCTGTCTCTACCAAAAAAATACAAAAATATAGGCATGGTGGTACATGCCTGTAGTCCTAGCTACTTGGGAGGCTGAGATGGGAGAATTGCTTGAACCCAGAAGGTGGAGGTTGCAGTGAGCCGAGATGGCACCACTGCACTCCAGCCCGGGCAACAGAGTGAGATCCTGCCTCAAAAAAAAAAAAAAAAAAAAGGAGGGCCAGTGATGCTTACACCTGGGGAAGATGCAGGATTCCAACGTCTCGCATGTGGCAAGTGTTGTCCAGGCTCTCACCCCTCTCAGAGGCTCAACAGAGCCCGTTCCCTGCTTGACTGCCCTATGTCTGTTGGCTGATAGTCTGTATTGCTCGATTTTTCAGATTTTGGTGCCTGCCCAATCTCTCGCTGTCCCCTCCTCAGCTCTCAGTAGCTGCCTGTCAGCCTCAGGGGTGGTGTCCTGGCTGAGCCAGCCTCTGGCCCCACCTGGCCCACTCCTTGAGGTCTGCGTGGCCTTCTCAGGACCCTCGATTTTGGGGACCCAAGGCCCCAGTGTGCATGTTAACCCTTGTTAATGGGCCCCATGGATGGGTCAGCTGTGAGAGGAGCTGTCTAGGACTTAGGGCCAGAGGCTGGTAGAGAGGCTTGGGATTTGCAGTGCCATCTCCAGCTGTCTTTCTGAAGCACACAGGGGCTGTCCTGGGACTCAGATCACCTCACATTCCCTGTAAGTTGACTTCGATGCCTACATGATTGGTTGCATCTGCCTTTAATCTCCCCATTCTCGGAGGTTCAGGTGCAGTGAGGGCCTGACAATGAGGATGCCTCCTGCTGTGGCGGTGCTGGGAGGATGCTCCCCTGCGTGTGCTGCAGTGAGGTCATTTCTGGATTTCACAGGCAGCTGTGATCTCAACTTTCAAAGGGGTGCAGGTGATGGAAGTACAAGTAGTGATTGCTCCTACCCGTCTCCGGCCTGAGTGCACAGAACCAGAGGCTCTTCCAAACCAGAAGATTCCGCACGTCCTCTAACCCCATTCACCTGGGAGATGCCGAGCCTGGGGCTCAGGATCTTAAACGCCATCCTGGGGGTGCTTTCAGCTGGTGGAGACAGAGCCGGGGCAAACCCAGCTGCTCTCTGTGCAACCCGGGGCATTTCTCCACACCACAGAGAGACTGGAAAATGTGGCTCTCCCGAGGAAGGTGGAGACCTCGCTTGTCAAATGCCTGCTGTGCATTGGGAATTTCACCTGTAGTGTCGCGTGGGATACTACAGAGTATTTTGCAGGAAGGCAGAGGACTGAAGACATTTACTCAAAGCCACATAATTGAATTCAAGACTGAGCCCAAAATATTTCTCAGTAGTAACGTCAGCTACCACCTTACGCACCATCTCAGCTTACCCTCCCAGTGACCCTACAGGATAGACATTTATTACTCCTGCTTCACCGAGAAGGAAACGGAGGCTCAGAGGGATTAAGACGCTTGCCCAAGTTTGTGGCAATAACACGCCTTAGTCAGGTATGGGGCAAGGTCCGCTCGACTCCTCAGTCTGTTCCCTCCTCACTGTTCTCTGAGTCTGTTCTCTCTGCGCTGAGTAGGCCCTCACAAATGTATCTGATGTATTTTGTCCCCCTTGCCAGTGATTTATGTTTATGAAAGTAATTGGCCATCATGCATAAATGATGTAAGCTAATGTTCTGTGTTGTGAAACACTGTGTGGTTTACACGACAGCTCTGTAGTTTTTCACTGGGCTCTCCCAGCAAGGCTGTCCATAGTTTTTGTAGATTTGGGATCTAGACCTAGAGAAATTCAGCTAACTTGCCCAAGGTCACATGCCTGACCTTGACCTTGACCTTTGTCAGTGGTGGCGCTTGGTTCAACCTTTCTACCTTTTCAGCAGTTTGGTTATAGGAACCAATACAATTCTTCTTCATTTGCTTACAGCAGTTCAAGTTGCGTTTCTTCGTTTACAATGGAGGGTCCTGATGAACGTCTGTGACGTATGCTGGACTTGTGGGTGGGGAAGGCCTGGGAAGTCCCGCCGGCCTCGGTCGGGTGGCCGTCCTGAAGGAGGCTTCCTCTGCTGTCCTCAGGCGGGTCTGTGGCCCTTATGCTGTCTGGCCAGTGTCAACAGGACGGGGCCTGGTCAATGCGTCCATTTCTAGTCTCTTCTCAAGGGCAGAGGTTTCCTGACCACAACAGGAGAAGTGGAAACATTTCTAAACCAGAAACAGGACAGGGCCTGGTCAATGCGTCCATTTCTAGTCTCTTCTCAAGGGCGGAGGTTTCCTGACCACAACAGGAGAAGTGGAAACATTTCTAAACCAGAAATGTAGACAAACTGGTATGTTTTTGTGGACTCAGTACTTTAAGGTAGAGAGGAAATAGAGACTTTTTTTAAAAGTCTAATTTCTGACCTGACAATTCCCCTTTAAATACTTTATTACTTTTTAAAATTGCTTTCCATGTCCCCAAGAAAAATTATCCCTACAGTGACAAATGGCTTGTTTGTCATGGGATCCAATTGTGCTTATAGTTAACTAATATAAGAGTGTGGGCTAATATAAAAAAGGTTGAAAAAAAGGTGCCTTTCTCTAAACCAATTATTCTTTCCTTTCCCATATTGCATTACCGGGAGTCACCATCGTGGGACCTCGTATATTCCTTTTTCATGAGCCACATTTTATTTCTTTATCCTCCTCTTTTCTGGGATTCCACATTGCAGGCCCCATTGCCTACGGAGAGTAGACAGGAGCCCGGGCGAGGCAGGCCGGGGAGTGCCCAGGAGCACTGAGGCCATTTTAAGTGAAGATTATCTCTCTGGAGCAGTTCTTTGGGAAAAGATGAAAGCCGATTCTCAATTGATTCTCATCCTTCTTGAGATTGATTTAACCCTGAATCCAGTTCGCCCTCCTTCTCCCACAGGGGCCTGGAAATGGGCTGTGCCGCCTTCTGAGCTGAGTGCCAGCTCTCGCCGTTCCCTCAGTCACCCCCTCACCTCCTCTCTCTCCTTACTGCATTTTTAATACTTTCTTTTCTTTCCTGGAAAAAAAAAAAAAACCCATGAGAGAAAAAGAATCTTTTCTCCAACTGGTGTTAAGAAAGCACGCAGGAGATCAAAGCCGCAGATCCAAGGATGCCTTCCCGCTACTCATCCATCTCTTTGGCCCATTTAAATATTTTAGCAAATAAATGTCAAGTCAATAAAGCTACCGGATCAGAGGATGCCTGTAAATTATTCGTAGAAAATAATTCAACTCTCTTGATATGCACTGTTATTTCCCCCACGAAACACACCCACACAGCCAGAAAACGTCCGGCAACACCCCACCGTCTCAAGGTGAGGAAGATAAATAGCAGCTGAACACAGGCCTGGCTGGTTCACGCAGGGAGAGACGTGATTGATGGCGCTGGTTTGAGTAACCTGCGCTGCATCCTCACGCACCCTCCTACCGATGACAGCCCAGGAGCCGATGGGGAGAACTTGAGCATCGCCTGACACACAGCCAAATCCTCATGCCCGGGCTGTGGACTCCTCGAGGCTGCAAAGTCTCCGGTCACTTTTCATGCTTCCACCACCATGCCTAGTGTTTGGCACATAGCAGAAACTCTACATTTTGAGAATTCCTCATTTATGAATGGGCAGAACCTTCTCCCTTTCCCCCTCCGGTCTGCTGTGTAGCTCCTCACTCCATGTGGTGCCGGGGAGACTGACCAATGGATCGCATCAGTCTGGCCCCTTGGCCTCCGTAGAGGGTGCCGGGTGCCGAGCAGGAGGAGATGGGGTGGGCATGTGTGGTCCCAGCTCCTTGCAGCCAACCTGCCCCACAGAGCGGGAGGGCCATGGCCTTCTCCCTGCTCACGGCCTCTCCCCTTGCCCTGTAAGCCTGGACCGCTGCTGCCGGCCCCGGGGCCTCATGGTCCTGCTTTGTTCCTTGCACTTTGTCCACGCCATTGTGAACAGTGTCTCTGACGCAGCCCCTTCACCAGCACGGTGGAAGGTGCCATGAATTTTCCGCTGACATCCTGACTGGCACGATTAACAGTGTTCTAGGCAGTGGTGTTCTCGTCTGTTTGTTTTTGGGACAAGCTTATTTTTACTCCTTTGAGAAGATAGATTTGAGAAGATAGGTTTAGGAGGTTAGTGAGGAAACAGTGTTCTTTTTCTGGGACTAGATTTGCCAGATAATTTTTCCATTTCCCTCCGGGTCTTTGAGCCGCACTCTGTTCTGTGTTGAGGGAGCACCGGGTACTGTAGGGGGTATGAAGTCAGGCAGGATTCCTGGCTCGAAAGCGCTTCTTGCAGGGTGCAGGAGCCTGCACACACGCTTCCACGGAAGGTTCCACACCCACGTGGCCCCCGTGTGCTGCTGTAGCCTGGGCGGCCTGCTTTCCTCTCTAGAGTGGGACTTTCCTGAAGGCAGAGCTGGGCATTTCTCATCTGGGCCCTCCCAGGAAAGACTGAAGTCTGGCTCCTGAGTCCGCACCCAGGAAAGACTGAAGTCTGATTCCTGAATCCGCACCCACAAAAGGTTTGTTGAATGAATGCTCAGGGTTCAGGAGATGCCAATACCAAATTTTGCTGCTTTTCAGAGCCAGGATAGGTCCCACGATGAAGCATTTAGATGCTTCTGCACCCAGTGTGATCAACACTGCTAGAATTGCAGGTTTTAATAGACGATGAGTGGTCTGGCTGATTCAGATATGATACTATGCAGTTTTCTTCTCTGAAACAAGTTTTCTGGTATAAACTTTGTTACTGTATAGAAGTAACAAAGTAAGCCAGGTGCAGTGGTTCACACCTGTAATCCCAGCACTTTGGGAGGCCAAGGCCGGTGGATCACCTGAGGTCAGGCGTTCGAGACCATCCTGACCAATATGATGAAACCCTATCTTTACTAAAAATACAACAATGAGCCGGGTGTGGTGGCGGGCATCCCAACTACTTGGGAGACTGAGGCAGGAGAATCGCTTGAACCTGGGAGGTGGAGGTTGCAGTGAGCCAAGATCATGTCATTGCACTCCAGCCTGGGCAACAAGAGCGAAACTCCGTTTAAAAAAATAAAAAAAAAATAAAAAGAAGTAACAAAGTAAAATACTAGTTACTGGCTTTAAATATTCCATAGAAACTACATCATTAACAATAGAAAGTTGTCAGAAATGTGAATTTCTTCCAAGTGTGTGTCATATTTGTCAAGCCCCGAGTTGAGATAGGAGAACCCTGCCTGTTATCTTACATTAAAAGGAAGGCAACTGTGTAAAATGCTCATAAAAGTTCTCCTGTTGTTTGTGATCATGGTAATACGATTTATATTTTCCATTTTAGAGGCTTCAAATCTATATATGATTATCACTAACAATAATTCACCATGTTCAAAATCAGAAAGCCTGTCATTTTATATCTTTCAAGCCCCATCTCTTTAATTTGAGATTGCTGGGTGAGCCTCTCTGCTGAGATGATATGCTTTAACTTTTAATATCTTTTTCATTGGATGAAATAATGAGTATTTTTGAATGCTTTGCCCATTAATTAGTGGTGTTGCACTCCTGCTGAGAATAGAAAGGTGTGCATATACATTCTTTTTAGAAAACTCACTGCAACATTCTAAAAATTGGAGTTACTATAAACAATTTTCAAAAGAAGTGAGGGGTAAGGAAATTAGGGTGGGAAGAATGACATGATAACGTCAATACCATCACCACCACCACCATCATCATCATCATCGCCATCACCATCACCACCATTGTCATAATCCTTGTCTTCATCATCATTATCACCATCACCACCACCATCACCATCACCACCACCACCACCATCATCTTTGCCATCACCACCATCATCTTTGCCATCACCATCACCACCACCATCATAATCATTGTCTTCATCATCATTATCACCACCACCATTATCTTTGCTGTCACCATCACCACCATCATCATAATCCTTGTCTTCATCACCATCACCACCACCATCATCATCATTATCATCACCACCATCATCAGCATCATCACCATCTTCTTCATCAGGACACTAGTAACAATACTGACACTTATTGACCCCTTACTCTGTGGCAGGTGCTGTGATAAGCATGTTTCATGTAATCTTTCACCTTTGCTATAACCTTTGAGGTAGGTAGAGTCTTACTGCCATTTTACAGATGAGGAATATGAAGTACAGGGAAGTTTAAATAAATTGGCCAAAGTGTCTAAGCCAGCAGCTGGTGGAGCTGAAATTTAAACCTAGCACTCTGACCCTAGAGTGTGTTTTCTTAACAATTAAGCTAATCAACTGGTATAGCTGTGAACACATTGGCATTTCATTTGTATAATAACACCTTATCATTAAAAGGCAGGTCAGGCGTACATAACCTCTTTGCTACAGCTAGTGAAACAAAGTCCCAGACGTGGAGGAAACAGTTGTGTCTTCTCTGTGCAACTTCCCTCCTTTGCGTGATCCCTGTGCTTCCTCCTCTTCAGAGGTGTCCGTTCCCCTCAGATCTTTCCCCCTCGGAATTCTGAGCACTTGACAGCTCAGTGGGAAAGGCACACAGGACACATCTTCATGACTTCTGACTCCATGATGCAGAAGGATGCTCCCCATTTCCCAAGCCATCCTGCAACTCTGCCCTCAGGAAACTTTGTCCTACTCTGACACTGGGTGTGGCCACAGGACTTGCTTTGCTGATGGGACAGAGATAATCTTGATGTCCACCGAGGATGGAAAAGTTGCTCGTGGATTTCTGCCTCTTCCTCTGGACCCCTGCTTGCTGAGGGAATTGAGGGACAAGGGGAGGAGAGCTGAGTCCTCCATCTAGGCCCAGGATGGTAATCTCGGGTGCATGGGCAAATCCAGCCAAGAGCAGTGCACCTGTCCTGCAGGCACTAGACCTGTGAACAAGAACAAATGATTGTTGTTTATTTTTATTTTTATTTTTTCTATGGCTTTGGGATTTCTTTTTTTTTTTTTTTTCTGCTTCTGTTGCCTTTAAAAAACTTTTAAGTTCAGGGATAGAAGTGCAGGTTTGTTCCACAGGTAAACTTGTGTCTGGGGGTTTGTTGTACAGACCATTTCATCACCCAGGTTCTAAGCCTAGTAACCATTAGTTATTTTTCCCAATCCTCTCCCTCCTCCCACCATCTGACAGGCCGCAGTATGTATTGTTCCCCACCATGTGTCCATGTATTCTCATCATTTAGCTCCCACTTATAAGTGAGAAGATGTAGCACTTAGTTTTCTGTTCCTGAGTTAGTTTGCTAAGGATAATGGCTCCAGTTCCATCCATGTCCCTGCAAAGGACATGATCTTATTCCCTTTTTATGACTGCATAGTATTTCATCATGTGTATGTACCACATTTTCTTTTCTTTTCTTTTTCTCTCTCTTTTTTTTTTTTTTTTTTTTTTGAGATGGAGTCTCGCTCTGTTACCCAGGCTGGAGCTCAGTGGCCGGATCTCAGCTCACTGCAAGCTCCACCTTCTGGGTTCACACTATTCTCCTGCCTCAGCCCCACCGAGTAGCTGCGACTACAGGTGCCCCCCACCACACCTGGCTAATTTTTTGTATTTTTAGTAGAGACAGGATTTCACTGTGTTAGCCAGGATGGTCTTAATCTCCTGACCTCATGATCCACCTGCCTCAGCCTCCCAAAGTGCTGGGATTACAGGTGTGAGCCACCGCATCCAGCCATATGTACCACATTTTCTTTATCTAATCCACCATTCATGGGCGCCTAGGGTGATTCTATGTCTCTGCTATTGTGAATAGTGCTGCGATGAACACACGCATGCATGTGTCTTTATGACAGAATGATTTATATTCCTTTGCGTATACACCCAGTAATTGGATTGCTGGGTTGAATGGCATTTCTGTCTTTAGATCTTTGAGGAATCATTACCCGGTCTTCCACAAGGGCTGAACTAATTTACACTCTCACTGACAGTGTATACTTGTTCTCTTTTCCCCACAATAGTTGTTATTTGAAACCACTAAGTTTGGGGTGGCTTACTATGCAGCACTATCACGGCAATTGGTAGCTGATGCAGCATCTAGATAATTTCCAAGTTACGATGGTTCAACTTAATGATTTTTTGACTTACAATGAATTCATGGGGGTATTAAGTTCATTTTTTACTTATGATATGTTTGATTTACAATGGATTTATTGGGACGTAACCCCATCTTAAGTTGAGGAACCTCTGTATGATTGGAATCAAAGCCTTACAGCAAAGGAACAGAGCAGGACACAGACGGGCTGTCAGGCACGGGGCTTTGGTAGGGACTGAGGATGTGCACACATGAGGTCCTCCTGAGCCTCTGGCCGCCTCCTGAGGTCCAGCTGTCCCTGGGCCCTGGGCTGCCCTCCCCACGCTGGAAAAGGCTGTCGTTGTCTTTCTCCCCATTGCACTGACTCTTCAATCTGATGCCCTACTTTTATTTTCTGTCCAGACAATTGTTAAACTTTAGAGAAGGACACAAATGCCTGTGCACAGAGATTGTGCAAACAGATAGTGTGTGGGGTAAAGTGGCTGCCCACGGACTGGCTCTGTCTCCATTATTCCTTGAACAGGGGCTGATGTGAGCTGGAATTAGCAACTCCTTGAGACGAGGTAGCTGCTTGTGTCTAGCTGAACAGTCACCGAGAGTGAGGCCGCCCGGTAACCCTCCACTCAGGGTGCAGAAATGAAGGCCAAGGAGCCCTGGGATTCAGGTGTTTGTGCAGCCCTTGGAGCTGGGGGAGCTGGGTTCTGTTTTCAGCCTTGATTCTGTTTTATGGTGGCACCTGGGACAAGTGACCCGTCCTCTCGGCACAGACACCTGACCACCTGTATTGCTGCCATTCTTCTTCCCTGTCCCCCGCTGCATTTTTCCCAGTGTTTGCTGACATGCATCTGATGCTGCTGGCATCCTGCTGCTCCTCTGCCTCGGGCAGCTGGGCATCCACTTGTGGGAACAGAGGCCTGGACAGCAGATCCCTGCTACCCCCAGGCTGGGATGGTGCCTGGAGTGCTCACTGTGGAGTGAGCACAGCGCCCCACCTAGGAACAGCAGAGATTGGGGTCACTGTTCCTGAGGTTCCAGTGGGGAGACCCCCCACCCCCCCACCACCGCCCGCCGTTGGCTGGCTAAGTGGCCTCAGCAGCGACCGTGCTGCTTTCCGGTTCTCTTCTGTGGAGGAGCAGAGCTCCATCAGTGGTGCCTACTCTTCTCAACCCAAGAAACACCTTTTATTATTATTGTTTTTAACCCTTCTCTCTCTCTCTTCCTCTAATTTCAGGAGCAGAAGAAATTTATTAACTAGATGATAATGTTTATTAGGAAATAATCTCTTCTCTTTTCATCAACCAAATTTACACTCCTCATCAGAGCCCATGAGCAGCAGGGTTCCTGGTGTTACCTTCCCACAGCGACAGTTTCCCCACTTGGGAAGAGCAGGTGGTTCCACGAGCTCCGGCAGAGCTGGGGAAGGTGTGTGCTCTTGCTCTGGGCTGGAGGCTGTGGTGTTGCTGCTGCCTTCGTTGCTGAGGGACCTGGGGCCAGGCTGAGTGAGACTCACTCCTGTTTCCTTCAGCTCACGTGTACTGTTTTTTCATGAATACAAATTTTAGGTGTTCCTTTCCATTTCCTAAATACCCCAATCTGTCGGCCCAGTGCAAATGGAAATACAGGACTTTTTGGAAAAAAAAAATTAAGAATTTCAAAATGCGACAGCAGATTCTTAAACTAAGTGTGGAGGCTTCTGAACACAGAAGCCCTGTTCTGGGCCTGTTCTGTTCCTGTTTTTCTCGGTGTTTCTAAAGAGGCGTAATTTATCAAGTGGATGTTCTAAGTAATACTGGATAGATAATGTTTCCAAAGTGCATGACAAATCAGGGTGCCAAATACTATATAGGAAAATAGGAATTGCTTAAGGAAAATTTTCCTAATTCATTTTCTGAAGGTGGTTTTTTTCTCTTTCTACAATCAGATGATGTATTTACCATGCATACTGGTATTGGTACTAGTAACATTGGCATTAGTAAAATCATTAATTTCATTGGAAATATATTTTGATTTACACAAATATCAATGCCATTAGCATGTGGAACTATTACAGACTTACGTTCTTCCTCCCTACCTCTCTTTCTTCCTCCCTCCCTCCTTCCTACTTTTCTTCCTCCTTGTGGGGTGAGAGCTGAGAAGAGAGCAATCAGTCCAAGAGAAAGAGGAGACAGGGCTCATCACCTGCACCCTGCTCCCCAGATGTTCATGCTGCTCGCTCCCCCCACAAACTGGGCTCCTCCTCCAGATGTTCACCCTGCCTGGATTCTTCCCTCACCTGGACTCCTCCTCCCAGGTGTTATGAGGACTAAATTATATAAAGCAGGTGACGTGCTTTGTCAGTTGTTTGCTTCATAATGCATGCCCAGCTCATCGAGGTCATTTTTGTTGGTAAGAAAATAGCAAAGAAACCAAGACCTGTTGAGTGTGGCAGGTTTGCCAGGCGGTCGTTTGAGGTTTCTTTTCAGTTCCATCTGCGAAAGGTTGCATGGCAGGCTCGGGGGGCAGTGCCCATATTGACACGGTGCCCGGATCATAGGGCAGTCTTGACTTTGCAAGGGAGTCTGATGGTCAGGACAAGGACAGACATGTAGGTGGAACCATGACCCTCACTTGCTCCCAGGCTGGAAGGTTGTGCCCTGTGGAACCTGTGGTCCGGGCAATGCTCCCCAGGAACTCTCTGCCTTCGTTACCCACTTGTACCCTGGTTCTGCTCATTCTATTTTCTTGGCGTAAATTCATTGCACCTGAGACTCTATCAATTACAGAATCAATTTCACTGGGTAATGGAGAAGAAACAGCGGAATAATTCTCATCGAAATGACCTTTATGTGAATAAAGTTTTACTAAAAAAATAGAGCTCTTCTGAAATCCTCCCACAGTATCAAACACCTACCTAAGACTATCCCCACGATTTTATTTTCCTGAACATGGTCACTCTGTTGATACTTGCCGTATACGGGGCCTATTAGAGAACGCTGTCGGCATGGGCTGCTAATTTTTCAGGAGTTGCATCCTGGAAGACATGAATCTTTCTGATAATCTCAGGTGTGCAGTTTATTTGAAGCACTGAGCACCTGCATTTGTCAAAACTCTTTTGACAGTTTTGTGATCCCTTTCACCTAAGCTTAAGAAAAATCCAGGCAGCCTGAGGGGGACATGGGCTCCGGGGACAGCTGGTGCCAAATGCTCTCCTTGAATCTCTCCCCCTTCCCATCTGGTGGGTCTGCTCACCTCTGCTTGGCTTTATTCTTGAACAAGCTTCTCCAAGTGGCAGTAAGATGGCTACTGGCTGCCATGTGTCACTCGTGCCTAGAGAGATCTCAGAGAAAAGAGACAGCCTTTCACTTTCAGATCTGCCCAAATTCCTAAAAAGATGTTCACTAATTGGCCTGCTTTGAGTCCCATGCTTGCCATGGAAACATGTGGCCTAGGTGGGAGGTGGTGGGAGTGGGGGTGAGGGTCAAGGGTGGCCAAACTCATACAACACAGATGTGTGGAATTGTTCTAGGCTGGAGGAGAGGGCTTTCTCCAGAGGAAAGAATACTGAGCAGACAACACTAATGTCAACCCCACTAGTTATTCCAAAAGGGACCATCTTTTTAAAACAAAAAATTTAGAAGGACAGAAGGATTCCAAGGAGTGGGCCCCAGAGACTCAAGTGTTGGGTACCATATGGCATTGAAGTACTTTGTAAGCAGAAGGAACAGTTTCCTGGTTGATTTGGAGGAGATTTTCACAGTATTGAATCCTCAGAAGGTTTAGTGATGTATATCAACCAATCAGGGATATTCATTAAGTCACTGGCACTGTGTATGAGAGGCATGGTCAATCAGAGTCATAAGATGTTTTATTATTAGGAGTTGTGCAAATACCAATAATGCCAACAAAACAACTGTGAAAAATAGAATCCAGGAAAATAATGGTTTGCCAGAATTTGTAATATCGACCGTTGGTTGCTGGGGGAGTTGAGAGGCTAGGGAGAGGCGCGAAGGCTGGGACAGCAGGGAGGGTCCTGGGAGATGTGAACCCAGTGCCGGAGGAAGGGCAGGGTGAGGAGAAGAGCTGATCTGTCCTGATCAGCCACAAGGCCTCCTCAGGGCCTGCCCTTCGATCCTTTCCCTGCCTGTGGCTCTGAGCCATCCATTGTATCGGAGTTTGTGGGTTCCACTTAATGGAGAACTTGTAATATTTTTGGCTTTGTCATTTGTTGTGCTTCTGCAGAACTGCGTTTGAAGTTCCCTCTTGCTTTACTCTCAGTTGGGTGATGTAGTGACCACATCCTGGCCATCAAAGCTGCTCTCTGAGCACCATTTGCAAGAGAGAGCTTATCAAGAAATGGGCTTCTTGTCTCGTGGATTGGGCCATCTTAGTCCCTCTTCTGTTGCTTATAGCAAACTTTAAAGAAAACCACTTGAAACTGAGTAGTTTATGAAGAAAATGAATTTCTTTCTTAAGGTGACAGAGGCTGAGAATTCCCAGGTTGAGGGGCCACGCCAACTGAGAGCCTTCTTGCTGTGGGGACTCTCTGAGGAATCCTGAGGCAGCCCAGGCTGTCCCTGGCAGGGAGGTTGGACGTGCTCACGTGCCCAGGCCCCTCTTCTTTTTATAAAGCCAACTGTCTTACTCCCATGACAACCCGTTAATCCATTTATCCCTATGAGTGGTGAATCCATTCAAGAGGGTAGGGCCCTCACGACCCAGTCACCTCTTAAATTCCCCACCCCTTGTTGGGGATCAAATTTCAATTTGAGTTTTGGAGGGGACAAATATTCACACTCCAGCATGGACCATGGTGTCATAGTTGTTATGCTTGGGGAAAATGAGTCTTTGTTGTTTCAACACCTTGAGATGAAAGAGCGTAAGTTTTTAATCTTTGTTTTCTGATGTCATCTAGGCAACGTTTTTGGCTAATTCCTTTTAGCATTGAAACATCGATTATATAGCTTAGACCTGTGTTTATGTAAAGAAAGACAACTAGTATTAGCAAAGTGTGTATTGTGACAGACATTGGTTATTAATGGCTACAGTAGGATTTTGACAAGTTGACAGATGGCTAAAAGTGTTAAAAGGTTTCTGGAAAGCATTCTGTCAGAGTTTTGAGGAAACTCAGTGAGGATCACCTCTTGATGGTCTTCCTGGAGGAGGGAAGTGTTGGTGCAGGCAGGGGCAGAGGAATATGTCAGTCTTCTGTTTCCTGGTAACAGAAGGCAGTCTGGCGTCAGGACGCCTGGGTCCTAGATTCAGTTCTGATGCCAACTGTGACTTGGGCAAGTTTATAGAACTATCTGGCCTCAAAATTCCTCATCTCAAAATATGGTACTGGATCCTTTTTTTACCTAAATTCATATGGTTTTGTGATTGAGCCCCATTGAAGTAGTTCAATTCTCTGCCACTTAATACCTGAATGTGAAGGTGGCCTGTTTTCTCCAGGGCCCAGGTGTGGGTCTCTGCTGGAAGGTGGAGGAGATGAGCCTCTGAAGGCATCCGAAGGTCGCTTAGCACTGAGGCCACACGTCACCAGGATTCTTCTCATTCAGAAAGGAAGAGCCTCCTTGCCCATGGAGTCGGAGATCCGAGGCTAAGCTTCGGTGTTGGCTCTGCTGTTGCCCAGCCATGCGCCCTGAGCACACCGTTTGCCTTCTGGGGCCCAGTGTCTTCCACAATATGGTGAGGGCTGGGCCACGTGACCTTGAAGGTGGCCTCTGGCTTCAGCAGTCTGTGCTTACTTCCTTTCCTCTGTCCTCAAGAACCACGCTCAGAAGCTGCAATCCTTCTTCATTATTATATTTTGAGAGAGATTCTCATTGCCCGAAGGAGGTGCAAAATGCATCCAAATTTCTTTTTAAAATAAAAGTGAATTAACATTTGATTTTATTTGGATGTACAGATACTGATAGAGAAATATGTTTAGATGTATTTTGAGGTGAAAAAAGCAGGTAAGACTTTGTGTACCTGATGCCCTTTTTTTTTTTTTTTTTTTTTTTTTGAGACAGAGTTTTGTTCTTGTTGCCCAGGCTGGAATGCAATGGTGCGATTTCGGCTCACTACAACCTCTGCCTCCTGGGTTCAAGTGATTCTCCTGCCTTAGCCTCCCTAGTACCTGGGATTACAGGCATGCACCACCACACCCAGCTAATTATTTCTATTTTTAGTAGAGATGGGGATTCACTATGTTGGCCAGGCTGGTCTCGAACTCCTGACCTCAGGCGATCCACCCGCCTCAGCCTCCCAAAGTGCTGGGATTACAGGCGTGAGCCACTGCGCCCGGCCCCGATGCCATTTTTGTAAGAAGAACAAACTTCTCTGAACATATTTTCAGGGGAAAAGTCTGGAAGGATAGACACCAGAACTTTCCCAGTGGCAGTAAGATTTGGGGTTGCTTAATTTACTTTACTTTTGTTTTGTTTTGTTGTATTTTCTACCTTTTCTATAATGACTATATTTTACTTAGAAAAATATTGGGGGTGTGGAATTTTATTTTGTTCGTTTCAGGACGCATGTCGACCACTATCGGAGACAGCCCTCGAGGGCAGTTTCTATTGTCTTAGATGCGTGGCCTACCGCTTTTTAACTCTGTTTTAAAATTTTAAATATACTCAGAAAAAGAGGAACAGCGTAATAAACTCAGGTATCCATTGCCCACCTTCAATCATTCTCAATATTTCATGGATCTTATTCTATCTACCTATCACTTCTTTTTATTTTGTAGGAATATTTTCCAGCCAATCTCAGATATACCATTTTACCCCTAATACTCCAGTTTATCTTTAGAAGTTAATTTTGTAAACATAGCATCATGGTACCTAACAAAATAAGCAGTGCATTAGTATCATCGATGTATGGTTCAACTCTCCCTGGCTGTCTCTTGGAGACAATTGGATATAATTTTGTACTTGGGAAGACACACATGCCTAAGGGAGGGAGGGTACACAGGTGAGGAGCTTTGGAACAAGGGCCTCACTTGACTTGCTTGGGCACTGGGTGCCTTTGGTGAGACTGTTGGATTCCAGACCCCAGGTGCTTGCTTCGTTATTGTAAGAGAATGTATTAGTCAGGGTTCTCTAAAGGTACGGAACTAATAGGACAGAGGAATAAATTCAGAGGAGTTTATTAGGGGAATTGACTCACACGATCACAAGGTGAAGTCCCACAATAGACCATCTGCAGGCTGAGGAGCAAGGAAGCCAGTCCAAATCCCAAAGCCTCAACAGTAGGGAAGCTGACAGTGCAGCCTTCAGTATGTGCCTGAAGGCCCGAGGCCCCCTGGCAAATCACTGGTGTAAGTCCAAGAGTCCCAGAGGTGAAGAATGTGGAGTCTGATGTTCGAGGGCAGGAAGCATCCAGCATGGGAGAAAGATGAGGCCAGTCTAGTCCTTCCACATTCTTCTGCATGCTTTATCCTAGCCATGCTGGCAGCAGATTGGATGGTGTCCACCCAGATTGAGGTGGGTCTGCCTCTCCCAGTCCATGGACTCAAATGTTTAGTTCCTTTGGCCACACCCTCACAGACACACACAGGAACAATACTTGTCATCCTTCGATCCAATCCAACTGACACTCAGTATTAACCATCACAGAGAATAGCATTGTGCTTGCTTGAAAATTGAGGAAAGAAGCATGTCATTACTATTATTATTATTTTTGTGTACATAGTAGGCGTATATGTTTATGGGGTACATGAGATGTTTTGGTACGGGTGTGCAATGTGAAATAAGCACATGGCAATTAGGTTGATGATTCCCTGATGTGCAAGGGTCACCCCCTAGAGCCAAGGCCCAAAGGTGGATTTGCGGGGAGCGTCAGCTTCCGAGATGTCCAGGTGCACCTGCTGAGGGCAGGGCAGGCTTTCCTGAGCTTCCCGATGTCTGCAGATAGAGCAGGATTTGAATAAGAGCCCTGGGCCATCCCGCAGGGACAGTGTCTGTCTCGGAGATCTTGGGGATCTCCCAGAAGGCCCATGGCTTTGCTTTGGAATGCATCCCAGTGTCTGCCAGCCCCCCGTAAAGCATTGCTACGGCGACGGGGAGTGCGGGACCGGTGAGGCTCACAAAGCCATGGAGGCACCGGAGCGGCGTCAGGGATGGCTTTCCTTTCCCACATGGCGCTGCATCTATCCTTTAGGGGATGTTCACGTATTTCCCTTCTTAAAAAACGTGGTTTTGGTACAAAATGCTATGAAATAGAGCCCATAGAGGATAATTCGGAGGATCAGCAGGTACGGAGGAAAGCTCAGGGCCGCCTGGCTGTGGACGCGATGGCCTGGGGCGGCCTCCTCTGAGGGGCCATCCCGAGGCCGAGTCCCAGGGCCAGTTGCGGTGAGTAAGGGCCACGCCAGGAGCCTGCTTTGGGTCAGACCCAGCTCATCATCCTGTGGCTCCGTTTAGGACGATGGCCATCAGCTCCCAGGATGAGTGGCCAGCACCCTGCCTGGCGCCTGGTGGGGACGATGAACCCCACGCTCCTCCAAGCAGGGGGCTATGGGCTTGCAGCCAGGGCTCGGCGGGAGAGAGACCCCTGCCCTGAGCTCGCCATGGGGCACGGGATGGGGTGGGAGGGGATGTAAGTGGGTAAATGGTTTGCGCACCTGCTGTGTACCAGGCCGGCACTGGCTCCCTCACAGGGGCGAGCGGCCAGAGCGCGCAGGGGCAGAAAGTGTGTTTGTGGGCCCCGCTCACCCTCCTCGGGCAGCTTCAGGCGGCAGCAGCCACAGGCAGTCAGAGTGACGATGAGCAGGCGCTGCTTCACAATGTGGGGGGCGTGGTGCTGCTGTGAGATCCGGGCATCGGCATCACCTCTCCACACAGCCACTCCACTGCACCCCAACAGAGCATCCACCGCACTGCGCACCGACAGAGCAGCCACCACACCAGACCCCGGACACAGCGGCCACCGCGCTGCGCACCGACAGAGCGGCCGCCACACCGTGCCCTGACAGGCCACTGCATCTGTCCTGATAGAGAGGCCACCGCATAGCACCCCAACAGAGGCCACTCCACCGCACCCCAACAGAGTGGCCACCCCACCAGCCCCAAGAGTGGTCACTGCACTGCACCCCCGACACAGTGGCCACCCCACTGCACCCCGACAGAGTGTGCCCCCCATAAGACCCCAGAAAGAGGGGCCACCCCACCACGCCCTGACAGGTCACCGCATGGCACCTCAGTAGAGAGGCCATCCCACCGCACCCCAGCAGAGTGGCCACCTCACTGCGCCTGGACAGAGCATCCACCCCACTAGCCCCCAGACAGAGTGGCCACCGCACTGCATCCCAACAGAGCGGCCATCCCACCGTGCCCGGACAGAGTGTCCACCCCACCAGCCCCCAGACAGAGCAGCCACTGCACTGTGCCCCTACAGAACGGCTACTGCACTGTGCCCCTACAGAACGGCTATCCCACTGCACCCCGACAAAGAGGCCACCCCACCATGCCCCAACAGAGGTGTCTGCACAGCACCCCAACAGATAGGCCACCCCACCGCACCCCAATGGAGTGGCCACCCCACATCACCCCAACAGAGTGGCCACCCCACCACGTCCCGACAGTGTCCACCCCACCAGCCCCCAGAGTGGCCACCCTACCGCACCCTGACAGAGCGGCCACCCCACCAGCCCTCAAACAGAGTGGCCACAGCACTGCACCACTCCCCGACAGAGAGGCACCCCACCACGTCCCGACAGTGTCCACCCCGCCAGCCCCCAGAGTGGCCACCCCACCACACCCTGACAGAGTGGCCACCACACTGCACCCCGACAGAGGCCGCTGCACAGCACCCCAACAGAGAGGCTACTCCACCGCACCCCAACAGAGTGCCACCCCACCATGTCCTGACAGAGCGTCTACCCCACCAGCCCCCAGACAGAGGGGCCACGGCACTGCACCACACCCTGACAGAAAGGCCACCCCACCGCGCCCCGACACAGAGGCCACCCCGTGTGCACTGACAGAGAGGCCACTGCACTGCACCTCAACAGAGAAGCCATCCCACCTGCTTCGACGAGAGGCCATCCTACCACGCCCCAACAGACAGGCCACCCCAACTGTCCCGACAGAACAGCCACTTCACCCGAGGGCTGGCTTTCTCCCAGCCCCAACAGAGTGGCCGCCCCACGGCACCCTGAGGGAGAGGCCACCCACCCCACCTGCCTCGACGGAGTGGGCATCCCACCTCCCCCAACAGAGAGGCCACCCCACTGCACCCCAGACAGAACGGCCACCCCAGCCGCCTCAGCAGAGTGGCCACCCCAAGTGCCTCAACAGAGAGGCCACTCCACCCGTCCAGACAGAGCAGCCACCCCACACTCCTTGACAGAGATGCCACCCCATCCGCTTTGATGAGAGACCACCTCACATGCCCCCAAAGAGAGGCCACCCAACCATACCCCAGACAGAAGGGTCACCCCACTGCACCCTGGACAGAATGGCCACCACACCTGCCTGACAGAGAGACCACCCCACCACCGGCCACAGAGCAGTCACCCCACTGCAGAGATGAGGAGAGGCTTCCTGGGTAGGCCTGGGAGAAGCAGGAGCTTTGTCTACACACAAACCACACACTATACACATCACACACCACATACATACACACACATACATCACACACATACATGCACACCACACATACAATACACACACCACACAACACAAACACTATACACACAGCACACACCACATACATAAACACATACCACACATACACACATACATAAACATTACACACCATATATATCCACACAACACACATCACATACAGTATGCATACCACACAACACAAACTATACACATACTACACTCACTCCACACACTACATACATACACACATTACACACCACACATCACACACCAGACACATACATATACACCACACACCACACATCACACACCATACACATGCATACACATACATTGCATACATACACACCACACATACAGTAAACACACCATGCAACACAATCACTACACCCACACCACACACCACATATATAAACCCATATCACACATATCCACACACCACACATCACATATCTAACATCACACATATACACCACACACATACATACACACCATACATACAGTACACACACCACATAACACAAACACTATACACACAGCACACACACATACACACCATACACATCACACACCACACACATACATGCACACCACACATACAATACACACACCACACAACACAAACACTATACACACCACACAAAACATACATGAACACACATCACATATATCCACATGCCTCACATCACACATATACATCACACACATACACACCACACATACAGTACACACACCATACAACACACTGTACACACAGCACACACACAGCACACACTGCACACATATACACCTTACACATCACACACCACATATATCACACACATACACACACCACAAACATAGACACCATCCATCACAATGACACACTACACACATATATACACAGCACACAGCACACACATACACACACCACACATATATATACATACCATACATAGAATACACATACCATACCACATACACACTATATACACACCACCTACCACATACATAAACATGCACCACACATACATACATAAATATACACTACACAATACTTACATCCACATACCACACACCACACATCATACACATCACACACCACACATCTACATACATGCATCACACATGCAATACACACACCACACACAACATACACACTGCACATACCATGTACATACCATGCAAAACAAATACTATACACACACCATACAGGCACATACATACCACACACCACACACATCACACACCACACACATACATACTACAAATACAATATATACGCCACACAACGGCACACTATATACAGAGCACACCTCACACACATACAAACATCACACACTACACACATACACACATCACACAATACATCACAACGCAAACACTATACACACACCACACACATACATACATATACACTACACACCACATACATCCACATTCCACACCACACACCACACACCTACATACACACATCACACATACAATACACATACCATGCAAAACAAATACAATACACACACCACACACACCATACACACACATACATACCACACACCATACACACACATACGTACCACACACCACACACACCATACACCATACACACACATACATACCAGACACCACACACACCATACACCATACACATACATACATACCACACACCACACACACCATACACCATATACACACATACATACCACACACCACACACATTACACACCACACAATACATACCCCACATACAGTGTGCACACCACACAACACAAACACTATACACATACCACACACCACACACACCACATATACAAGCCACACACCACACACACTATACATACACACACCACACACACAGGATTGGTTGGTCTGATTTTGCTACTAAAAATCTGAATTATTAAAAATACTTCAAAAATAAGTGCAGTTGAATCCTTTCGGGAGGTCAGTGCGAACCTGGAAGAACTCTAATCACATGTAATTCAGTCATGGTCCATCAGGGCCTAATTTAGTGCATTGTTAAGAAAGACTGTAGTTAGCATTGCAATTATTTCTGTAGAAGTAAGTGCCGCAAGGCTGAAGGAGACGGAAAGTTTTGCTTTCTTTAGGGGGCACTCTCCTCCTTTTAATTAACATTTATTTATTCAACAATATTTATTGAGGACCCACTATGTAGTACTATTTCTTGAGTTCCTTCTATGTGATGCTGCTTGTTAAGTTACTATGTGGTTCTTCTTGTTGAGTGCAAATTATATGGTGCTGTTCGTTGAGTACCTGCTATGGGTGTTATGTGTTGAGTGCCTACCATGAGTGCTATTTGTTGAGTACCTACTATGTGGTGGTGTTCTAAGTAAGTGCTAGGGCACAGTGGTGGAAAACACATAAAAAATCCCTGCCCTTTTGGAAGTTACATCCCAGTTTATAATCCAGTCATCTTGCTTGGCAAACCCTTAGTTTCTGGAGATTTCTGGTTTTCAGAAAAGGCTGTGACCCTCACACTGGAAAGGGCACATGTGCCAGGCAGCCTGGGATGCTGTTGATCGTGATTATGATTCCTTGGGGCTTCTGAGCTGGCATGTGGGGTGGTGCAGAGGACCTGCCCTTTCACAACTTCCTGGAAACAGTTACGGTCTGTCACACAGAAGCTTTGGATGTGTTGTTGTCTGAGGGACCCTTGTAACCCAGTGGTGCAGATCTCATTATCCCCACTCTACAAACAGAAGACCTCCAAGAAGCTTAAATGCAACTCATTCAAGGTCACTGCTGCTGAGTGAATGATATGGGCCCAAGATAACTCCAAGTTCCGAGCCTTTTTGTGAGTAGTTTCCACGCACTGACTGCCTCAAGGCCTGCATGAAATTTCGGTCTCTATCTTCCATTTGAAAACCAAACAGCAGTGACCAAAGGCTCCCTATCAGGTTCTGGTTCAACCAGCACCTGGGGAGGCTCAGCATCATCAGCTAGATGCAATTCACAGCAGGCAGTGCAGGCCCAGGTATGGCCACAGATGCTGCATCAGAACAGCTGGCAAGAGACTTGAAAAGACACACGCACAGACACACTCAACATACACACATGCACACGCACTGCGCAGATACACACCACACACATACACACACACCATATGTCTACACATGCACACACCCTATGCGCATACACACCACACACACCACACACATCACCCACACTACACACATACACACCATACACATACACACCACACATACATACACACACAGCACACATATATGCCACACATACACACCACACACATGCACACACCTGCATTCCCACACCACACACGTACACACCACATATCCACACACATACACACCACACATGCACACACAACACACATACATACCACACACATGCAAACCACAACTACATACACCATACACATGTACACACCACGTATTCACACACACACATAGCACACACATACACACCACACACACATGCACACACACTACACACCAACTACCACACAAACACATACATACACATGCACACACGCCACCACACCTACATGCATGCACCATACACATGTACATACCACACACATACATGCACACACATCACACACATACACAAACCCACACATGCACGCACACCACATATCCACACATGCGCAAACACTACGTATATACACACCAGACATGTGCACATACATTTCCACACATAAGCACACACACCACACACACCCATACACACACGGACACACACCACACACACCACACACATGCCACACACACCACATATCCAGACACACACGCCATGCACATATACACCACATACATGCACATGACATGTACATACACACTACACACACAGCACACATGCATCACACACATACATGCACCACATATCCACATACATGCATACACACATACATGCACCACATATCCACATACATGCACACACACCACATGCATACACACCACACACATGCACACTACACATACATATACACATGCACACACCACACATGTTCACACAGAACATACCCACACACACACATACACACTACACAGGCATACACATTACACACACCACACATACATATACCACACACACATCACATATCCACTCACATACCTACACCACATGCATACACACCACACACCCACACACCACATGTCCACACATGCACACACCATGCACATATGCACCACACACACACACCACACATACATTCACACATACACAAAAACCACACACATGCACACACCAGATATACACATGCATGCACACACCACACACATGCACACCACACATACATAAAAACACATGACACATACACACTATGCATGCAAACACACAACACATATCTACACATGCACACACACCATGCACACGCACACCATGTATACACACACCATATGCATACATATGTGCACAGATGCACACATACCACATATCTGTACACACACAATATACACATACACACCACACAATACACACCACACATACATACACACACATGCACAACACACACATGCACATACACATCAGATATCCACCCACATTCACACATCATATGCATACACACCACACATTCACACATATGCACACACTCCACACACATATACATTGTACATATGCACACATTACATACATACACACATTTACACCACATATTGACACATGCACACACACCATGCACATACACACCACACATACATCCCCACACATGCACAGGCACACACCACACACACATGCACACACACCACTGACACATACATGTCACCCATGTGCACACATCATCCACCACATTACACAAACATATATACACACACAAACTACACACACCCCAAAATGTACACACCACACAGTACACATCAAAGATATGTACACACGCCCCACACATGCACTCGGACACATACATGTCACCTATGTGCACACAAGCCACATACCATATCACACACATACCAGACACATGGCACACACATGTACAGACACACACCAGAGTTGCACCACACACTCATACACACATATCACACATGTGCCACACACACCACACACACTCACATGCATACAGATACATATACCACACGGAACACTCACAGGGGTGCATACACAGACGCCCCCTCCCCCACTACCCACACAGTGCTCTCTTCAGATAAGCTCATTTTTGTAGTGAGTTTCTGAGGTGAGACTCTAGGAAGAGAAGCAACCAGCGTGGCTGAGCCTGCTGTCTCACTGGAGGAGGCAGTGACCTGCAGACCTCCTCTGTTGCTCAAGAGGGTGTATGGTAAGAGCTGGCCCTGGAGGTGCAGCAGGGTGGTCATTGGCCAGTGAGGACCTGGAGCCCAGGCAGATTACTGTGCTTAGAAAGCAAAAAAGTGTGCGTACCACTGCAAGCAAGGATTGTAAACTTTCCCCATTGTGGAGCGTGTTTATTCTTCCCTTCACTGTTCCTCCCCCTTCCTGCCAGGGTAGAGGTCACAGAAAGTGATCGTCCAACTGTGGACAACCAGGCAGGACTAAAGGTGGCTGTGCAATGCCCATGAGAGATGCGTCAGGTGCAGGAAGCCCCACAAACCCTCCTGGACTAAAGGCGGCCGTGCCGTGCCCATGAGAGACAGATCAGGTGCAGGAAGCCCCACAAACCTTCCTGGACCCCTGCAGAGTCACCTGCCCCCACAGCTGGCTCAGATCCACCCTGACACACCCCAGCCAGGGTGCATGACCACCCAGGGAGGAAGAAGGAGAGAAACACTCTGGCCAGGCCCTAGGCAGCGCCTGCCTCCCTGCACCCTGGCAGTCTGCGAGTCCCGGGACACACGCCGTGCCCAGCAGTGCTGCACAGACACCCAGAGGTGGAGCATGTTCCCTGTGCCTGTGGCTATTTGTGAACTCCTTGGAGTAATGCCTGTTCAAATCCTTCACCCCTTTCTTTTAATGGGGCTACTGGTCTTTTTATTATTGAGTTGAAGAGTTCTCTATATAGTCTGGATACCAGATCCTTATCAGACATGTGATTTCAGATATTTTCTCCCATTCTTTGGGTTGTCTTTTCGTTCTCTGAAGAGTGTGCTTTGGAGCAGAAAAATTTTTTAATGTTGATGAGGCCCAATTTCTCCATTGGTTTTTTTTGTTGTTGTTGTTACTTTTGTGCTTTTGGTGGCGTATCTAAGGAACCATGGCCTGAGGCAAGGTCATGACAGTTTACGCCTGTGTTTCCTTGTAAGCATCTTATAGTTTCTGCTCTTCTGTTCAGGCTTTTATCCAGTGAGAAATTCAGTATGGCTCTTTGAACAGATAATGGTTCTACTCTCTGTGTAAGATTTCAACAACATGAGCTTGAGATTTCTCCCAGATGAGGGACCGGCTGAGACCTCTGAGACACAGGAGCAGGCATGGCTGTGGTGAGGCTTCTCGTTCACAAATGGCCCCTAAATCCCCCTCCAAACAGAGGCCCCTGTGACCATGTTTGCCTCACATGACCTGCCTTTAGGGTCACTGGTTGTGGAGCTGGAGGAGGACTCTGGTGCCAAAGTGGCCATTGCGGCCCCTCCCCCGGGCATTCCTGTGCCCAGTTCTCGCTGCTTTTTGCTCCCAGCTCCCAGACTGGGCTCCCTACCCTCGCTGCCTTTTCTGTTTTCCTCCCAGCTTCCAGGACTCTGCCTGTGGGCTTCAGAGGAATGCTCTGTCTGGGCACCGTTTGTGGTCAGTGCTCAGCAGGCTACGTGCAGGAAGATCTGGCCTCAAGAATGGGGCCCAGACATCCTTTCGCCCTGTGTTCAAAACACAGACTCATTCTCCAGGCCCACCTTAAACCTTCTTCCGGGCTGAACGGCTTCTCTCTCTTACTCCCTCTGTTTCTCTCTCTCCCTCTAACCCTGTCTTTCCTCCTCTCTGTCTCTTCATCTCTGTCCCTCTCTCGTCTCTCTTCCTCCCTCCGTCTCTGTCTCTCTCTCTCTATCAATGTGTCTCTTCCTCCTTGTCTCTATCTCTGTCTCTCTCTTTTCCTCCATCTCTGTCCCTCTTCCTCCCTCCCTATCTGTCCCTGTCTCTCTCTCTTCCCCTCTCTCTTCCTCTCTCCTTCTACTCGCTCTTCCATGTGAGCTCCTGACGCCTTATCCCGACCCTGCCACAGCATGCCTGGCTGCCCTGGATTGGGTCTATTTCTGGACACGAGACCTTTGTGGTCAGGGACTTTGTCTTATCCATTCTGTATCCTCTGAAGCCAGACAGCCCAAGGCATCGTAGGTGCTCAGCGACTGTTTGCTAAGTTGATGAGCTGAGGCGCCCCTGCGGTGCCTACAGGGGCATGCTTCCATTTTGTTCTCCCAAAGGCACTTGTGTGTGTGGGATAAACACCTGTGTGCCTGTCCTTGCCGTGCCCCTGTCCCATACTCAGCTTTGGCACGCCCCTGTCCCGTGTTCAGCCTTGGCACGCCCCTGTCCTGTGTTCAGCCTTGGCACGCTCCTGTCCCGTGTTCAGCCTTGGCACACCCCTGTCCCATGCTCAGCCTTGGCACACCCCTGTCCTGTGTTCAGCCTTGGCACACCCCTGTCCCGTGTTCAGCCTTGGCACACCCCCCCTGTGTTCAGCCTTGGCAGCCCCTGTTGTTCAGGCCCTGTCCCTCCTGTCCCGTGTTCAGCCTTGGCACGCCCCTGTCCTGTGTTCAGCCTTGGCACGCTCCTGTCCTGTGCCTGGCATTGGCTGCCATGCCTGGACCCTGTATGCCCCTGCCCTGTGCCTGGCCTCAGCACACTTCCCATGAGCAGGATTGTCAGGGAGCACCCAAGGGGAGTTTCCAGAACCATCGGTGAGTTGCTCCTCCAAAGTCATTTTCCTTTACTTTGATGGAAAACTAGGGAAGTGTCCTTTATTATTGCTGGCACCAAGCCACAGATGAGGCGCCACTGTCATCTGGTTATTCTCAAATCTTTGTGGGCACAAGAGCATTTTAAATTATGCCAATGAACCTGCTTTGGATGTCTGACTGGCCTAGGGCTGTGTGCATGTAAAGTGGCAGGCACCGGCTCTGTGGATTCGGGACACGAGGGCCCGTGGGGCCTGTCTGTACTTGGGATGAAGAGGTTAAACTGAAACCTTGAAGGAGGGGACCATGGCTTGGCTTCAGCAGGCTGCTTCTCTCTGAGGATCAATGGATGATGGTGTGGAAATTGCACGGCTGGAAAGGGGCAGGCCCTGGGGAAGCCGCCTCAGGGTGGGGAGGCCAGACAGCAGCCACGCTCACTTCCAGGGCAAGATTGCTCAGAATTCTGGAAGTTCTTCCAGACCAGCCACTTGCTAGGGACTTTTCAGTTAAAGAAACTGAAATCCAGGCAGTTCAAATGAGGTCAGGCTGAACAGGCCCCGCAGCAGAGCAGAGCAGCAGAGGCCGCGGCCAGGCCAGGGACAGCTGGGCACCGGGCCCATCCCTGCCTGGGTTGAGAGCTCCTGGGCTGTGTTCTCCCAGGGAGACCTCAAAGCCCTACAAGGGAGCACCTCAGACTTCCTGCGGAGAAGGCACACGAGAGATACTGAGTCACCGATAAAGAAAATGAAAAATGGAGCTGAAATTTACCCCAGGGTGGTGATGTGCTGGTGAGTGAACAAGTGGCTGTTGTATGGAAATCCAACTCCAAACCAAAGACCCCTTGGGACAAACCAGGAGATGGCCCCTGCGAGCGCTTGCTGCTCCCCAGCAGCTCACGTTCCAAACAATGAATGAAAATACCAAAGGAATGGTCATCTGATCCCATATCCTAAGTGAAAAATAAAGTCCTGCTTCAAAATATTCCCTGCACGTTGGTGAGTTCTGTTTCGTGATCTGACAGCATTAAGATGAACAAAGAAGAGGTTGTATCTTTTCTTCTAAATCATTAATAACAAAAGATCCAGGCCTTTAAACAAGATCTCCAAGAAAAACCGTCTTTCTCACTCCACAAAAGTCATGACTGATTTTAACCCAACGCTAGGAGAACTTTGACTGGGGTTTCCAGGCCTGTTATCTTGAAGCAGTCAAAGCAAGAGCCTCTTATGTTTTCCTACTGATTAACTTTGATGAGCCCTGGGCAATTACTCCTGTGGTTGCGGATGCTGCAGACACACCGTGCTTCCCGGGGGGATGAGAGAAGGAGGCGTCACGTGTCATGCCTGGGGCTGCCCTGTTCCTCCAGTGAGCCTCCCTCTGGTGCAAACTGTGCTGGCTGCAACCACCCTCGGGCGAACTGAGGTAAAGCCACTCAAATCGCCTCTGAGGGCCTCATGTCCTCATGGAACCCTGGTTGAGAGAGGATGCAATGGACATTTCAGACCTGGATTCAGGCAGGGCTCTATCTGGAGAATGCTCCAGGCAGGCATCACTGGTTAGGAGCAAACCTCACAGCTGGGCCTGTCTTGGCTCTGACCACTGGGTGTCTTAGTAGTCTCAAATATTTTAAAAAAAAAAAAAAAAAAGAAAATATCTGGGGAAGCTAAGAAGAAAGTTAAATCCTTAGATTTAAAAACATCCTCACATTGTTATGACTTAAGAAATATAATTTTCTCTTTCACAAATCTTTCTTAGTCAAATAAAGACGTGCCCCTTCTCTGCAGAACCAAATGGTCCTTTGTCGGCGACTCGGAAATGCTTCACCTCCCTGGGCGACGCTCCCGACGCTGCTGGGGAGTCGTGTTGGCGCCACTGCTCCTGCAAGGATGAGAGCACACGTGGTCACCAGCACAATTCCAGCGGGAAGATGTCAAAGCATTCAACACAATCTCAGATATGAGCGCAGGGGATTACCAGGACTTTTTAGATTCACATTCATTTTCATAATGTGCTTCATTTTCTGAGAATTTTGTGGCATTTTGGCCTCTGCCATGAGGAATACGTTCTCATTCTGACAATTCAGAATTGGCTCTTTGTAGTGTTTGTCCTTGGGGAAGAATAAATTGTTGGAGAAGGTGTTTGAATGACCTTGTGCTTCGGAGCTAATCAAGAGCCATCCACAGAATCCGTCTGAGCATCATCCTTTCTTCTGGGCTGCTGGGCTGTCATTCTCCAGCAGTGCCGGGTCACGGAGGGAGGACGCACTTTGGAGTCAGGAATCTAGGTTTGAATTGTGTTTCTGCCACTTACAACTATGTGGCCTTCAGTGAATTACTCAACTGTTTTGGGCCTCAGTTTCCCTATTTGTATGATTGCATTTCATGATCGCAGCCTGAACAGACCAAGAAAACTACCTTTGAAATGTGTTCAGAATTTAGCTTGTTGTCACCTCCACAGTTCCCACCCCGCTCTGAGCCACTGTCATGTCTCATTTGGAATTTTGTCTTAATCTCCTACCTGGACTCCCTCTTCTCCCTCCTACCTGGCCTCCCTCTTCTCCCTCCCACCTGGCCTCCCTCTTCTCCCTCCTACCTGGCCTCCCTCTTCTCCCTCCCACCTGGCCTCCCTCTTCTCCCTCCCACCTGGCCTCCCTCTTCTCCCTCCTACCTGGACTCCCTGTTTTCCTTCCTACCCGGCCTCGCCTCCTACCTGGTCTCCCTGGCCCTCACTCCTACCTGGTCTCTCTGGTTCTCTTGTTTACCTGGTTTCCCTGGTTCCTCCTACCCAGTCTTCCTGGTTCCTCCTCCCTGGCCTCCCTGTTCTCCCTCCTCCCTGGCCTCCCTGGTCCTCCCTTCCTACCTGAATTTCCTATTCTCCCTCCTACCTGAATCCTGATTCTATCTATGTCCCCAACAGCCTGTTCTCCACTGAGCAGCCAGATAGGTCCTGTGAGAACTCTAATAGGAGGTGTCATTGTCCTGCTCACACTGCTCCAGTGACTTCCTGCCTCATGGAGGGCACAGCCCTCTGCTTTTATTCACCCCGTCGACCTGCTGTGTCCTGCCATTGTGTCCCCTCTCTCCTCCAGCTCCTTCGGTCTCATCCACACTGGCACTGTGCTGCTCCTTGGAGGCTCCAACCTCATCTCTGCCTTCAGCTCTGCCCTTGCCCATCCTAATGTCTGGACAGTTGTCCTGGTGACTGCAGTGTCCAGCCCTTCCTTCTGGCCTCATTTGCTGACCACCTGCATTCTTTAGAATAGGATTAACTATCAGAGACCCGAAATAATAGTGCCTGAACAAAATAGAAATGAATACATTTCAGTCTAACTATGCGGTTTGGGTTGACATGGCAACTCCAGCATCGTTTGGGACCCAGGTCTCTCAACTGTGACTCCAAATGACACAGGCTGACACCTGTGGTCCACCTGGCCACTCCAGCTCCCACCTTCAGGCCGAAGCCCAGCCTGTGGGAAAGAGAGAGAAAACAGGGGTGCACCCTTCTCCCTGAAAGGGCCTGGCCTGGAATATGCACCAACATTTCCGCAGGGCCCATTGGCTAGAATTTGGCATGAGCACCCTAGCTATGAGGGGGTCAGGAAATGAAGTGTCCATCGGTGAAGCAATGTGTCACATTATAGAAGAAATACAGGCCCCTCTGGTCCTGGTGTGATGCCCTGGTCCACTGTCTCTGCCCCAGGAGGTCTTTCTTCACCCACTGTCCTTCACAGCCTCATGTGAACTGGGCATAAGGCCACGTGGTCTCCTGGGAGCTGTGCAGCTCTGTGAGCTGTTTTCTGCTAAGGGGGTTTTGGGGGACAGAGTTTGATTTAGGAGTAGAATCCTTAAGTTTTGTAGTCCAGACTTTTATTTTTTGACAGAATAATTTCCACAAAGACTGTTGGCTGTGACTTCAAAATATATCTAGAATGCAAATATAGCCACTGCCAACATTTCTGTCCCTGTGGGCCTCACCTGGATGGGCTCAACATCCTCTGTTGGTCACGTGCACTTGTGCCTCTCAGCAGCCAGAGGAGCCCACTGGAATGACGCTTGGAGTGAAAGCTCACGTTCTCACACAGGCTGGGAGATCCTAAGCCCTCTGTGCCCTGGTCACCTCAGAGAGTCCTCTCCTGACTGACACCCCACCAAATGCAATAGACTCCCAGCTGTTGCCCGAACTCGGCCTTCCCTCACATCTGAGGCTGGTCCTGGCCCTGCCTTTACCTTGGGAAGTGCGTCCTCCTCACCCCATGCTATGCCCCAGCCTCTTCCAAGTCGTGGTTCACACCACAACCCCATCGCCACCTCCACGGGCCTGTCTGCAACGCTCCTGGCAAATTCCAACCCTCAAACCTCCTCCTCAATAATACACAGGACTTACAGAACTGACCACTTCTTAAATTTGCTATTTAATTCACTTGCTTGGCACCTAGAACATGAGTTCTAGAGGGCAGAGACTGGGTTTTGCTACTTGTTCTACCCTCTATGCCTACCACAAAGCCAGGCACACAGTAGGGACTCAACAAATATCTGCCCAGTGGTTGAACAGTGGGTGATATTATTAACACACACACATTCTAGAATCAAGTCAGTTTAAAGGAGGTGGTATTTTGTTGTTGTTTTGCTAACAGCTAGCATGTGACTGGCACCAACTAGACTCCACAAGGTTAACCAGGCGGAGTGAAAAGCCTTGATTTGGTCATCTCATGCTTCATAACATTTTCTATCGTATTTAAACATAATATCCTTCCTTCGATAACTGAGTATCCTTAGTCAACTGCTTTTGTGAGTATTGATCCTGATAATTTATACATTTCTATTTAATGCAACCATCTTTGGTTGAATCTTTAATTTGTGCAGGCACTGCTGAAGGGGGGTGGGATGAGCGGACACATTCATGGATCCTGACCCCAGGGAACATCCATCCTGGGGAAAAGACTGATGTGCAAACACAAAACCATAGCTGGATGAGGTCATGGAAACGCACACGGAAACAGGGCTGTGGAATGCGGAAGAGGGAGTAGTCAGCCAGCATGTTTCAAGGTGGAGCTCTCCAGGAGGGGTGGCGTGAAGATACCGCCGCGCCCAGCTCACAGGCTCTTGACATCACTTCTGATTTCGGCCTTTCTGGGGCACTGACTCACTTCCCTGGAAGCCCTCTTGCCTCAGGAGCATCAGCGGTTCTGACTGTCTTACCCCCAGGCTGTGTTAACTCTTGCTCTCTGTCATAAAGCCATCAACAAGGTGCAGTGGCCTGGACCTGCTGCTGAATGTCTCTTGGGTCCCCCTAAGTTGATAACCCCAGGCTAACTGGACCCAGAGAACAACAGGTAGGTGTTCTGGGGGTCCCGGTGAGACCACACATGCCAGAGGAGCCCAGGCCAACGCTGCAAAGACTCAGGCTCCCGCCATGTCAGAGCGAGGTTTCACAGGCAAGGATCTGGGGCGTGCTGGCACAGTCCTTTCAAGGTAAAAGACAAATTATTGTACCTTGTACCTCTAACCACTCAGAAACACAGAACTGTCCCTGGAAATACTGATTTGACTCATCCGTGTGGAGGGCTGAAGGCTGAGGAGCCTCTGACGCAGGGTGAGACCACTATGTGAGCTGCACTGCCACTCATGCCGGCACCGGGGATGGGTGTAGCCTGGCAGACAGGTTTGCTCTGGAGTGGGTCCTCTAGCAAGCCCAGGAGGGAGTCATGGCCTAGACCCCCCGGTTTTCAAAGCAGAGCTATACCTTCTGTGCCAGAGAACCATTTGCCATGGAAAAGACACTCCTAGCAGGCTCCTGGGCCCTGGCAGATACCAAGGGCTCCCTGTGGAATATGGGTGACCATGGCTGGCTCTTGCCTTTGTGAGCTGGATTTTGTCAGACACACCAAGTCTAAGGGGCTAGGGGCAGCCACGATTCACCACATAGTGAATAATGTACCTTTGGGGTTGGGCCTGCGCAAGGTCATGGAGCAGAAGTGAGTTGATGGATTGAGGGTTCAGCCCCTGGGCTGGTGCCCGACACCTTCTCTACCAACTCACAATAGTGGTTCCATCCTGGTTCCTCACAGCCAGTGACAGGAACAGGCCCTGTTTGCAGCCGGTCACCCCAAGGATGGGGCTTGAAGCAGCGCACTGGGCCTTTGCTGTGTGAAGCGAGAAGGGGCCTTTGGGAAAGGTATGGAGGATCCTGGGCAGTGACAGACGGCCCAGCTGTTTGGTCAGAGCCTGGCAGGAAGGTCAGGAAATGGACGTGGTCTGGGAAAGGCCACAGGGGTTGCACAGCGTGCAGGTCTGTGAGTCTCATGGGACACCCACCACCCACCAGAAAGCACATTCGCTAAAGAGGCTTCAGGACTAGGGCGATGGGCCGGCCTCTGTCTGGGGCTGCCCCGTGGGCTGTCCCAAGGCAGAGGAACCACAATGGCAGGGGTTGAGGCTGTGCCTGGCCCAACACCGTGGGGTCCTTCTCACCAGGGCTGATCTACCCATGACTGCTGCGTGCCTGGCCTGCTCCCCGCAGGGATCCACACGGAGCACTGGAGGAGGAGGACAGGGCATCATCTCAACAGCACTACGTGTGTAGAACCCTTTCCAGATTTGGGGAGGGGGAAATCCATGACAGGTTTTCACTCGAGTGTTCACGTGTTCTGGACACGATATCGCTCTTTATGCTCACAGTGCCTCTGGATACGGTATTGCCTCTTATGCTCACGGTGCCTCTGCCAGCTCACGAAGCTGAAGGGTAACAGAATACCTGATTAACCAAAAGGTGATCTTGTTGGGTGTGGGTCGGACCTAGGTGCCACTTTTGTGGTGAAGGAGGTGCAGCCGTGGGTATGTGACTGGCATGTGGGCTTACCCACCGCCTGGAACCACCTGGAGCCAGACAGCCTGCTTAGATGACAGAACGGGTTTTAAGGCTTAGCTAAGCGGCCACTCAGCTTTGCTTGGCAAACTCTGCTAAGCCCATGCGAGGCGCAGGTGTGGCCTGACAGGGCCTGTGATGCTTTTCGGGTAGATCAGGAGTAGAAGTGCAGGGTGCAGGGAGCAGGCATGAAACTGGTGAGGGAGGGGACGAGGCGAGGGCTACTGGGGCTGGGATGTCACATGCAAAGGGCCTCAGGGATGTGACATGGGGCCTTTTGTGACAGGCTTCCTGTCTGTGGGCAGCGCTGGGTCCGCAGCAGCAGCAGGAACGTGCAGAGGTGACTTCTGGCCTCTGCCCCCAGGCGTGGCCTCCTAACCGCCTTTCACGTTCTGCTGGGAGACCTCGAACATGGTGCACCAAACACCTCACACCCTGGGATGGAGAGAGGAGGCTTTATCCTCCAGGTCAGCGGCTGGGGGACAGTGACCCACTGGCCAACGCAGCCCGGCCAGCTTTCACAGCGTTCTTGGGGAGTACAGCGGGGCTGCTGCGTGCTGCTCTCGTGCTGCCATGAGAGCTGAGTCACCGTGACAGAGACTGCAGGGCAGCAAAGCAGAAATAACTCCTCTCTGGCCCTTACAGCGAGGGCTCTCGCACCCCTGCGCTGGGCAACAGGGGCCCCGTGAAAGACTTAGGTAGGGAAGCGACGCAGTCAGGTGTATCTTTAGAAGGCCTCTGTGTCAGCATGTGTAGGAAGAAGGGGTGGCCTGGCCACATGGGCATTGTAGGGCTACATGCAGTAGCCCCAGCAAAGGCAGTAAGGATAGTCGAAGACAGAGGCCAGAGGCAGGGGCTGGGAGGAGACGCTGAGGACAGGAGCAGAGCAGAGGTGCTGGGAGGCGAGGCGAGGACCCAGGTTCGGCCCCACACAGCGCAGGGCAGGGGCTGCCTAGGGGCTTCTAGTGCAGTGAAGGTTTCCCTTAGTGCTTGGACTTAAGCAGCCCTGGTGCTTCCTCATTAGGGGCCTATGGTCATTGCAGAACTTAAATCTTCATGGGCTGTTTTTGGCGTAGTAATAAACGGACTTGCCCTCTCTGTTACTTTTTCACATAGTGTTAGTGATGTGGCAAAGCACATGGCTTGTGTTGGGGAAAACACAGTTTTAAGGCCTGATTATAGATTTCAGGGCCCGATTTGAGAGGGCTTTGAACGCCACGCGTGTTGGATTTCACACAGCTCAATGACTTCAGGAACGGGGTTTGAGTCAGCAGGCTGGGTGGGAGGCACCTGTGCTTGTCACCACGGGCAGGGGTGGACGCTGCGTTTCACGTCCCTGCTTGCCAATGTGGACTGAGACGTCACAGGAGCCTGGGCCAGGCGGGGCACAGAGGCCTGAGAGATGCTTCTGAAATGCATTCCTGACAGCAGGTGTCCTCTGTTCATCTTTTAGTCATATACATCCCTCTTGTAAATGAGGACCCCGGGAGGAAAATGGAAGACGTGTGGAAATTTCACTCAGGACTTCAGTTTGCTTCTTTCCATGATACTTGAAAGAGCGATAGGTGTAAACTTCAGTTTGATTTTTTCTCAACCTTTAAACTTGTGCTTCTTCTGCTTTGTCCCTTTTTTCTTTCTCATTTGTGTATGTTCTCAGCTTTTCTTATTTATAAATTATTTGATACTGTTCAAAATTTAATATCATGTTAAAAAGTATCTTTGATTGCCAACTACTTTATCTCCCTGTGACCAAACTCTAATCAATTTTTAACTTCTTATTCTGTGCAAGAAGTTTTACAAGGGCAATTACAGCTGGACTTCCTCAATTTAAAACAAAGAAAACTCTTGATGAATATTTTGGAATTCCTCGGGTAGTTCGCAATACTCTCGCAGAAATTGCCCCATAAATTATACTACATCATTTGAGCTTTAAAGTAAAAAAAAAAAAAAAAAAGTATACATCCTTCTTTATGGCAGCATAATTATTTGATGTGACTACATTTTATGAGGCATTAACTATTTTTCTATTAGAAGAAAATACGATCTAACCTTTTTTGTGTGTATGGGAACTTTCTGGGACTCTAATCCTGCAGTTCTTGGGATGAGGTTACATTGTTCAACAGCTTTTGCCGTGTGAGTCTCACCACACTCTTCCAGCTCCTCCACCTTCGCCATTCTCCGCTGCGAGCTGTTTTGCCTGAGTCCAGACTCTAAATGTCGGTGTGTCTGGGACACAGTCCTTCACCCTCTTTTCTATGGCACCTTCTCCTAGACGGTGTCCTGTGATCCTGTGACTGTGTGTGGATGTGTGCGGATAACCCCCGCGTGTGCGTCCCCACCTCCGACCTCTCCCCTGGGTGAGGGCGTCCTCTGTGGAGCACTGACCTTGCGGCTCTCTGCCTGATGTCTGGTCAGTGTCTGAAAACCTCGTGCCTGAACAGCTCCTCTCCAGCCCTCCACGTCTTGGCTGTTGGCATGGTTATCCACCAAGGAGCGAGGTCAGAGGCAGGAATCGTCCTTGAGTCTCTGCTCTCTTTCATCTCCATGTGAAGTTAATCCTGGTGCTCCACCTCCAACACTTCCCAAACCTGAGCCCTCTCCTCGGGGTGCTGCCGCCCTGGCCCCTCACCTCTGTCAGCCCTGGCCTGCCCATCGAACGAGTTTCACCTTCTATCTCCAGCCCATTCTCTATGTGGGAACTGGAATTATCTTCTTAAAATGTAAATCACTTCCCTTTACTGCCCCTCTTAAAACTTTCTTAATAGTCTTCTCTCACACTTGGAATAAAATCCAAAATCCTCATCACCACCTGTAAGGCCTGACTTGCTGTGGTGTGGATCTTTCCTTGACGTTCACTGGACGACTAGAGTTATTCCATGTCCGCTAAAAATCCTCCTGTCGTTACTTTCTTTGGTGTAGTTTGGTATTGGTTGCTATATTGAGATGACATAACACATATTTTATCAATAAATGATGTTAGTGATATGGCCTTTACATCTTTAGATTAATGTAGCAGTTCCTCTTGATATTTAATTAAAGACAATGTTTTCTTGAGAATTGTAACAAGGAACGTGGGCTGTGTGAAGTCCTCCTCTGCATTTTAGAAATGTATCATGCATTTTCTGGTTGAGGTAGTTTTACTGGAAAAGCATTGTTCTCCGTGTGCCTCACTCCTGCCCTCCTCTCTGGGCGGTCCTGACATCCCTGTTCCTTGAACACACCAGGCTTGTTCCCGTTCCAGGGCTTTACGAATCCTCCTCGCTCTGCCCCTGTTTATCACCTGAGTGTCTCCTTGTCATCATTCCAGATGTCACAGTATTAGGCCCTTCCTGGATCCGTATCCTGGGTGGCCTGCTCTGCGCCCTCTCCCGCCCCGCACAGCAGTCATCCGTCATCCTTACGTCTGCATGTTGTCACCGCCTGAGTTGCACGATTTGTGGATTATTATTTATTGTGCAAGTCTCTGCACTAGAATGTGAGCTTTGGGAGGGCAGGAGTGATGCCGATCGAGATCGCTGCTACATCCCATCACCCAGAAAAGAGCTCGGCATGTGGTGTGCACTCATTTGACATGTGCTAAATGAAAAGAAGAGCATGAATGGCCAGCCATCCGAACGTGCCTTTTCAGACCCAGTGTCTTTGCTTCCAGCAATACGCACAGATAATGAAAGGACGCCCCAGGAGGTCTAGGGCCAGGAGCTACGGAACTTTGAGATCTACATCATTTCCCTACAGTTAAGGTTCTTTGTCTTTTAATTGTCAGTGGTTCTGACCTTGTTGAGGATAAAGAGATGACCTATATGATCCACAGAGCAGCTTGGTCCTCAGTAAATAGTGGGCCCCACATTCCTTCACCTTGAGGTTCGGCTTCATACTCATGACCACACACTTATGATCTTTTGGGCTTAGTTTAAATGTAACTTCATTTTTAAGAATTCCAGCACTGTGGTGTGATCAGGAGACCCAAGCATCGGTAAAGATGTGTCCGTGCGTGAGCGTATGTGCATGAGCGTGTCCCTGCTCCCCAGCACTAGAGACAGGTGGAAACATAGTTGTAATTCTGGAAATATTGGTAAAGTGCTACAGACACATCAATGGGATGATTTTGATCATCTTATATGATTGCTAGTTGTTTACACAAGTAGTCATAAGACTGTAGGTTGCTTGGTGATGGAGATGCAAGAGAATCAACATTTTGAAAAACTCTTAAATTGAACTAGAACACATAGTTTTTAATTTTTATTTTTAACTAAACTTTTATTTCAAGATAAATGTATGTTGACGTATAGTTGTAAGAAATAATATAGAGAGATGCTATGTAGACTTTACTTGCTCCTCCCCATGATAATATCCTGCAAAAAATATTGTATCCCATAGTACAATCTCACAGCCAGGTTGTTGACACTGGCAGTCATGACACAGCACATTTCATTACAGCAAGGATCTGGAACACTGTCCTTTTATAGCAGCCTCCACTTCCCTTCTGTCCCCCCACCTTCTCCTTAATCCCTGCCAAATGCTCACCTGCTTTTCATTTCTATCATTTGTCATTTCAGGAATGTCATATAAATAGAGTCATACGGTATGTAACCTTTTGGGATTGCCTTTTTCTACTCAGCATAATTCATTCTGATTGTTATCTATGTCTATAGAGTGTGTGTGTTTTAAATTGCTGGGTAGTATTCCAGGACATGGATGCACTAGTTTGTTTAACCATTCACCCACTGAAAGACATTTGGGTTGTTTCCAGTTTAGGGCCCTCGTGAATAAAGCTTCTATGAGTGTTCATGTACAGATTTTTATGAGAACATAATTGTTTTCCAGGGCTACCATAATGAAGTACCACAAACTGGGTGGCTTAAAACAACAGAAATTTATTCTCTCCCAGTTTAGAGACCAGCGGTCTTAAAGTGTTGGCAGGGTGTATTAGTTCACTCTCATGCTGCTAAGAAAGACATACCCTAGACTGGGTAATTTAAAAGGAAAGAGGTTTAATGGACTCGTAGTTCCACATGGCTGGGGCAGCCTCACAATCATAGTGGAAGGTGAATGAGGAGCAAAGTTATGTCTTACGTGGCGGCAGGCAAGAGCTTGTGCAGGGGAAATCCCACTTATAAAACCATCAGATCTCATAAGATTTATTCACTACCATGAAGAGAGTATGGAGGAAACCACCCCCATGGTTCAACTATCTCCACCTGGCCCTGCCCTTGATATGTGGTAATTATGACAATTCAAGGTGAAATTTGGATGGGGATGCAGCCAAACCAAAGCACAAGGTTGCTTTCTTCTGGAAGTTCCAAGACAGAATCTGTCCCATGCTTCTCTCCAAGATGTTGGTGTGGCCTGCAGTTCCTGATGTTCTTGGCTTGTAGCTGCATTGCTGCAGTCTCTGTCTGCGTCTCCACATGGCCTTCTCCCCAGTGAGACCCTGTGTCTCTTCGCTTTTTATAAGGCCGCTGGTCATATTGGAATTAGTGCTCACCCTAATCCAGTATGACCTTATGTTAACTACATCATCACAGACTTTACTTCCAAGTATGGTCATATCCAAAGGTACTGGGTGTTGGAATTTCCACATATCTTGTTGAGGTACACAATTCAACCTACAAGAATAGGTTTCCATTTCTCTAGGATAAAAGCTCTGGAGAGAAATTGCTGCATCATATGGCAGTTGCATGCTTAATTTCAAAAGAAACCAAACTGCTTTCCAGATTCAGAGAGGCTATATCATTTTATATTCCTATTAGAGACGTATGAGTGATCTGTTTTTTCTGCATCCTCATCAACATTTGGTGTCATCGATATTTGTTGTTTTGTTTTGCGTTTAGGCACTCTGGTAGGTGTGTAGTGATCTCATTGTGTTCTTTGTTTGCATTTCCCTAATAAATAATGATATTGCATATCTTTTTCATGTGCTTATTTGTGCTGTCTGTATATTCACTTCAGTAAAATGTGTCTTTTGCTCACTTTCTAATTCAATTGTTTCTTTTACTGTTGAATTTTGAGAGTTCTTTTATATCCTAGATACTACTCCTTTATCAGATATTTGGTTTGCAAATAATTTATCCCCATCTGTTCCTTGTGTTTTCATCCTCTTAACAGAGTATTTCACAGAACAAAAGTTTTTAATTCTATGATGTCCAATGTATCAGTATTTCCTTTTGGGGTTCATATTATTGGTGGTCACATCTGAAAACTTTTTGCCTAGTCTTCGATCCTGAAGATTTCCTCCTATGTTTTTCTAAAGGTTTTATAGTTTTACATTTCATATTTAAATCTATGATCCATTTTGAGGTACTTTCTGTATGATGTGTGAGATTTAGACCAGCGTTCATTTTCTTGCCTATGCATGTCTAATTGCTCCCACACTCTTTATTGAAAAGGCTATCATTCCTCCATTGAATTGCTTTCTCCTCTTGCCAAAAATCAGTTAGGCACATTTGTGTGGGTCTATTTCTGGGATCTCTATTCTGTTCTGTAAATCTAAATGTCTATCTCTTTGCCAAGAGATACACTGTTTTGATTATTGTAGTTATATTGTAAGCCTTCCCATTGGGTAGAGTGATTTCTCCCATTTTGCTTGTCTTTTTCAAAACTGTTTTTTAAAATTTATTCTAAGTCCTTTGCTTTTCGTATAATTTTTTGAATAATCTCATCTATATTTACAAAAAAATCTTGCTGGTATTTTGATAGCAGTTGCATTAAACCTGTATGTCAGTTTTGCAAGAATTGACATCTTTGCTATACTGTATTGCAGTCCATGAACATGGTATATCTCCCCATTTATTTTTATCTTCTTTGATTCCTTTCATTAGCATTTTGTAGTTGTCGACGTACAGGTCTTATACATGTTTTATTAGATTTACTTGTAAGTATTTCATTTTTAAAGTGATTCTAAGTAGTATTATATTTTAAATTTCAGTGTTCATATTTTCATCACTACCATACAGAAATGCAATTGATTGAGTGTTGATCTTGTATTCTATGACATTTATAAACTCTTACTAATTCTGGGAGGTTTTGTTGTAGATTCCTTGGGATTATCTGCATGGAAAATTATACCATTTACAAATAGGAGTCACTTTATTCCTTGCTTTCTGATTTGTGTGCTTTTTACTTCCTTCTTTTGCCTCATTGCATTGGCTAGATTTTCCAACACTATGAATAACAGTGGTGAGAGCAGAGATCTTTGACTTGTTTCTGATGTTATGAATAATACAGTGTTTCACCAATAAGTATAAGGTTAGCTTGGGCTTTTTGTAAGTGTTTGTTATCAAGCTGACAAAATTCCCTTCATTTTAACTTTTCTGGGAGTTTAATTATACATGGGTGTGATTTTTTAAAATGCTTTGTCTGCATTGATTGATATAATCGTGTGATTTTAACTTTTTAGTGTGATAATATGATCATTTACATTGATTGACTATTTTTTTTTTCTTTTCTAGAGACAGGGTCTTGCCTTGTTGCCCAGACTTGTCTTGAATTCCTGTGCTCAACTAATCCTCCTGCCTTAGCTTACCAAAGAGCTGGTATTATAGGCATGAGCCACTGCACCTGGTCTTGATTGATCATACCAGCCTTACCTCCCTGAAATAAATCTTGGTCATGGTGTATAACCCTTTTTGTATAGTGTTAAATTATATTTGCTAATATTTTGTTAAAGATTTTAATGTCTATATTTATGATGGATCTTGGTCTATAACTTTAAAAAATATAATCTTTGTGTGTTTTTTTAAAATCAGGGTAATATTAACTTCATAAAATCATTGCAAATTATTTCTTTCTCTTCTATCTTTTGAAAGACACTGTTTAGAATTGCTGTTAGTTCTTTAAACATTTGATAGAATTTTCTAGTGAAACCATCTAGGGCTTGGAGATATCTTTTTATCAGAACTTTTAAATATGAATTCAATATTCTTAATAGTTATAGAGGTATTCAAATAATCTATTTTATGTCAGGCAAGTTGCGGAGTCCATGTTTTTCTAGAAATCAGCTCATTTCATTGAAGTTGTCTAATTTATGTGTGTAGAGTTGCTTATAGTATTTCTTTGTTATCTTTTTGATGTCAGCACAGTCTGTAGAGATATCCTCTGTTCAACTGCTGGCATTAGTAATTTGTGTCTTGTCTCTCTCTTTCTTTTTTAGGATTGATGGAGGTTTGGTAATTGTATTGACCTTTTCCAAGAACCAGCTTTTTGTTTCATTGATTTTTCTATTATTTTTCTGTTCTAATTTTTATTGGTTTTTGCTCTTATGTTTATTATTCTCCTGCTTGCTTTGGGTTTCTGTTCTTCTTCAGGTTCTTATTTATTTATTTATTTATTTATTTTACTTTAAGTTCTAGGGTACATGTGCACAATGTACAGGTTTGTTACATATGTATACATGTGCCATGTTGGTGTGCTGCACCCATTAACTTGTCATTTACATTAGGTGTATCTCCTAATGCTATCCCTCCCTCCTCCCCTACCCCGCAAAAGGCCCTGGTGTGTGATGGCCCCAGCGTGTGATGTTCCCCACCCCGTGTCCATGTGTTCTCATTGTTCAATTCCCACTTATGAGTAGGAACATGCAGTGTTTGGTTTTCTGTCCTTGTGATAGTTTGCTCAGAATGATGGTTTCCAGCTTCATCCATGTTCCTGCAAAGGACATGAACTCATACTTTTCTATGGCTACATAGTATTCCATGGTGTATATGTGCCCCATTTTCTTAATCCAGTCTATCATTGATAGACATTTGGGTTGATTCCAAGTCTTTGCTATTGTGAATAGTGCTGTAATAAACATACGTGTGCATGTATCTTTATAGCAACATGATTTATAATCCTTTGGGTATATGCCCAGTAATGGGATTGCTGGGTCAAATGGTATTTCTAGTTCTAGATCCTTGAGGAATCGCTACACTGTTTTCCACAATGGTTGAACTAGTTTATAGTCCCACCAACAGTGTAAAAGTGTTCCAATTTCTCCACATTCTCTCCAGCTCCTGTTGTTCCCTGACTTTTTAATGATCGCTATTCTAACTGGTGTGAGATGGTATCTCATTATGATTTTTTTTTGCTTCTCTAGTTCTTTGAATTGTGATGTTAGGGTGTCAATTTTAGATCTTTCCTGCTTTCTCTTGTGGGCATTTAGTGCTATAAATTTCCCTCTACACACTGCTTTCAATGTGTACCAGAGATTCTGGTATGTTGTGTCTTTGTTTTCATTGGTTTCAAAGAATATCTTTATTTCTGCCTTCATTTCATTATGTACCCAGTAGTCATTCAGGAACAGGTTGTTCAGTTTCCATGTAGTTGAGCAGTTTTGATTGAGTTTCTTAATCCTGAGTTCTAGGTTGATTGCACTGTGGTCTGAGAGATAGTTTGTTATAATTTCTGTTCTTTTACATTTGCTGAGGAGTGCTTTACTTCCAACTATGTCATCAATTTTGGAGTAAGTACGATGTGGTGCTGAGAAGAATGTATGTTCTGTTGATTTGGGGCGGAGAGTACTGTAGATGTCTATTAGGTCTGCTTGGTGCAGAGCTGAGTTCAATTCCTGGATATCCTTGTTAACTTTCTGTCTCGTTGATCTGTCTAATGTTGACAGTGGGGTGTTAAAATCTCCCATTATTAATGTGTGGGAGTCTAAGTCTGTCTGTAGGTCTCTAAGAACTTGCTTTATGAATCTGGTTGCTCCTGTATTGGGTACATATATATTTAGGATAGTCAGCTCTTCTTGTTGAATTGATCCCTTTACCATTATGTAATGGCCTTTTTTGTCTCTTTTGATCTTTGTTGGTTTAAAGTCTGTTTTATCAGAGACTAGAATTGCAACCCCTGCCTTTTTTTGTTTTCCATTTGCTTGTTAGATCTTCCTCCATCCCTTTATTTTGAGCCTATGTGTGTCTCTGCACATGAGATGGGTCTCCTGAATACAGCACACTGATGGGTCTTGACTCTATCCAATTTGCCAGTCTGTGTCTTTTAATTGGAGCATTTAGCCCATTTACATTTAAGGTTAATATTCTTATGTGTGAATCTGATCCTGTCATTATGAGGTTAGCTGGTTATTTTGCTCGTTAGTTGATGCAGTTTCTTCCTAGCATTGATGGTCTTTACAATTTGGCATGTTTTTGGAGTGGCTGGTACTGGTTGTTCCTTTCCATGTTTAGCACTTCCTTCAGGAGCTCTTGTAGGGCAGGCCTGGTGGTGACAAAATCTCTCAGCATTTGCTCGTCTGTAAAGGATTTTGTTTCTCCTTCACTTATGAGATTAGTTTGGCTGGATATGAAATTCTAGGTTGAAAATTCTTTTCTTTAAGAATATTGAATATTGGCCTCCACTCTCTTCTGGCTTGTAGAGTTTCTGCCGAGAGATCCACTGTTAGTCTGATGGGCTTGCCTTTGTGGGTAACCCGACCTTTCTCTCCAGTTGCCCTTAACATTTTTTCCTTCATTTCAACTTTGGTGAATCTGACAATTATGTGTCTTGGAGTTGCTCTTCTCGAGGAGTATCTTTGTGGCGTTCTCTGTATTTCCTGAATTTGAATGTTGGCCTGCCTCGCTAGGTTGGGGAAGTTCTCCTGGATAATATCCTTCAGAGTGTTTTCCAACTTGGTTCCATTCTCCCTGTCACTTTCAGGTACACCAATCAGACGTAGATTTGGTCTTTTCACATAGTCACATATTTCTTGGAGGCTTTGTTCATTTATTTTTACTCTTTTTTTTTTCTCTAAACTTCTCTTCTCGCTTCATTTCATTCATTTGATCTTCAATCACTGATACCCTTTCTTCCATTTGATTAAACCAGCCACTGAAGCTTGTGCATGCGTCACATAGTTCTCATGCCATGATTTTCAGCTCCATCAGGTCATTTAAGGACTTCTCTACACTGTTTATTCTAGTTAGTCATTCATCTATTCTTTTTAACAGTTTTTAGCTTCTTTCTGATGGGTTCAAACATCCTCCTTTAGCTCAGAGAAGTTTGTTATTACCAGTCATCTGAAGCCGTCTTCTCTTGACTCGTCAAAGTCATTCTCTGTCCACTTTTGTTCCGTTGCTGGCGAGGAGCTGCGTTCCTTTGGAGGAGAAGAGGTGCTCTGATTTTTAGAATTTTCAGCTTTTCTGCTCTGGTTTCTTCCCATCTTTGTGGTTTTATCTACCTTTGGTCTTTGATGATGGTGACATACAGATGGGGTTTTGGTGTGGATGTCCTTTCTGTTTGTTAGTTTTGCTTCTAACAGTCAGGACTTCAGCTGCAGGTCTGTTGGAGTTTGCTGGAGGTCCACTCAAGACCCTGTTTGCCTGGCTATCACCAGCGGAGGCTGCAGAACAGCAAATATTGCTGCCTAATCCTTCCTCTGGAAGCTGTGTCTCAGAGGGGCAACCGGACTTTTGAGGTGTCGGTCACTCCCCTACTGGGAGGTGCCTCCCAGTTAGGCTAGTCGGGGGTCAGGGACCCACTTGAGGAGGCAGTCTATCTGTTCTCAGATCTCAAACTCCATGCTGGGAGAACCACTACTCCCTTCAAAGCTGTCAGACAGGGACGTTTAAGTCCACAGAAGTTTCTGCTGCCTTTTGTTCAGCTGTGCCCTGCCCCTAGAGGTGGAGTCTACAGAGGCAGGCAGGCCTCCTTGAGCTGCAGTGGGCTCCACCCAGTTGGAGCTTCCCAGCTGCTTTGTTTATTGATTGGAGCCTCAGCAATGGCGGGCGCCCCTCCCCCAGCCTTGCTGCCGCCTTGCAGTTCATCTCAGACTGCTGTGCTAGCAGTGAGCGAGGCTCCCTGGGCGTGGGACCCTCCGAGCCTGGTGCAGGATATAATCTCCTGGTGTGCCTTTTGCTAAGGCCGTTGCAAAAGCACTGTATTAGGGTGGGAGTGTCCCGATTTTCCAGGTGCTGTCCCTGACAGCTTCCCTTTGCTAGGAAAGGGAATTCCCAGACCCCTTGTGCTTCCCGGTGAGACTATGCCCCGCCCTGCTCCGTGGGCTGCACTTGTCTGGCAAGCCCCAGTGAAATGAATTCTGTACCTTAGTTGGAAATGCAGAAATCACTGGTCTTCTGCATTGTTCACGCTGGGAGCTGCAGACTGGAGCTGTTCCTTTCGCACCCACCTCTCTTCAGGTTCTTAAAGTGAGAGCTTAGATTATAGATTTGAGACTTTCTATTTTCTAATGTAAGCATTTAATACTATAAATTTCCCTTTCAGCATTGTTTTGACTGTGTCTCACAAATTCAGTACATTGTATTTTCACTCAATGTATTTTTAAAATTTCCTGATACTTTCTCTTCAATACATGTATTATTTATCAATGTGTTGTTTAGCTTCCAAGTTTTGAATATTTTCCGTTATTGATTTCATTCCATTGTTGTAAGATAACAGATACTACTATGATGTCAATTTTTTAAATATCTGTTGAAATTTGTTTTATGGTACAAGGTATTGTCTAACTTGGTATATATTTCAGGGGCACTTCAAGTAAATGTGTATTTTGCTGTAATTGGGTGGCATGTTCTGCAGAAGTGGATTCTATCCTGTTGGTTGATTGTGTTATTGGGTTCTTCTACATCCTTGCTGATTTTCCTGTCAGTTGTTCTTTAAGTTATTAAGAGAAAGGGGTGTTAAAGTTGGCAACTATAATTATGGATTTATCTATTTCTTCTTTCATTTCTATCAGTCTGAGTTTCACATATTTTGCAGCTCTGTTTCTGGTGAGTATGTATTGAGGATTGTTGTGTCTTCTTGGTGGACTGACTCTTTCATCATTATGTAAACTTCCTTGCTGTCTCTGGTAATTTTCTTTGTACTGAAGTCTACATTATCTGATACTAATACAGAAGCTCCTGTTTTCTTTTGACTAATGTTTGTGTGTTATATATTTTTCATTCTTTTACTTTCAACCTATATTGTTGTATTTAAATTTAGCTTCTTGTAGACAGTATGAGGTTGGATCAGTTTCCTTTTCTCCCCATGGTCTATCGATCTTTGCCCTTTAACTGGTATGTTTTAACCATTTACATTTTAGGTAGTTATTAATATGTTAGGCCTTAAGTTTTCCATTTTGTTTTTTGTTTTCTGTTTTTCCTCTCTATTTTTGTCTGCTTACTTTTTCATGCCTTATTGTTAATTACTTGAACTTTTTCAAAAATTCTATTTCAGTTAATCTATAATGTTTTTGGGTGTATCTCCTTGCATAGCTTTTTAAAAACTGATTATTCTAAGTATTACATTATATATGCATTACATTACAGGCTACTACTGTTGACATTTTACCAATGTCACTCAAGTGAAGTGTATCATCTTTTACTTTCCCTGTTTATAATTGTCTTAAATATTTCCTTTTCACAAATTTAAAACCATATCAGGCAATATTCTAATTTTTATTTTAATTCTCTTGATAAAACTCAAGAGAAGAAAAATGTATTATACTTATTCATATTTTAAACTTTTCCATTGTTCTTCCTTTCCTTTTGATGTTTCAAGATTTCTTCTTTTGTTATTTTATTTTTGTTTATGTAATTACTTTAGCCATTCTTTTAGGGTGGTTCTGCTGGTGACAAATTCTTTTTTTTTTTTTTTTTTTTTTTTTAATTTGAGACTCTTGATTTTCCTTCATTCCTGAAGGATATTTTTGTTGTACATAAGATTCCAGGTTGACAGTTCTTTTCTTTCAGCACTTAAAAATGTGCCACTTTTTTTCCAGCCTCTATGGTTTCTCATGAGAAATCTGCTACCATTCAACTTGTTTTTACAATATAAGTGTCATTTATCTCTCACTGCTTTCAAGAATTATCTTCCTTGTGTTTAGTTTTCAAAACTTTTCCTCTGATGTGTCTTGGCATGGATTTGGTTGAGTTTATCTGGCTTGAGACTTGCTCATCTTCTTCAATCTGTAGGTTTATGTCTTTTGTCAAATATGAGAGGTTTCACTCATTATTTCTTTGAGTACCATTTCAACTCTGCCTCTTTCTTCTCCCTCTAGGATTCCAATGACATAATTGCTAGATCTTTAGTTATAGTCTCACAGGTCTTGAGGCACTGTTTTTTTTTTGTTTGTTTGTTTGTTTGTTTTACATTTTTTTCATTGTGGTTCAGTTGTTTAATTTCTATTATTATGTTTTTAAGTTCAACAATTCTTTCTATTGTCCCCTTTATTCTACTTTGGAGATCATCCATTGAGTTTTTAAAATTTAGGTTATTGTACTTTTCGGTTTTAAATTTCTATCTAGTTCTTTATATGTTCTATCCATGTGTTGAGACTATTTTTTCATTTGTTTCTAGTGTTTTTGCAATTGCTTATTAATATATTTTTATCATGGGGGCTTACAATTTTTGCTAGGTAATTCCAATATGTATGCCATTGTGTTTTTTGTCTGTTCATTGTCTTTTCTCATTCGGTTTGAGATGTTACGGTATTTAGCATGACAAGTGATTTTTATTGGAACCTGAACAACCTCAGTATTACAGTATAATGCTGAATATTATTTAAATATTTTGTTTCAGATTCTTTGGTGTGGAAAGAGGGTGTCGCTTCATACTGTCAAGTAGGGGTATGAGTGCAGGTTTCCCACTTGACTTCCATTGACACCAAGGTGAGGGAACTCCCCAGTACTGCTGGGCAGAGGTGGGAGGGTTGATTTCCCAATAGGCCCTCATTGATACCTCCTTGTCTGGAAGTGCTGGGACTTCCTGGTTATTGTTCTCCACCTGGCCTCCACTGGCACCATGGTGGTAGTATAAGTTTGTTACTATGGGTGTTAGTGAATTTCCTGACTCTCCACTAGACTTCCTCTGATACCACCCCGCTGGGGGCTTGGTGCACCTTATTAAACAGCCTGGTGCGGGTGGAAGTCCATCCTTCATGCTTGGGCTTTGCTGGCTTGTGGAGAAGAGGGGAGACACGTTAGTTTTTCTGCAGTGTTTGGAATAGAGTGGTTATTGTTCAAGAGTTTTATGTCTTGCTTGGCTGCCCATTTTCTTGTCCTTTGACTACAAAGAACAGGCTTTCATTAGGAATTTAAATATATGTGCCCATTTGGTGTTTCCAAGGTTGCAGATTTGTTCAGCTCCAAGTCCTGGATTTATCAGGCAAAATGAAAACCCAGGGAACTAACCACTGTGTCAATCTTCAGGTTCTGAGGTCCCTAGTGGATCTTCCTTCTTCTCTTCACCTTGTAATACATTCCTTTTGTTTTGTTTTGTTTTATAAATAATTTCCAGAGTTTCATTATACTTAGTGGGCAGAATATGGAAAAGTATGTCTACTCCATCCTCCTGGAAAAAGTATGTCTACTCCATCCTCCTGGAAAAAAAATTATCAACTTAGGTTGATAATTTTTGGCTACCACCATATTAGGCTCTTTAGAAACTTTTCTTATTTAATTATCTCACTTCTCTGAGCCAGATGTTCTCACATTAATTCTAAAGATCAGGAGACTGAGGCTTGGTGGAGTAGAACAACTTGTTCAAGGTAAATGGTTAAAGCTAGGCTACAAACACAGGTTAGTCTGGCTATGAAATCTCTGCTGTTTTCGCTGTATAATAAAGGGAAGTCCCTTGCTTATCATTTTCATCTGTTATGATCCCCAGCACATAGATAAGCATATAGAAGGTGCCCAGTAAGTACTGGTGGAATGAGCTTCACATAGGAGCTAAGTTAATGCTTATTAGAAGAGCACCTCTTTTCCAGGGGGATTGGTAGTTAGTGTTTGTTCAGCTGCATGTCACTTCCAAACTGAGTAGCTTTCACTTTTCTAGTTTCTCTGTTTATTTCAAAGGGCACTGCCCAACTGAACATCACCATTTTCCATTCATCATCAATCTGGTATAACTGCAAATTCCTAGAAAAGAAAAACTTCCTGGAAGATTTCTGCTGCTCTGGGGGCAAAGCTAGAGTTGCATTACAATCACAAAATAGGATTTTTCCTATCTAGGGTGCAGTGTCTCATGCCTGTAATCCCAGCAATTTGGGATGCCGAGGTGGATGAATCACTGGAGGTCAGTAATTCGATACCAGCCTGGCCAACATGGTGAAATTCCATTTCTACTAAAAATACAAAAAATTAGCCGGGTATGGTGGTGTGCACTTCTAGTCCCAGCTACTCAGGAGGCTGAGGCAGGAAAATTGCTTGAACCCGGGGGACGGAGGTTGGTTGCAGTGAGCCGAGATCGTAGCACTGCACTCCAGCCTGGGTGACACAGCAAGATTCTGAAAAAAAAAAAAAAAAAAAAAAAAAAAAAAAAAAGATTTGTCTTGCTCTGCCTGCACTCATCCTAGAGACCATAAGATTTCTCTTTGCTAGCTCTGTGAGGACCAGGAGAAATGTGCCATATATATCTGGTGAGTAAGGACTGCCTGGTGAGGTAGTCCTCTCAGCGAGAGTGTTGAGTCTGTGCATTGCAGGAGAGCATGAATTCTTCTGGAGCGGGCTGCCAGGGTTCAAAGCTCAGCTCTGCCATTATCCACAGTGGGACGCTGAGTAGATTCTTAAACCTCCATGACCCCTACTTCCTATACTGTAAAGTGGGAATAATATAATGCTATATAGTGAGAGTTAAATGAGTTAATATGCATCAACTACTTAAAATAGTACCTGCCACACTGTCTTCCACAATCGTTGAACTAGTTTACACTCCCACTAACAGTGTAAAAGTGTTCCCATTTCTCCACATCCTCTCCAGCACCTGTTGTTTCCTGACTTTTTAATGATCGCTAATCTAATTGGTGTGAGATGGTATTTCATTGTGGTTTTGATTTGCATTTCTCTGAAGACCAGTGACGATGAGCATTTTTTCATGTGTCTGTTGGCTGCATAAATGTCTTCTTTTGAAAAGTGTCTGTTCATATCCTTTGCCCGCTTTTTGATGGGGTTGTTTGATTTTTTCTTGTAAATTTGTTTAAGTTCTTTGTAGATTCTGAATATTAGCCCTTTGTCAGATGGGTAGATTGTAAAAACTTTCTCCTATTCTGTAGATTGCCTGTTCACTCTTATGGTACTTTCCTTTGCTGTACAGAAGCTCTTTAGTTTAATTAGATCCCATTTGTCTATTTTGCTTTTGTTGCCATTGCTTTTGGCATTTTAGTCATGAAGTCCTTGCCCATGCCTATGTCCTAAATGGTATTGCCTAGGTTTTCTTCTAGGGTTTTTATGGTTTTAGGTCTAACATTTAAGCCTTTAATCAACCCTGCACGTTGTGCACATGTACCCTAGAACTTAAAGTATAATAAAAAAAAAAATAGTACCCGACACACAGAATATAATACATATGAGCTGTTTTTATTGCTGTCAATATAATCAGTTAGGGAAGGTGTGACGTCTGTCATCTGACTCCTTCTCTCCAGGGCTCCCTGGTCATCTTGCTTCTTTTGGTCACCGTCTGCTGCAAATACTGCCACGTGTCGAGCTCCTCATGCTGAGATCAGGACCTGGGTCAAGGAGAGCTGGCTGTGCTTCTACGGCTGCCACGGCTGCTGAGCCCAGATGGAAGTCACTTTGCACACCTGGGTGAACCCTCCCTACCCATACTGCTTCTTTGTCCTGGACAAACCCGCACACCTCTGCCTATCTTTGTGGGGTGCCCTCCATCACACACTAAATCACTCTCTTCTATTTCTATTTCTAGAAAGTTTATATTTCTAGAAATCCTCCAAAATCTTCAAACCCTGACTCAGCTCGTCCTTCCAGAAGGAGGCTGAGGCTTCTGCTTCTCATACACACGTGGGGCATCCCAGAGGTGGCTGCTTCCTCTTCCCTCCTCCGCGTTCTTCCTGAATCCTGAGTCTTCAAGGAAGATTGCTCACTCCTCCAGGACTCCAAGGGGTGTTCAGGCCACATCAATCCAGGGCTGTGTGAGTTTCCTGGAGCTGCTAAAACAAGTGATCACAATCCGGGTGGCTTAAAACCACAGTCATTTATTGTCTCGCGGTTCTGGAGGCTGGAAGTACAAAATCAAGATGTTGGCAGGGCTGGTTCCCTCTGAGAGCTGTGAGGAGAATCTGCCCCAGGCCTCTGCTTAGCTTCTGGTGGTTTCCTGGCAATCTTCAGCATCCCATGGCTTTTAGATGGATCATCCAGTTCTCTGTCCTCACATTCACATGGTGCTGTCTGTGTATGTCTGTATCCAAATTTCCTCCTTCTTATAGTGACATCAGTCATATCGGATTAAGCATCCACTCTTTTCCAATCTGACCTCATCTTAACTTAACTAATTACACCTACAAAGACTTTCTTTCCAAATACAGTCACCTTTACAGGTACCGGGGTTAGGACTTATAACATATCTTTTTAGAGGACACAGTTAAACTTACAGTAAAGCATAACAGCAACATCTCAAACTTGGACCTCTACTGAGTTAGAAGTGTCACTCTAGGGGTAGTATGCAGAGAATTTTGGAGGGAAAACGTGTCCTGGGAACAGGTGTGTGAATTAGGATGCTGTTAAAATGGTCACAGAAAGAGATTACATTCTGAACCAGAGTGAGGTTTGGGGTGGATTATTTTGTCTCTATTTAAAATTTTGTATCCAGAAATTCAAAGGCTTTTTGAAAAATGTATTTCCCTCCTCCCCTTCAGTGCCAGGTGTCTGAGCTTTGCAAATATGGATTTTCTTGCAGCTCTTCTGTGTGTTGTTGGAGGCCAAGCTCATCAAACTGCCCATAGTGGAGACTGAGCAGCTGTGCATAGGGGCTGCTGAGAGCTGAGTTTGTTTATGTAAATTTTGTTTTATTTTAGTCTTTCCAACAACTGCCACGGGGCCTAATTCTCAGCCAAGGGCTAGGAGGAAGGCCTTTATTGTTTAGATGTAGGCATTTGGGATAACTTGGGAAGCAAACTCCACCATGTAATATGTGAGCCCTTCCTGGGCAGCTCTTCTCACCCAGTGCTTCATGGAGAAGTAAGACTGTTGCTGCCTTGGGAGAGGCTGCGGTTTTATTGTGAGTCAAGCATAATTTTTCCTTTTTAATTTCCACAGCTTTATTTAGCTTTAGAAACATTCCTTTCAAATATATTATGTTATTCTGGTATAATATCTTTTATAATAAAGCCATGGAAATTATAATTAATCTTTTATAATAAAGCCATGGAAATTATTCTGAGCATAGCCTACAACAAAGAAAAAACACTCAACCACAATAATGAACCCATAGACAATTACATTCTTACAAATTATTGTGTTCTAAATACAAGCGTCTTTCCAAATTTCATGTATTAAATAGATGGACACGAAAAGGATATAAATAAATATTGCTTAAGTAAGTAAAATAAATGTTTAAGTCTACATATGTGTTGTAATTTAAAAGGGCATTTAAGATGATTGAGAAAACACTGGTAAAAGCAGTCATTCCTTGAGCAAATATTTAGTGACACTGACAATGGCCAGGAAATGGCTATAGAGGGAGGGGAGCAGGGCTCGGTCTGGCCCTGAGACTGCACATGGTGAAGTGTTCCGTGGTTTGTCTGCAGACGCTTCTGCTATAACACTGATGCCTGACCCTGCTGACTACCTGACTTCAGCTTCCCTCTTTTCCACGTGATTCCCGGAAACTTCCCAACATCTTCAAGCCCTGACTGAGCTCCTTGGTCCAGCAGGAGGACGGGGTGCCTGGTGCTGACACTGCGTAGGCGTCTCGGGGGCAGTTGCCTCCCCTCCCCTCCTTTGCACCCTTCCTGTGTTCTTGGCGCCCATCTCCTAGGAAGACACTTTCCCTCAAGTGCTCTTGATCCCATTCTCTCCACCTGACATAAAGCGATTTTACACAAACCTGAACAATAAACATTTAGACGTGGACCATCGCACAGCAACACCAGTGGAAGATTGCCCAGTCCACCCCAACCCCTGAGGTTCAGCCTGGCTCTTGGAGTTGAGGGGATGGTGTGGAGAGGCCGCTGGGGAGGGCGGGCCATGGCAACAATGAGAAAAGAAGGTCTGAGGTGTTCAGTGGGAAGAAACAGGACATATCAGTACTTTAACAAGGCTCAGAATCGCCCTTCCAAAATGTCTCCAGGTTCATAATCTCCTGCGCTGCCCAGCAATGGCTTCCTTTCTCCATCAATCATCTCTTTGCATTTTGCATCTTTGCTCACCTCCCCCGTCCTCTCCTGTGGCCATAAAATTCATCAGGCATTCCTTACTGGGAAATGCAACAACAGCAACAACAAAACCAGGAAGTGGCGACCAACTTCTCTGGGCCCTGTCTCCATCTTCAAGGCTTGAAGGGGACATTCTTTCCCTCTTACTCTTTTCAACTCAGTATTTCTTGAAAGAGTATCTGACTCCAGCAACCTCCTTTCCATTCTCATCGCCGCCGCCTCCTCCACCTTTTGCACCTTGGCTCTGTCCCGTGTCCATCTTCGGTTGTCCTTCTTTCCTGAGCACCCTCGATCTTTTGCAGCTTGGCTCTGTCCCTGTCCATGTTTGGTTGTCCTTCTCACCTGAGCTCCCTGGAAGCACTGTTGCGGACCTGGGGTCCTGTGCCTGAGTCAGTACAGTTGCACCCGGGGAGGTCCTGCCCTCAGCTCAGGGCGCAGCACCCACAGCACGTAGAGTCCAGCTCGGGCAGATCTCTCTGCTGTGTGCTTCCTTGTACAGGGTAGGAAGTGGTTCTGGGTTTCTTATACCTACGTATTGAGGCTTGTGCCCAGGCATCCAGATCAAGTGGATTCAGGAGGAGCCACATAACCACCCTGAGAGATATTTTGAGGCATTAGCACGTGCTTTCTTTCTCTGAAACTTTTCTTTCCTGTCCTCCCACTCAAGCCATTGCCTAGCCCTGAGCTCATTGCATCAGGAAGGGGTGTACAGACATGGCCTGAGTCCTCCTAGCCCTTCCCTCCCACTGTCTAAATCTAGAGTTGGATGAAGATCCTTGGAAATAGAATATTTGGGGGCACAGTCAGCGAGGAGAGAGGATTTACCCAGGCTTGGGAGATTAAATAGAAAAAAGGATGGATGAGAATTGGGTATCCCAAGAGAGAAAGAGGAAATGCTCTGTCTGCTTCCAAAGCAACGCCTCTGGAGAAGGAGGGACGTTGCTTCCAGAGAGGACGGCCACTGGGGCATGGATCCAGATGGGAGGTGGCCACTTCCAACAGCTTCCTGTCCTCACTCCGGTCCTGGCACTGCAGAGACAGCCACGTGCAGTTATCAAGGCTGAGGAGGAAATGGCTTAGAGAGGACTAGGAGGACTGGCAGCCCACATGCCGATGACCCGCTGCCACCCCAATGCCTTGGAATTGTGGCATGACCCAGGAAGCGTTCACTCTAAGTTGGTCGTCAGCTTGGGGTGGGAAGTGAAAGCTTTGAAACAGGACTTAATGCAGTCAAGTTGAGAATAAGAACCGCGGCATGTATTTTGTACTTGACCTTGAGAACCCAGCACTCAATGAAGAGTCGTTCTCTTCTTAGGAGATGTGCTTGGACCTGTGAGGAAAGTGGCCATCAGCAGACACACTGTCCAGGTCCAACCTCCCCGATCATCTTGGATCTCAACAATCGTGTCTATTAATTCCAGCATTTTCCCTCCCCAGTTCATCACCGCACGGCAGCCTGGGATGGGACCAGGAGTAGTTGGTACTCTTGGCACAACTTCAACTACTTCTACTTTGCTAGAGTCTGACTTGTTTAGCAACAGTTGAGTGACCCCTGGGTTGTAACAATGTTTTCCACCGTCTTGAGCACCAATGTTTACATTCCTGTTACAAGGCCAGAAATCTGTTTTTTTTTTCCCCCAGATTTGCCACTCTATGCTGCCAAGGACCCAGTCAACACTGACTTGATTCTAGGTGAGGACCGAGGACCTGACTTGTCACTTCTCCATATGGCTGCTGCTTCAGCAGCTCTTCCTTGAGGCACTCGTCCATGCACAAGCAATGTGTGTTTTTAAAAATGAAATGTTTTTTAGAAGTACAAAAATCATCGATGTTTAGGTATCCACCACTGAGATTAAGCAGGTGTTACTATTTTGATATATATTCTTTATCTCTCTAGTTTAAAAAAATTAAACAAATAAAAAGATTATAGTGTCAGGTGTGGTGGCTCACACCTGTAATTCCAGCACCTCGGGAGGCTGAGGCAAGTGGATCACCTGAAGTCAGGAGTTCAAGACCAGCCTGACCAACATGGTGAAAGCCCACCTCCACTAAAAATACAGAATTAGCTGAGTGTGATGGCATGTGCCTGTAATCCCAGCTACTTGGGAGGCTGAGGCAGGATAATCACTTGAACCAGGGAGGCAGAGGTTTCAATAAGCCAAGATCGTGCCATTGCATTCCAGCCTGGGCAATGAGCAAAAGTCCATCTCAAAAAAAAAAAAAAAAAAATTATGGCCACAGAGATGCTATAGTGATGGATACATGCTATTATGCACAAAGAGTGAACCCTGAAGCAAACTATAGACTTCAGTTAATAATCATATCAATATTGGATCATTAACTGTAAAAAATGTGCCTCACTAATAGAAGATGTTAATGGGGGCTGAGTGTGCTTTCTCTCTCTCTCTCTCTCTCTCTCTGTGTGTGTGTGTGTGTGTGTGTGTGTGTGTGTGAGAAGGGGTGTATGGAATACTCCGTACTTTCTTCTCAAGTTTTCTATAAACCTAAAGTTGATCTAAAAATCAAACCTAGTAAATATATGTTAGATTATTGAATATACTTACATACTATATAAATAGCTACAGCCATATTCTGTCTCCATCCTCCTCCCTCCATCCTCCTCCCTGCTTTCCTGGAAGCACCTGCCACCTTAGAGCTGTGTGTGGCCCTACCTGTCACTCTGAGAGCACCGCCCCTCCCCTGGCTCTTCCTGTAACCCAGTCTGTGGCATGGCTGCCCTGTCCTGCCTCTCCACTGGCCAGCCTTCTTCCTTTCAAAGACCCTGTGGGCCGTTGCTTGAACTCTTTGGTCAGTTTTAAATGATGAAAGCTCCTCCAGGCTCTTGTAGGCATAAGGAGAGTCTCATTTGCATAATTAGAATTCCTGTTTATGAAGGCAAATATCTAAACTTGTGATTCCATTTAGAACCCACCTGCCTGGATGACCCAGGGAGACTTCTCCATCTCAGGATCCTTCACTCAATCGTATCTGCAAAGATCCTTTTTCCATATCAGGTCACATTCTGAAGTCCCAGGAATTAGGACCTGACATCTCGGGACCATTATATCACCTACACACCCTCTTGCAGGTCTGCCTCTGCTGCCCTAGGTTGGGCTGTGGGGTGTGGGGTAGGGATCAGAAGGAATAGGTAGAGTCCTCCTGGACTGCGTAGAGGTAATTCTGCCTTGGTGCCTTTGGGTGTTGCTAGTTCCCAATATTGACCTTCTTATTTTTATGATTTTTGAACATTTCCCTGCTTTCTTTGGCTCTTGCTTCCTGGGAACATCTCACAGGTGAGGCCAGACAGCACAGGGTTTCAAAGGGCTGGCTTGTGGGTGAGTCAGGTGATGGCTGTGCCCACCACTTGTTTATTTTTAAGACAGAGATAATAGTAACGCATCTCACAGGTTGCTGTGAGGATTCTGGTACATGGAAAATCTTTAATGTGCTGCCTGCATCACAGCACCTGCTTGGGGAGGATTGGCCATTTTTGTTGGTAGAAGCTGCAGCTTCTCTTATGGGGCAGTGCCTCCCCCTCGGAGCTCTCCACATCCAGTGCTGCTGAAGCACCTGTCAAGGTGGACTCTTCCTAACAGGAAGCTTCCCAATTGTCTATGAACAATGTTTATTATGTTCTATCCTCTTTTTCTGATTTAGGATCTGATCAAGGATTGTACATTGTGTTGGCTGTCATGTGACCTTAGTCTTCTCTATTCTAGCTATACCTGGGACTTTAACAAATGCACATGTACCCTAGAACCTAAAGTATATAAAAAAAGTTTCCATGCTGTTTATGTTTTTTAAGGCCCAGGTTGATTGTTTTGCAGGATGCTTTTCAATTTGCATTTGTCTAATTGTTTGCTCACGATTAGATTCATTTTTGCAGGGACTTCCACAGGCAATGTTCACCTTTCCCACTGCAGCCCAGCAGGAGGGACACACTGTTAGTTCATCCCATCACTGGGATGTTCAGCTTCGTCACTTCCTTCAGTTGGCATTTGCTGAATTTCTCCATTATAAAGGTATCTTTCTCCCTTTGTGCTTAATAAGTAACTTGTGTTGTAATTCTTTGAGACTTTGTGAATATCCTGTTCCTCCATGCTCTTTTCCCCAGTGGTTTCAGCGTTCATCACTAAATGTATTTTGAGTTATTGCTATGCTGGAGGCAAAGTAGTGATTTTTTATTTCCCTCATTTCTTTTGTTTTATCTTTAGTTAACACATAATAATTGTACATATTTATGGAATATAGGGTAATGTTTTTATACATGCATACAATATGTCATGATCAAATCAACGTAATCATACAGACATTAACTCAAACATTTATAATTTCTTTGCATTGGGAACATTCAAAATTCTCACTTTTAGGGAGTGTAAATTAGTTCAACCATTGTGGAAGACAGTGTGGCGATTCCTCAAGGATCTAGAACTAGAAATACCATTTGACCCAGCAATCCCATTACGGGTATATACCCAAAGGATTATAAATCATTCTACTATAAAGACACATGCACACGTATATTTATAGCAGCACTATTCACAATAGCAAAGACTTGGAACCAACCCAAATATCCATCAATAATAGACTGGATAAAGAAAACGTGGCACATATACACCATGGAATACTGTGCAGTCATAAAAAAGGATGAGTTCATGTCCTTTGCAGGGACATGGATGAAGCTGGAAACCATCATTCTCAACAAACTACCACAAGAACAGAAAACCAAACACTGCATATTCTCACTCATAAGTGAGAGTTGAACAATGAGAACCCATGGACATAGGGAGGGGAACATCTGCTGGGGGCTGGGGGGCTAGGGGAGGGATAACGTTAGGAGAAATACCTAATGTAGGTGATGGGGCGATGGGTTCAGCAAACCACCATGGAACATGTATACCTATGTAACAAAACTGCACATTCTGCACATGTACCACAGAACTTAAAATATAATTAAAAAGAAAGAAAAATTCTCACTTCTAGCTTTTTGAAAATATGCAATAAATCATTATTAACTATACTCATCCTACAGTGCTATAAAAGATTATATTGGGTTGGTGCTAATAATGGTAAAAACTACAATTACTTTTGCACTAACCTAATAACTCATTCCTCCTGTCTAGATGTAACTTTGTGTTGGTTAACCAACCTTTTCTCATCTTCCCTTCTCTTCATCCTTCCTAGCCTCTAATAAGCAGAGCCCTACTCTCTCATAGTAGTTTCATAATAGTTTATAATAGTTTACTTCTATGAGTGCAACTTTTTTTTAGCTTACATGTATAAGTGAGAACATGTGGTATTTATCTTTCTATGCCTGGCTTATTTTACTTAACAAAATATCCTCCAGACTCATCCTTGTGGCTGTGAATGATAGGATTTCATTCATTTTTATGGCTGACTTGTATTTCATGGTGTATATGTACAATGTTTTCATCCTTAATATCTGTTGATGGACATTTAAGTTGATTCCACATCTTGGCTATTGTGAATAGTGCTGTAATAAACATGGGAATGCAGATATCTCTTTGATACGTGGATTTCCTTTCCTTTGGAAAAGTAGCCAGTAGTGGGATAACGGGGTCATATGGTAGTACTGCTTTTAGTTTTTTTAAATACTGTTTTCCATAATGTCTGTGCTAATTTCCATTCCTATGAAGACTGTATAAGAGTTCCCTTTTTCTCTGCATCCTTACCAGCATTTGTTATTTTTTTTCTTTTTGATAATAGCCTTAGTGGAGTGAGATGGTGTCTCATTGTGATTGTGTTTTGCATTTTCCTGATAATTAGTGATGTTGAACATTTTTTCATATAGTTGTTGGCCATTTATATATCTTTTTTTGAGAAATGTTTATTCAGATTCTTTGCCCATTTTAAAATCAAATTATTAGATTTTTTTTTTTTTTTTTTTTTTTTTTTTTTGCTGTTGAGTTGCTTAAGTTATTTGCATGTTCTGGAAATTAGTCCCTTCTCAGATGAATAGTTTGCAAACATTTTCCTCCATTCTGTTAGTTGTCTCTTCACTCTGTTGATTGTTTGCTGTGCAGAAGCTTTTCATCTTAACACAGTACTATTTATCTATTAGGTTGATGCGAAAGTAATTGCAATTCTTGCCATTTAGTTTACTTTTGCAATTTACTTTTAAATGGCAAAAACCGCAATTACTTTTGCATCAACCTAATATTTTCGGTTTTTGTTGCCTGTGCTTTTGAAGTCTTACCCATAAAACCTTTGCCTAGACCAATGTCCTGAAGCATTTCTTCTACATTTACTTCTAGTATTTAATAGCTTGGAACTTACATTTAAAGCTTTAATCCATTCTGAGTTGATTTTTCTATGTAGTGAGAGATGGGGTCTAGTTTTCCTCGTCTTCAAATGGCTATCCAGTTTTCCCAGAACCATTTATTGAAAAAGAAATTCTTTCCCCAGTTTATGTTTTTGGCACCTTTGTTGCAGATCAGTTGGCTGTAAATATATAAATTTATTTCTGGATTCTCTACTCTGTTCCATTCATCTATGTGTCTGGTTTTATGTCAGTACCATACTGTTTTGATTAGTATAGCTCTGTAGTATATTTTGAAGTTAGGGAGTATAATTTCTCCAATTCTTTTTTCTCAGTATTGCTTTGCCTATGTATGATCTTTTGTGTTTTCATACAAATTTTAAAGTTTTCTCTATTTCTGTGAAGAACGTTATTTGTATTTTAATACGAATTGTATTGAATATGTAGATTGTTTTGGGTAGTAGGCTAATTTTAATTGGTTCTTTCAGTTCTTTTGATTCTTTCAAGTATTAATTCTTTCAATGCATGGGAAGGGGATGTCTTTTCAATTTTGGTGTGTCTTTAATTTTTTTCATCAGTATAGATCTTTCACCTCTTTGGTTAAATGTATTCCTGAGTATTTTATTTTATTTTGTAACTATTGTAAATTGAATTGATGTCTATTTGTTTTTCAGATAGTTCATTAGTGATTTATACAAATGCTACTGTTTTTGTACGTTGATTTTGTACCCTGCAACTTTACTGAATTCATTTTTCAGGTCTAGGAATTTTTTGGTGGGGTCATTAGGTCTTTCTACATATAAGATCATGTATTCTACAAAGACAAACAATTCAACTTGCTCTTTTCCAATTTGGATGATCTTATTTTCTTTCTTTCTTTCATCTAATTGCTCTGGCAAGGGTTTCCAGTACTATGCTGACTAAGGGTGGTAAAGTGGGCATCCTTGTCTTGTTTCAATTCTCAGAGAAAAAACTTTCAGCTTTTCTCTGTTCAGTATGATGTAAATTGTGGGTTTGTCATATATGGCTTTTTTTGTGTTGAGGTATGTTCCTTCTATACCTAATTTGTTGAGAGATTTTATCATGAAGGGATGTTGAATTTTATTAAATTCTTTTACTGAATCTATTGAGATGATCATATGGTTTTTGTTCTTCATTCTGTTGAATGATGTATCACATGTATTGATCTGTGTATGTTGAATCATCCTAGCATCACTGAAATAAATCCCACTTGGTCATGGTGTATTATGTTTTTGGTGTGCTGTTAGAGTTGGTTTGTTAGTATTTTTTTGAGGATTTTTGAATCTATGTTTATCGGGGATATTGCCATATAGTTTTCCTTTTTGTTGTGTTCTTGTTTAGTTTTGGTATGCTGGCTTCATATAACGAGTTAGAAAAAAATTTCCTCCTCTTCAATTTTTTTGAATAGTTTGAGAAGAATTGATGTTAATTCTCCTTTATACGTTTGGTAAAATTCAACAGTAAAGCCATCTACTTCTTGGCTTTTCTTTATTGGGAAAGTTTTTTTGTTACTGATTCCATCTCTGCTATTATTGGTCTGTTTGGATTTTCTCTTTCTTCTTGGTTCAATCTCAGTAGGTTATATCTGTTCAGGAATTTATCCATTTCCTCCAGGTTTTTCAATTTGCTGGTGTATAGTTTTTCTTAACAATTTTTAATTATCCTTTGTATTTCTGTGGTATTAGTTGTAATGTCTCCTTTTTTGCTTATAATTTTATTTATCTGAGTTTTCTCTGTTTTTTCTTAGTCTAGCTAATGATTTGTCTAGTTTCAAAAAGCCTTTTTTCTGTTTCATTAATCTTTGTGGGTATTTTTATGTCTGTTTTATTTAGTTCTTCTCTGATCTTTATTATTTTTTTCCTTCTACTCTTTTAGGGTTTTGTTTGTTTTTGCTTTTCTAGTTTCTTGAGATGCATTGTTAGGTTATTTACTTGAAATATTCCTACTTTTATGATGTAGGTGCTATTGTTATAAAATTCCCAGTTAGTACTGCTTTTGTTTGTCTCTCAAAGGTTTTGATATGTTGCATTTTTATTTTCACTAGTTTCAAGACTTGTTTTGATTTCCTTCTTAGTTTCTTCATAGACCATTTGGTTAGTCAGGAGCATGTCAATTGACAAATACATGTCAATTTCCATGTAATTGTACAGTTTCCAAAGTTCCTCTTGTCAGTGATTTCTAGTTTTATTCCATTGTGGCTTGACAAGATAATTGATATGATTTTTATTAACAAATTATTTTGAAACTTGTTTTGTGATCTAACATATGGTCTATCCTCAAGAAGTTTCCATGGACCAATGAGAAGAATGTGTATTTTTGCAGCTGTCGGATAAAATATTCTGTAAATATCTCCTAGGTCTATTACGTCCACAATACTGTTTAAGTGCAAAGTGTCTTTGTTCGTTTTCTGCCTGGATCATCTGTCCAGTGCTGAAATTGGGTGTTGATATTCCCCAGCTCTTACTGTGTTAGTGGCTACCTCTCTTTTTAGCTCTAATAAAATAGGTTTTAAATCTCTGTGTGCTCTAGTACTGGTGAATATATATTTACAATTTTGTATTTTCTTAGTGAATTCATACCTTTGCCATTATATAATGACCTTCTTTGTCTCTTTTTATGTTTTTTTAACTTAATGTATATTTTGTAAGAAATAAGTGTAGCTGCTACTGCATACATTTGGTTTCCATTTGCATGGAATACCTTTTTCTATCTTTTCACTTTCAGCCAATGTGTGTCTTTACAGGTAATGTGAGTTTCTTGTGGGCAGCATATATAGTAGGGTCTTGTTTTTATCAATTTATCCAGTATATGTCTTTTAATTGGGAAATTTAAACTCTTTACACTGAGGGCTGTTATTGTTATGAGGACTTACTTCTGTCATTTTGCTAATTATTTTCTACGTGTTTTGTATACCCTTTGCTCCTTTCTTCCTCTCTTATTTTTTATCTTTTTGGTTTGATGGGATTTTTTTTTATAGTGATATTGTTTGATTCCTTTCTCTTTCTCATTTGTGTGTCTGATTTACCAGTGAGTTTTTTGCTTTCATGTGTTTTTATGATGATCTATAGCTTTTTGCTTCCAAGTGTGGGGTGTTCTTAAACATTTCTTTCAGGGATGGTCTAGTGGTGATGACTTTCCTTGGTTTTTGCTTGCCTGGAAAAGACTTTGTTTCTCCTTCATTTCTGAAGGTTAGAATTGCTTGGCATAGTATTCTTGATTAGCAGTTGCTTTCTTTCAGCACTTTGAATATATCATCCCATTTTCTCCTGGCATATAAAATTTCTGCTAAAAAAGTCTAATGTGACCAGGTGTGGTGGCTCATGCCTGTAATCCCAGCACTTTGGGTGGCTGAGGAAGGCAGATCACTTGAGGTCAGGAGTTTGAAGCCAGCCTGGCCAATGTGACGAAACTCTGTCTCTACTTAAAAAAAAAAAATACGGCCGGGCACAGTGGCTCAAGCCTGTAATCCCAGCACTTTGGGAGGCCGAGGCAGGCGGATCACGAGGTCAGGAGATCGAGACCATCCTGGCTAACCCAGTGAAACCCCGTCTCTACTAAAAAATACAAAAAAAACTAGCCGGGCGAGGTGGTGGGCGCCTGTAGTCCCAGCTGCTCGGGAGGCTGAGGCAGGAGAATGGTGTGAATCCAGGAGGCGGAGCTTGCAGTGAGCTGAGATCCAGCCACTGCACTCCAGCCTGGGTGACATAGCGAGACTCCGTCTCAAAAAAAAAAAAAAAAAAAACGAAAATACAAAAATTAGCCAGGCATAGTGGCATGTGCCTGTAATCTCAACTAGTTGGGAGGCTGAGGCACAAGAATCACTTAAACCCAGGAGGTGGAGGTTGCAGTGAGTCCAGGTTGCACCACTGCACTCCAGCCTGGGAAACAGAGTGAGGCTCCATTAAAAAAAAAAAAAAAAAAAAAAAAAAATATATATATATATATATATATGTATGTATGTATATATATAATGTTGGTTTGATAAGGATTCCCTTATATGTGTCTGGAAGCTTTTCTCTTGCTGGTGTTGAAGAGGACTTTTATCAGGGGGATAAATGTTTTTGGGATTCTTTGAGTTTCCTTTGTTTAGATGTCTCTGTCTCTCCCAATACTTGGGAGCTATTATTTCATGAAATAGTTATTCTTTGCCTTTTCCAATCTCTTATAATTTTGGAACTCCCACATGTGAATATAAATTTACTTTGTGGTGTCTCATATATCATGTATATCATGTAGGCTTTCTTCATCCTCTAAAAATTCATCATTATTTTTTGTTGTCTGACTGGATTATTCAAAAGATAAACTATCTGTCTTCAAGTTCAGAACTTTTTACTTTTGTTGATGTAGTCTATTATTGGAGCTCTCAACTGTATTTTGAATTTCCTTCATTGAATTCTTCAGTTCCAAGATTTGTTTTATTATTTTTATGATATCTCTTTGTTTTTGAATTTTTTTCATTTCATGAATTGTTTTCTTGATTTCTTTGTACTGCCTACCTGTGTTCTCTTCCATCTCACTGAGTTTCCTTAAGATCATTATTCTGAATTCCTTTTCAGGCATTTCATATATTTTCTTTTCTTTGGGGTATGTTACTGGAGAATTATTGTGTTCCTTGGAGCTGTCATGTTTCCTTTCTTTTTTGTTTCTTTTGTTCTTACATTAATCTAGTGCATCTACATGGGTCTAGTGTTAACAGTTGACTCATCAAGTTTTGTGGAGTAGCTTTTGTAGGGAAAGACTTTTTCTTGTAGATCTGTCTATACTGTTGGTTGGGTAGAGTGCTATGGCTTTGGTCCTGGGTGGATGCAGTAGTGTTATCTCCGTAAGATTTCTTCGGCTCTAATTAATATCAGCAATGTCTGTGAGTTCATCAGTGCCTTAGGCTGCATTTGTTTGTGCATTTCTTTCTGTGGAGCATTTTTGCTGGGAACAGGGATATCAGGTGGGCCAGTCCTTAGGTCCCTGAATGGCACATGTAGGCTGGTGGTGGCAGCAGTGGGGTCAAAGCAGGCTGGTACTCATATTCCTGGGTGGAATGCACAGTTGTGTGGTGACCTCACTGCTAGAGAGGCAAGGTTGCTATTGGCAGCTGCAGACCCAGGAAGGTGAATCTTAGGCTCTGGGAAGCCTGTAATTTGGCTTTATATTTGTCCTGGGAGCAGCCTCCCTGATGTGCTGGACCACTTATTCCCTGCAGTGTAGGGTGCTGTGTGGACTTGAGTGCCAGAGACCAAACACCCGGGTTGTATCACTGAGTTCAGCAGGTGTTGCAATGTTGTAGCCCTCTGGGTGGAGGTGAGGGAATGTCAGCTGGGCCCCAAGGATGTGGAGATGCAGGGGCTATTAACCCCCAGGGCAAGATGGACTCTGGCCTCTGCTCTCACAATGGTACCCTACTGCAGTGGTATGGGTCCTGTGGGCCTGAGAAGGGGGTGTGTCCCAGTGTGGATTCCCTTTCTGGGGCAATGCAGTAGCATGGACTCCAGACACCTTCTTATACAGGGTTCAGGGCTTTGGGAAGGCTGAGGGGCTCTCCTGTAGCCAGCATTGCAGGTGTCTGTCATGAAAATGAGAGCTGTTTGGACCTCTTCCTTATACTTTCCCCACAATAGGGATTTTCGCTTGACCGTGAGTTGATCCCAGATCCCAGCCAGCTGTGTTGCTTCCATCTCTGTGCTGTCTTCTTGAGTTTCTGTGCCTTAGAAGGTCTTTGTCATTCCCTTGATGAATTCCAGTGTTCTCCTTTAGATCCTCTGTTTGACATGTGGTTACCTATTTGTTGTTTTGGTCCTTCTTTGTGAAGGAGGTAAGTGCTGGGTGCCTCTAACCAGCCATCTTGATGATATCTATTTTTATTATTATTTTTTCTCATCAATAAGGTACCATTTCTTTATCCTGAAGACCTTCTCTTCAGGTAATTTTTAGTATCAGAATAGATTAATAGATTCTTTTTTAAAAAAATAGATTTAGGCCGGGCGCGGTGGCTCAAGCCTGTAATCCCAGCACTTTGGGAGGCCGAGACGGGCGGATCACGAGGTCAGGAGATCGAGACCATCCTGGCTAACACGGTGAAACCCCGTCTCTAATAAAAAATACAAAAAAAACTAGCCGGGCGAGGTGGCGGGTGCCTGTAGTCCCAGCTACTCGGGAGGCTGAGGCAGGAGAATGGCGTGAACCCGGGAGGCGGAGCTTGCAGTGAGCCGAGATCTGGCCATTGCACTCCAGCCTGGGTGACACAGCAAGACTCCGTCTCAAAAAAAAAAAAAAAAAAAAAAAAAAAAAAAAAAAAAAAGATTTAAATAATTACAATTCACTCTTTTATTATTTATTTTGATGTTTAAATTACTCCAAATTCAGTCAATGGACTCTCTTCAATCTGCCTTTTGGGTCCTTTTTAGAAATCCAAATCACTTTTTTTGAGAACTAAATGGTGTCTTTAAAAAACTATACTTTTCTATGTTTCTTGCTTGTATAACTGATTTTGCTATATTGACTTTGCAGCCAGTGACCTTGCTGAACTTTTCTATTAGTTCTAATATGGTGACTGGAAATTTAAGACATTTTCTCTCTTGATAATCATATGTTTATGCATAATGACAATTCAATTGTATTCTTTTTCAGTTATCTTTTTCTTTTGTTATTGAGATGGCGAGAACCTTTTATATAAGGCTAATTCTATGTAAGAGAAAGATGTGACAATTCAATTGTATTCTTTTTCAGTTATCTTTTTCTTTTGTTATTGAGATGGCGAGAACCTTTTATATAAGGCTAATTCTATGTAAGAGAAAGATGTGACAATTCAATTGTATTCTTTTTCAGTTATCTTTTTCTTTTGTTATTGAGATGGCGAGAACCTTTTATATAAGGCTAATTCTATGTAAGAGAAAGATGTGCAGGCACTAGCTTCTTCCTGACTTTGAAGTTTCAACATTAAATATGTTTGTTCTGGCTTATTAGTTGCTATCCTTTCTCCTAGTATGGAAGGTCTCTCTCTGTCTCTCTCTCTCAATGAATAAGTTAAAAAATCACTAATTGGTTTTGAATTTTATCAATTTGTTCTGCATATGTTAAGATGATTATAAGTGTTTTCTCCTTTAATATCTTAATGTGGTAAATTACAATAATATCTTCATAATGTGTAAACCATCCCTGCCTTATTGATATAAACCTTATTTGATATCTTTTAATATATTTTCATATTTAGTTTGGCAATATTTTATTTAGCCTTTTGCATTTACATGTGAGATTGGCTTATAGTTTTCCTTTCTTACATTTCTCTTTTTCCAATATCTACTTGCCTGAAATCATTTGTATTTTCATGGTTTGGGTATTCTGTTCTTGACTGTGTGGAAAAAGGTGTTTATACTACCTGGATCTGTTTTGTGTGGGAGGTGGGGCAAGTAGGAGTTTAAAACACACACTAAATTTCCTTAGTGAATGTACCTCCACTCAAGCATCTAGGCCTTTGAGTAGCATCAGTAGCTATAACATCTACAAGAGTCCTCCAGTGTAGGTCCCAGTCATTCAGGGTCACACAACAAAGGAGGAAGAATATGGAAAATTGGGTCTGGGGGTTGGGTCACACTGTCCAGGTACACTCAGAGGCAGGGAGCCGTGCAGCCTGGACCCCAGAGGGCTCTCTGTCTCAGTCATGTGTTCCTGCCTCAGTGTCATCATTTCTTCTCATGTTCCCTGTCACTCACAGTCTCTGTGCATGCTGTGAGCAGGTACTCAGTACCAAGGAGGGAGCCGTGAGTTCTGAGCCTCTAACTGGGGTGGAAAAGATGTGTGGAAGGGCTTTGTCATGCTGGTTGCGTTTGCTTCCCTTTAGGTCTCTACAGAGTGGGCACATCTAGCACTGTGAGGATTAATCTCCTGCCCAAGACTGTCTTCAGGGTGCCTAAGATTTTCATTTCAACTCTTGTCAACCAGCATTTCCTCATTATGCCCACAGAAATCTTGCTTTTTTCTGCCTCAGCCTGTATTACGAGCTTGCTGGCACTGACAAGGGAGGGCGGTGAGCCTGACTCCTTGGGAGGCTGCAGCTCTCCCCACTGTAGGTGTGTGCATGTGTGTGTGTGTGCATAAGCATGTGTGTGTGTAAGCATGTGTGTGCATGTGAGCATGTGAGAGAGTGGGAGTGTGTGCATGTATGGGAGTGTGTGCATGTGTAAGAATCAGTATGTGAGTGTGCAAGTATGTGTGCATGTGTGCACATCTATGTGTGTGTGTATGCATATGCATATGTGTGTAGATGTGTAAGTGTGTGGGCATTCTCGCGTGCATGTGAGAGGATATGTGTGCACATGTGCAACTGTGTGCATTTGTGAGTGTATGCACATGTGATATGAGTGTGTGAGTTCATTTGAGTGCATGTGAGTGTGCATTTGTGAGTGTGTGTATGGGTGAATATGTATTCGTGTGTATGTGCATTTGTAACTGCATGTGTGATAGGTGAGCATGTGTGAATTCATGTTTGTGTGTGTGCATTTGTGTGTATGTGTGAGTGTGCATTTGCAAGTATGTGTATGTGTAAGTGTGCATTTGTGAATGTGTGCACGTGTGATAGGCCAGCGTGTGTGAGTTCATTTGTGTGTATGTGTGAGTATGCAATTGTGATTGTGCATATGGGTGAAAGTGCATTTGTGAGTGTGTGTGAGTGTGGCTGTGGCAGGGGAGTCAGAGGTGAGCCCTGCGTGGTGGGTTCGTCCTTCACTGCACCCTCCCACAAGCTTCTGCTCCGCTAACCAGGTCACCAATCGTCCTGGGAACCTGCCCTCCCTTGCCTGGTTTCTCGCCTCTGCTTCTGCTGCTCTTTGTGTTTGCAAAGTCTCTACTCTCCTCCCCTGGTTATGAGCTGAGTCTTCTTCTTTTCTTCAGGATCCAGATGAAATGCCTTGTTCTCCCTGACATAGCTCAGTTGGGGATAAACATTTCCTCCTCTTTTAAGACTTAGCACATCTGCCTTGAATTATACATGCGAGCAGCAGAGGCTCCTGTAGGATACGGATTATGACTTATTTATCTTTATATTTCCCCCAATAACTCTCTCCATCCCAGCACTTAAGATAGTGTCTGGCACAAAGAAGGTGCTCAATAATTATTTATTAAAATTCACTAATTCTTGCCTCTCCTTTTTGGTATGTTTAGTGAAAAATTTCAATTCAGGGATAAATGATACCATCTTGGTGAGAAATTGGTGCTTTCTGCCTTATGCCCGAGGCTAAAATCATCCCACATCCCTTTCATCACCCGTCTTTCTGTCTCCCTGCCTTGAGCAGGCATCCCTCACCACCCCCCACCCCCGTTCTGTGGCTCTGACATGGGCTTCTGCACCATTCCTGCCTCCTTCAGCTCTGAGTGCACACACAGGATCATTCACACACCCTGGGCAGGGTTTTATGTGATGCCTCAGAGCAGCGTTCCCAGATCCGGATGCTAAAATGACTAGAGTTGCATTTTCATGCATGTCACACCTTCTGGGAGAATTAGTGGAGGACTAGAGAAACGATTCCTAACCCCTACCATGCCTTGAATTATCCCAAAGGAGGTTGGAAGTTTTCAAAACAAGGTTAATTGCAATTCGTGGTAATCACACACATATTTAATGCTACACAACACTTCGAGGCTAAGATAAATGTTATGAAAATTGAAGTGTCAGAACTCTAGGAAGATTGGGATACAGGGCAACTGAATTATTTTTCTCTAAAAAAGAAAAAAAAAAGGCTCCGGAAATCATATGACTTTACGCACTTGAAAGTCAAATAAGCCTGTGTGCTGTGGCGAAGACCCCAGGGAATGTGGCTGCCTCTGACACCCTCCAGCGTTGAGAGCCTCGGGCAACCTTCCTGAGCGTGGGTTTCCTCTACTCTCAGGTTCTTCTCTCTCTGAAATCCCATGCCGCACTATTTGTTTAGATTTGCATATTATGATGGTGATATTCAATCACATTTGCATTCACTTAGTACCTACAGCATGCCAGGTTTCTGGAAGCACTGATGAAATGAGTAGTTTATGTGACACCTAAAAATGTAGAGGGAACTGCCTGCTTCTTTGCTCATTTCTCTCTTTTTTTTTTGTTTTTGGCAGATCTTTGCTCATTTCTCTTCTTTTTTTTTTCTTTTTTTTGTTGGCAGAACCACTTTTCTCATCTTCTTGCCTACCAACCCCCGGGCCCCAGGTGCCCGAGAAACATCTCTCTAAACTCACAGCTGCCTGCGGTTCCCCTGTAAGCACGTTGTTTGCTTCATTTCCTCATAAGGACCCACGGAGGCATGGAGACAGCTATTGCTCCCACTTGCTAGGAGAGGAGAGTGAGGCAAAGAGGACTTTCATGGATCCCAGCTTCCATCCCAGTCTCTGACTCAGCATGGAGAATGGTCCACACCTCCCTACAGCTACAGGTCACGTTTCCTTGTGTAGCTTAAGCTGACCGGACCTTGGAACTCACACTTGATTCCATCCCTGCCTCTGCTGAATGGCCTTCTTTCTGAGGTGGATATCCTCAGGGTCCACCATCCGCAGGCCACAAAACCTTCCTACATCCTGGGCTGGAAACATCTTGCCTTCCCTGCATGCCCAGCACCATCTCTCCATCCTCCTGGGGCAGTTGGTGCTTTAGGCTTCGTATCGGAATCCCTGTCATAGGTCTGTTGGCTCCCGTTCTAGATTGCCAGTTTCTTCAAGTTAAGGTGCCAGTCTAAGTGATTGTCCGAAGTGAGGCCCTTTGGGAGGGAGCGAGACTGCTACTGATAAGTACTCCTGGGCAGCAGGTAGAGTCTGGGACTGTCCCAGGCAAGCCACACTGTCTAGACGCCCAAATTAAGGGGAGGACATGGGACATGTGAGGGCACCCTGTACTTCCCGTGGCACTGAGAACACAGCTGGGAATATTGTAATTATAACACAAGTGTTGAAACAAGGGAAGAAGGAACACGCTGCCATTACGTGGAGAATACATTTTTATTTAACTTGTGCTCTTACTGTGCGTGAGGCATTGTCAGCGCCCAAAAGGGAAGGTTGCTATTGTTGCAATTATTGTTGTTTTGAGCTGTTAAAGAAACACGAGATACCCGCCATCAACAGGGAGATGGCATTTTCCATAAAAAGGGGATTTTCATTTCAACATCTTGTACAGTGGAAATGAGAACTGACTGATCTCTTGATGTCCATGAGAGCACATCAGCAGACTCTCAGAGCATAGCAACGGGGGAGCCAGAGGAATCTCTCAGCCCAAAGACCCCATTTTCTGATAAGGGAACTATAGCCTAGAGATAGGATGAGGAGCTCAGACCTCCTGACTTCCGAAAAGGTACATTTCCTGGTAAAACTGTCCAATAAAAAGATAAATGTAGTTGTAGTATCATATAATGGATTATGTTTATGGGATGTTAATGCCAATCACTCAGTGCCCTTCAGTTTGGGAAAATAACTTGAAGGAACATTGATTATAATTTTTCTTTTTGCACTTGGCATGTAGAGAAGGCTGAGAGCCAGGGAACACTACTTGAAATATAATTCATATGACTTAGCAGAAGAAATTATTCCAGCTAATTTCTGAGCCATGAAACTCTTGACTGTACTCAAATTTCCTAGAGAATGTGGGGTATGTATGTATGTGCACACGTGTGTATGTAGGTGTTTATGCGTGGCCTTCACAGCAAATCAAACATGCTATGAATGCTCATGTCTCTTTCCAATGTAAAGTGATTCACCTTCTGTTTCTGATCAAGACAGTCACGCCTTTGGCTGGCCTCTCCTTATGCTGCACAGACGCATTTGAAATCACTTCACCGGATCCAGCACAGCACGACAGGAGCCAGAAGTCACTGTTGAGTTAAATATCAAGTGACATAAATCACTTTGACCTCTTTTTGCTTCCTATGGGGAAGAGACTCATATGACCAGAACTGACCTGCCATTTCAGGTTCTCAAGAGAACGGCCTTGAAGTGAGTGGTGCAGGGAGCCTGTCCTCTTCTTTCTTGGCGGGTTTCCACTCCACACGTTCACATGCACAGGAGCCAGGTGCCCACCTTTGTCCTCCCCTTCGGCCATCGCAGACCCAGGTAGGAATCCAGGTGTGTCCAGTTCTAGGAATGCCACCAGTTGGGTAATCACATTGTCCAAGTTTCCAACCTGCTTAGGGTCCTGTGCTAGGGTCAGTAGGGGAACATTCACAGATAATGGTGATGGCATCTCTCCCCCGAGGAGCTTAGCGGGAGCTGGAGACAGGACATACTTTTTCTTTGAACTATAAAAGTAACACAGGAGAATTCAAGTTGAAGGTGATAGAGAGAAGCTAAATCTTAGACTGATTGTCACAATACCTTGGGAAATACCAGTAGAAAACAGCAAACACATTCACGGGCAGCTACCAGACATTCATACATTCCTCATACATTTGAAGCTGAGAGGTTCAGCAAAGGAGCAGAGCCTGGCTCAGCTCTTCATGGCTCCCACTGTGCCTGCCCCCTCCCACCCCAAAGTAAAGCATGGAAAGATGACTAAATAAGATATTAGAATTTCACCACATCCTTAATTTGGAGGGAAGCCAACTGTGCGGGTGAGTCGGCAGCTTGTTCCAGGACTAATATGAATATTGGTGCAGAACCACAGAAAAATTAAAGGGGTAACAGTGGATAAATTTCGCAAATCCTCACACTGAGAAAGAATTTTGAATCCTAAGCAGAATGAATAAAGACAAATGTACCTAAGAATGCTACAGTAGGCTGGGCACAGTGGCTCATGCCTGTAATCCCAGCACTTTAGGAGGCCAAGGCGGGCAGATCACGAGGTCAGGAGATTGAGATCATCCTGGCTAACACAGTGAAACCCCGTCTCTATTAAAATTCAAAATAATTAACTGGGCGTAGCAGTGGGTGCCTGTAGTCCCAGCTACTTGGGAGGCTGAGGCAGGAGAATGGCGTGAACCCGGGAAGTGGAGCTTACAGTGAGCTGAGATCATGCCACTGCATTCCAGCCTGGGCTACAGAGCGAGATTCCATCTGAAAAAAAAAAAAAAAAAAAAAAAAAAAGAATGCTACAGTAACAATATCAAGGACAAACAGAATCATGAAAGCTGAGAGACAGAGAGAGGGAATCCCAGATAACCTGAAAAGGAATAACAACAATTAAAGCGACTTTCCCATTACCAACCACAGGACAGCTGATGGTAGAAGATGATGGAGTGTCTTCAGTGGGTTAAGAACAGGCTTGCAATGCTGTACCACGCTGACTTTCATTCAAAGTAAGGGCAAGATGAAAAGCATTTTCAGACACACTAAATGTCCTTGCTAATAAAAAAGAACAACTAAAGGATACGCTCCAGTAAGAAGAAAAGCACACCTAGAGGGGAAGAAGTGGCAGAAAGAAGCAATGGCAATTAAACAAATGAGAAAAGAAAAGAAGTTTTATGTGAGGAATGCAAGTCCTTTTCATTATCAGCCCCAGAGAGACGTTAAAAGGAGGCAGCAACCAGGCCCCACTTCTTCTTCCCTTGAGCTGTGTGCCCATCTCTCAAAACTGCCTGCTTTTGCTACAGGTTGCTATGAATTAACCTAATAATGCCGTGCTGGACATTATAACCCATGTCTTGTAGACTAACAGTGTGTAGTCAATCACTACTTAGTACCATTCCTGTAAGCCAGTAAGATTCCTGACAAATAACTTTGCATCAGCCCACTCCCTGTTCCCCTTTTGCCTTTAGAAGTCCATTTGGAACTGTGGCTAATCTGAGCGTAGATTCAGGCAACTTGAGTCCATGCTCTTGGGTGCAGTCCTCAAGCTTGCCCCGTATCAACCCTTTACTTTCATGTAACATCAACCCAACAACATTCATGTTGCCTCCACTTCTTCCTATTGGATCGACATGAGTAAAATCATGTTGCTGTGAAAATGTTATAGGTATTTTTTCATAATTTGAAAGCAAGATGGATTGAAAATACATATTAGACAATAGTAATATGAAATTTGGGAGAGGGATTTTGTAGGAAAATTATGAATTTGTAAGTTTTTGTTTGGTGAGAGTGTATGAAAATCGAGTAACTTTATATTTTGTTAGCAAATACAAAAAATATGGAAGTTGGAAAAAATAAAAGTAATCACTAAAATAATATAATACTTTTAGGGAAGTGGAGGAAAAATAGGGATTAAAAAGACGATGACTTACCAAACAGAAGGTAGAAAAGAGAAATACAGTATAAAAATTAAAAATAGTACATGGAGAACACAGAATAAGGTGGTAGAAATTTATCAGTAATCACAGTAACTGAAAACAGATAAAATTCACTTCTTAAGAGACAGAGACTTGATACTGAAAAAATCCTGCTATATGCAATTTGTAAGGCATGCTTAAAACAGTTACACTTAAAGGTTGCGGATAAAATCTTAGGAAAATGCATACAGAAAAGTATCATCTGAAACAAAATTAATATAGCTATGTTATGGAATAAAGTATATTTTTAGGAAAAGTTATGCATATAATAGATGATAAAAGCAATAATCTGTCAGTAGCATACTGCAATTACATACTTGTATGCACCTAACTTTGTAGTCTTGCAAACTACATGACATAACTCAACAGAATTACAAGTAGAAGTTGAAAAATCAGTAATCAGAGTGGGAGTGATTCCTAAGGCTCACTGATAGATGAGGGTGACAAAAAGTAAAGCTGTAGATTATTTAAATAATACAACCAATCTTGATTGTATACACACATGTGCAAATAACAAATAATGCATGTATTCATTAATAAATAGAAGATTTAAAAAATTATTCATAAGTGGGCCACAAAGGGATTCTCAATAAATCCAAGAGATTTATATAATAAAGATCATCATTGCTGACAGTGGCACAATGCAATTAGAGATAAAAGGTGAAATACTATTTTGTCCCCCAAATTACACATTTGAAAATCAAGCTTATAATTATTAAAAATCATAATGGTCATGATATGATTCCATTTACTTGTGTGTGCACACATGTACATGAGTGCATGTGCATAAGAACATGGGAAGCTTGTATGTGACGGATAATTAGCAACATAGAAGATGGTCATTTCAGAGTCGTGACATTCAAGTATTTTTAAAAATATTCTTCGTTATGCTTTTATTTAGTGATTGTTTTTCCATGGAGCATGGTTTATATCTATTGTAGATATTGATGTATATTGACATATATCTAGTGTTTATATTATATTAATTTAAATTTATATCTATTATAAATAAATAGAATTTTTATTGTGAAAATAATTCAAAATAATTTATTTTTAAAAATGCAGTTGAATAAAAAAGTGAAGTTCTTTGTATTGGACAATAACAAATGCACTACGCATCTAAATAGCAAAGGAAAGTTCTTAGTTTTAAATACAAATATTCAAAAAATTATTAATTATAGACTTCAATTAAAGAAAATAAACAATTGAATAATTTCAAATAAAGCACAAAGGAGAACATAGCAAATATAAAAGCAAGAGGAATACAATAGAAAATAACAAATCACTAGAGATGGCTTAAAAATTAGTTTTTCCAAAAATAAAAATGTTGATTTAAATAAAAAGAGAAGATGCAGGCTAAGTGGTATTAGAAACACACGAACACACACCGGATCGAACTGTAAATTAGATGGAAGTAAACAAGAAAGAAAGAGAGAATACAGGCATTCCTCACTTTGTGTGGCTCCCATAGGCAGGAATTCGGTAATGTGGTTGGTTAAATAGTACCTGTTCCCACAGGCACATAATAAATGCCTATGAACCTTCGCAGGATATGGTGGACAGTGGCTTTTATTTGCTTACTTGTCTGAGTCAAGGACATTTTAATTCATGTTTGGGCTCCTCTGCCCTGTTGTGAAATTTTGGAGGGTGTAGGGAGAATTGTGAGGTGACCTGAGAGAGTTTGCCCATCCATTGTCACTCGTTTGTGTGTTCACGTTTGGATATTTGATCAGCGTAAAGCTCGCATTGATCACAGTCTCTTCCTTTCTCCATCATCCCTGTTGGTAAATCACATTGTTCACGTGCCCTCCCTCCATTGTCTTTTGAGCCTGAATTAGTGAGCATGGCTAACATCTGAAGAGGTCACGCAGTGAGCAGGGGGGAATCAGAAACCAGAACAAACCCGTCTCCACGTATCCTGGCAGGCAAGCTCATGCCTCCTCAAGACTGCCCTCCCGAGAGAGAACTCGCCCGTGAATCTTTTAAGGATTTCCGTCTACTATTGATTTGTGGCCTGTCAGCATCCAACCGGTTAATTTAATCTGATGCAAAAGCATAAGGAACTGAGAGTGAACCCAGTATGTCTGGGCAGGGAGGTGGGGCAGAACGTGGTCAGTAGCTAAGAAAACCCCGCCACCTACCGGCAGGGAGAAGAGTGGAGGACGCTCACTGCATTCTTCCGGTGCTTTGGGAAGTCATGTTCACTTACAAGGTTTCCAGGGAGGAAAAACTGTTTTCTTGGTCTAAAATGATGACTCGAGTTATTAATTACATTATTAATATGTAGAAAAATCTGAATTAAAAAACCTGCGACCATATTCAAGCAAAACGTTGGTCACAAATTTCTGAGTTTATTCTCCAAATATACTTAGCCTTTTGTTTTTTTAAGTGAGTTTTTGCCCACCTGCTTTTTCTTCCTCCTGCATCTCCCAAAGCTCTCGGCTGGAGCAGAGGGGCTGTTCTAATACTGCAGACTCTGTTGAGTCCAAACTCCAGAGGATATTTACACGTTTACATCAGCAGGTAGATGAATATACAGTGTCTTTGATTCTTCTCTGATTTAGACCATTTATTCTTGTTACTTCACAGAGATTTTTTGTTTGTTTGTTTCAAGAACACCAATAGTAACAAAAATTCAGTTTGACTGAAAGTTGCACCATTCCCTAGCATTGCTGTCACTCTCTTCTTTCAAACCAGGGATGGCTCTCATGACGTCAGTCCCCAAACCAGGTTGGGCTTTCATAAAGAACCTTGTGTTCTTTGAAGGAAAAAACTCTCCTGACAAAAAGTGGTATCAAATTCCCATTTAAAGACATGACAATATGTTTGTGCTAATAGCAATGTTATGTGCAGACAGAGCTGTGGCTCATAAACATAACGGCTTGATCCTCCAAACTATGGTTTGAGAGATTTTTTTTTTTTAAATGCAGGTACTCCCTCTCTGACGGTGGCTGGTTTAGGAACTGGCAGTGTCACCTCTGACCACTGAAGTCTGAGGGCAGAGATGTTGGCGTACTTCTGGGAGATTTTTGTTGCTCTTAAAACATTTCTGTTCTTAAGCTGTTTTGTGCTGTTTGAGTTTTTACAGCCTGATATATACAACTTAATATGTATAGATATCATATAATTTATTCAGCATTCAGATTGTTTTAGCTTTTTATTTTTATTTTTTTCTCATGAACAATTTCACATTTGATCTCTCCATATATATATATATATATATATGCACTATATATATATATAGTGTGCATACACACACATCCACACATATCTATACATAGATGTGTACGTGCCTGTCTGCATACACATGTCGGGGCTTTGGAAAAGATCTCACTAGCTGGACGTGGTGGCGGGCGCCTGTAATCCCAGCTACTCAGGAGGCTGAGGCAGGAGAATCGCTTGAACCCGGGCAGCAGAGGTTGCAGTGAGCCGAGATCGCACCACTTTACTCCAGCCTGGATGAAAGAGGGAGACTCTGTTAAAAAAAAAAAAAAGAAAAGAAAAGAAAAAAGAAAAAATGTCACTAGGCGAATGGGCAGGTGTGCAGTGTTGAGTTGAATGGGTGTTGCCAGATCAGTCTCCAAGGCCGTCCGTCCTCTGATCAGCAAATCTGGTTGTGTTCGTTTGCCTGCACCCGTGTCAGTCCTGGAATTAGTAAAGATTTTAAAGAGATGGGTTCATCTGATGATATGCATGCCTCTTCTTTTCTTTTTGGATTTCTCGAGGGGTTAGGTGTCTTTTCATGGGATCATATCTATCAGTTGCATTTCCTCTGTCCTGAATTGTCTATTCATAGATGTCCATTTTTCTTGGGTTGAATTCCACTCTTTTTTTTTTTTTTTTTTTTTTGAGACGGAATCTTGCTCTGTCACCCAGGCTGGGGTGCAGTAGTGCGATCTCGGCTCACTGCAAGCTCCGCCTCCCAGGTTCACGCCATTCTCCTGCCTCAGCCTTCCTAGTAGCTGGGACTACAGGCGCCCACCACCACGCCTGGCTAATTTTTTTTGTATTTTTTTTAGTAGATACGGGGTTTCATCGTATTAGCCAGGATGGTCTCAATCTCCTGACCTTGTGATCCACCCGCCTTGGCCTCCCAAAGTGCTGGGATTACAGGCGTGAGCCCCCATACCCAGCTGAATTCCACCCTTAATACTTGTTTTTTCTTATTTTATAGGTGTATCTTAGAATAAATGTATGTATAAAAGAAAAAATTACCATTCAAGAAGAAAATTAATTCTTAGCAAAAAGTTTGAATTTTCTTCCATTGTGTACTGGAGGCCTACATTTCATCCATTTGAGATTCAAAACAAGTTTCTATTTAATAAAATATTATTATAAAATGCTAAACTAAAATATTAATTAAAATATTTAATTTTACTGTATTATATTTTATCTCTGGGAAATATATGAGCATTGGAAGGAGTGGAGGATACTTTTAAGCTAATTGTTTTAGGTAATAGTATTTTAATTGTAATACGATTACAGATTTTCTTTGCAGTGAACAATTTTATATCGTGAAAACTTCATTTTGGTTTTCTAGTGTGACATACCATTCATGCCCATAATTAGATTTCTCAAAACTGACACTTCTTTCTGAATCTTTATGCTTTTTAAGGGAATACCTGCTCAGAGACAATCTGAATTAATCAGTTGTGACTGACTTAAACGAAGCCTAATTGCCTTATCGCGGGTGCTTATTTGTCTAACAAACCTGAATGAGGCCAGTGGCCCGCAGCGCGGCACGGGATGTCTTACACTGTGTCACTGGGGTTGCTGTGATTGGTCATTCGGAGCCTGGACACCCAGCTGTCTGTGGGTCCTTGGTTGGTTTTTCCTATTTGGGGAGAAAATAACTGAGAGTGTTCTTCTTGGCAGATGATGGTATTCCCAAATTTCCTTCTCAATATGCAGAATGAAATGGATTGTGAAATGGAATCCACTGGGAATTGAATTCTTTTTGTCATTCTTTTCTTCAAGAATGCACCTTGCACTCTGACAGAAAATTGTTCATTAATCCCCACAGAATGACCAGTTTTCCAATGCAGTCACTCAAGGGTACTAGAGCTATAAAAAATTTCCAGAGACCTTGGCTGCCATTAATTGCTTGCTGTGGCTTTCATCAGGCTGTGCATCCCCACAAAGGACTCCAAGTCCCTGCTCGTCACCATCTCCAGGTTGTTTGCTTTATCATTATTATTATTATTTTACCAAACTGTGAACAATACCTTCTGAGCACTGTGAGTCTGAGACAGAAGTTTCAGGGCATAAAATAGCCACAGCCTGGGAAGGATCCACTGTGACTTAGTATCAGAGTCGAGCCACCCATGGCGTGATGTTGGATAAAATGGGAGGCAGTTTGGGGAACAGGTTGTATATTTAACTCCGTTAATTCTGAATATTGGAAAGGCAAGTGGCACCCGAGAAAGTTGAATCTAGGATCAAATCTTATGAAAGGAAGTGAGATTCACTTGAGAATAAGGGAAAGGACTGGTTGGTAACCATGGTGAGAGCTCACTTAGAGGTGGCAGTGGGAAAGCCGGGACTTTCCTCAGCTGTGACTTGCGTGGGGTCACACAGAGGCTCTGGAGGGTCCGTCATGGGGGAACCAAGCTCTGGAGAATGGATGGATTAAGGTCCAGTGACAGGAAATATGACCGGGCTAGACAATTACAATTAGGAAATTTTCTTAGCACCTGTTTCTTGGAATAGCAAAATGTTTTCCCTCCAGAACTGTGGCTCCCGCTGAATGAACTGCAGTGTTTCAATCCCAGGAAGGCAGGATTAAAGCTGCAGACTCGAGATAAAACCTCAGCTCTGTGATATAGCCCCGGATGTGCCATTCCCGCATTCTGAACTCTGCTGCCTTATCTGTGAATAAGAAAATACTACCGACCTTGCAGGACTGTTGTGAAAATTAAATAACATAAACAGATAGGAGAGTATTTTGTAAATCGGAATGGAGTAAACAATTGCACAGCAGCGACACACTCAGCCTGACTGGCGCTGGCATGGCTGGCTGTATTAGTCTGTTCTTGCACTGCTATAAAGAAATACCTGAAACTGGGTAATATAAAAAGAAAAGAGGTTTAACTGGTTCATGGTTCCACATGCTGTACAGAAAGTATGGCTGGGGAAGCCTCAGGAAACTTACAATCATGGTGGAAAGTGAAAGAGAAACAGGTACGTCCTACCTGGCCAGAGGAGGAGGAAGAAGTGAAGGGGGAGGTGCTTCACACTTGTAAACACCCAGACCTCGTGAGAACTCACTCGGTATCATGAGAGCAGCAAGGGGGAAATCTGCCCCCATGACCCAGTCACCTCCCACCAGACCCCTCTTCCAACATCGGGGATTACAATTCTAGATGAGATTTGGGTGGGGGCACATATCCAAACCCTATCACTGGCCTGGTTAGGAAAGGCATTCCCAAACATGGCAACTTTGCTCTTTTTACATTTAATGTTTACTAAAAATGATACGTGTACCTAGTTTGAAGAATAAAATAACACTTTAATATCAAATAACAAAATACAACTTCAATGATATTGGCCCCACCATGCTTTTTGCCCAGTAAGGCTCCCAAGAAAAAACCATTTCCAACTTTGCTGGGAGATTTCGGATGTGGCTAAATGGTGTGACTGTGTTGCCATAATTAATTCACCAATTTCAGACATCAGGTAAGGGCCTCTTTTGTGTATGTGTAAGGATTTAGCTCTCATTTTCCACCCCTTCTCAGCTCCCTTCCTTCCCATATTATTATGTCATTGTTGTAGTTAAATCTGTAATCAGTGCTTATATCATTAAACTGCATGAATATTGTTCTTTGTAGAAGCATGTCATGCACTGTGATTGCATCCTGCTTTTGTTTCATCTTGTGTTAATGCAGTCATTTTTGCTACCTTTTTTCCCAGATGTTTTATCGTATCACTTACCACGTTATTTGAATGTATAAATATTGTTCTTGGTAGAACCAAGTAGTGAACCAGGATTATATTCTTTCTGTTACCTTTTTGTTTTTCCTTGGTTTAATAATTGCTCATTTTCCTCCCCTGTGTTTAATTTCCTAAACAAATATCCTCACTTCTTTCCGGATGAGCTGTTGTATAATCTCCCAAGGGCATCCACTCTCTCCAGCCAGCTGTTTTCCTGAAGCCCCCAGGTGTCATTGCCACTCTCTGTCTTTCTAGGACTTCTCTGCTCCGCTCTTCCTCCTTGAATCTGTTTCCCGGGGCTTTTCTTGATTTATTTTCTTGTTTTGCTGGATCACACCCTCCAGCAGCTTCCAAAGAAAGGGTGCCTCAGAGGAAAACCTTTGGCATTCTTCTACACCTCAAGATATCTTTAATCAGCTTCCACACTTGATTAGGAGCTTGGCTAGGAAGATAATTCCTCCAGAATTTTTAAAATCAGCATTTGCTCCTAGGAAGTGTAATCTTTGAGTTTGCCTCCACCTCCCCCATTCTTTGGAATCTTGAACTTTGTTTTCTTTATCTCCAATGTTCTGAAATTTTATTAAGATGTTCAGCCTTGTAGACTCTTACCAATCCTTGTATTGGGCATCCAGCCTGCCCGTTCTAGCTTATAATTTATGTTTTTATTTTAAAAGATGGGAAATATTCTTGAATTACCTTTTCCATAATAACTTCCACTTGTTTTCTCTATCTCTTTTTCCAGAAAAACTTAGGTAGGATGTTAGACCTTCTGGATTAATTGTTTAAGTCTCTAACACATTCTCACATAAATCCATATTTTTATCTTTTTATCTTACTTCATGAGAGATTTCTTAAATTTTATTTTCCAACCATTTATTAAATTTTTACATTTATGCTATCATGCTTTTAATTGCTGATATTTTTTTCTGTTCTCCAGTGTTTCTGAGCTGGATGTTTTATTGATGAAATATGTAGTCATAACACTGAATACATTAATTAAGATATTTTTGATGTTTTCTTCTGTTCTCTCCATTGTGTTTCCTTTCTTACGCTTTCTAGTTTTCTGTCTTTTGTGTCAGCGACTTTTCTTCAACTCTGGTGTGCCAATCCTATGCCTATCTATCCATCATTTGTCATCTCCATCTATATATCCATCCATCCATCCATCCATCCATCCATCCATCCATCCATCCATCCATCCATCCATGATGGTTAATTTTATGGGTCAATTTGACTGGACCATGGAATGCCCAGCCCAGATGTCTGGTTAAACGTATTTCTGGAGGTGTTCGTGAGGGTGTTTCCAGAAGAGATTCACATTTGAGTTAGTAGGCTAAGTAACGCAGATGGCCCTCCTTAACGTGGACAGACATCCTCTCACCCACTGGGAACCTAAGCAGAACAAAAAGTGGAGAAAGGGAGAATTCCCTGGCTCTCTGCCTGACTGCCTAAGCTAGAAGATCAATCTGCTTCTGTCCTCAGTTCTCCTTCTTCTTAGTCTTTCAGACCTGGTTGCAAAATCAACATCATTCGTTCTCCAGTTCTCAGGCCTTCAAACTGCACCACTGACTTTCCTGGTGACAGCATTCAGGTGACAGATCATGGGACTTCTCAGCCTCCATAATCACATAAGCCAATTTTTAAATGACCACATTATATATATGTATAATATATATAATTAAATATTATAATAAATATATTATATATTATATAATAGTATATATAATATATAATAGCATATAATATATAATATATTATATAATAGCATATAAAATATATATATTAATATTATATAATATAATTATATATAATATATGACATATAATTATATATTGTTAAATAATATTAATATATATTATATATTACAATATATAATATATAACATATTATATATTACAATATAATATAATTATATCATTAACATATATTAATAGTTATATATGTATATACAATAAATATATACCTATATAATACAGATTGAATATCCCTTATCTGAAATGCTTGGTACTTGAGGTGTTTTGGATTTTGATTTTTAAAAAATATTTTAGAATATTAACCTATATTTACTGGTTGAACATCTCAAATCTGAAAATCTGAAATCCAAAATGTGCCAGTGAACATTTCCTTTGAGTGTCATGTCAGTGCTCAAAAGGTTTTGGATTTTGGAGCCTTTTGGATTTCAGAATGATTTGGATACCCAACCCAGAAATATTTGGGATATATGTATATCCTAAATCTCTCTCTCTCACACACAAACACACATCACACATCATACACACACACACACACACATATATATACACACACACATATATATCCATCTATATATCTACCTGCAGGAAAATACATGTAGTTTTTTATATATATAGTGTGTGTATGTGTGTGTGTGTGTTTGTGTATAATTTTTGGTTATTGGTTCTGTTTCTCTGAAGAACCCTGACTGCTACAACATCAACTCACCTATCTGTTTATCATCTATCTGTCTACCCACCTACCTTAACTACTGGGATGTCTATGTGTGCATTAGGTGGTTGCATCACATTAAAAGCATCACTCTGGGTTTGCAATTTCATGAGGAGACTTCTCAATATCAATAGTTGGAGACTGTTCTTCTCGTGAGCCTATTGAAAGGGCTGCGTTGTGTGGGG